>NC_056523.1:275177626-275238074 GCF_019175285.1 Sceloporus undulatus
TGTTCCAGCTGATCCTACTTGTAACTTTGACTGTCCCTACAACAGGTAAGATGAACCAGCACCTGTCTCCAAATCAGTTACTGAGGAGGTGTGACAGCAAAGCAGAGAGAAACAGGGGAAAGCAGATAATCCCTAACTGTCATGTTCGGCCTCTGAGGGAGAGAGTAGGCTGGCCCAGTTCCATCACAGGGCTGGCCTGAAGACAGAGGCTCCTCCCTCCCTAACTGTCATCTTCGGCCTACGAGGAGAGAGAAAGGCTGGCCCGTACCATCAGGGGCGCCTGAAGACAGAGGCTCCTCCTCCCTAACTGTCATCTTCGGCCTCTGAGGGAGAGAGTAGGCTGGCCCAGTACCATCAGGGGCTGGCCTGAAGACAGGGCTCCTCCCTCCCTAACTGTCATCTTCCGGCCTCTGAGGGAGAGAGTAGGCTGCCCCAGTACCATCAGGGGCTGGCCTGAAGACAGAGGCTCCTCCCCTCCCTAACTGTCATCTTTCGGCCTCTGAGTGAGAGAGTAGGCTGGCCCAGTCCATCAGGGCTGGCCTGAAGAAAGAGGCTCCTCCCTCCCTAACTGTCATCGTTCGGCTCTGAGGGAGAGAGTAAGGCTGGCCCAGTCCATCAGGGGCTGCCTGAAGAAGAGCCCCTCCGGTCCATCTGCCTTGGTCCAGGCCTCAGAGGGAGAGAAGAATGCTGGACCTGATTTCCTCCCCCCCTCACCATTCCCTTCTCCTTTTGTGTCGTGTCTTTTAGATTGTAAGCCTGTGGCAGGGAACGTCGTGTATCCTCTATTGAAACCCTCGAATCCCAGTGATTGGGCAAAAATAAAACCAATATAAACCCACCTCTCACAAAGCATCGCGCTACAAGTTAAATACAGTCCAAACCATAACCCCCCCAAATACAATTAAACAATGTGAATTAAAAACAAAAAAACATACTTAAAAACAATTCAAAACCCTTCTCACAAACTCTTGTGTTTCAAAGCCATGTTTATACTTGAAACATTGAGGGACTTGTTTGAGTGGTGGGCAGAAGCAAAAGCAAAAGGGATGGGGCCAGAAAACATCAGCCCTGCTTAAATGGGGTGTCTGTGCTAAGGCAAACTTAGTCCATTGATGTATCTCATGTAACAGTAAAGTTTAATATGAAAAGAACATAATTCTGATGTAGTTGCTAAATATTTTTACTTCAGATTCTGTTGTTTTCTCTCACTGACAATTCATTAAACAACATGAAACTATGTAAAGTAAAACATTTAGGTTCTGCATAGTTTATGACTAACTGCACTGGGTGACACCAACCTAGTGATGTCACGCCTCCATATCTTCACTTATTCACAGTGGGAAAAATCTTTCACTGCTCCACAATATTTCACTTATTGTATTAGGGCTGTCAGTTGATTAATTACCTGCCATTTGATTCATAATTGGTCACTTAATGACATATGTATTTGCATATTACCCAAACACTATTTGATATTACTGAAAGCTCAATAAAAATGTCTCTTTCTTTTTTTTTAATTTTATTAAATTTTAATTATAAAAACACATACATACACTCCAGTAACATTATATACAATACACATAACAATACATTAATTACACAGTTTACAAGAAGAAATCCCTTTTAATTAACTTACCGTGCTTATCAACCTTCCACTCAACTTCCTTTCTAAATCTTTTTTAACATCCCTACCTCCACGTCCTTACTATCTGTTACACAACCCAACCTACCTAACTCCTACACTTACTTCTTCTCCATCTTCAATACTTTCCCTAGACTTCCTCCTCTTTCTTCTTCTTACTTACTATTAAATCTTACTAACATTCACAGACTTATTCACATACATACACATAAAAAAAGTGACTTCCTTTCACCAGTATTTGTCCGTTTGTTTTGACATGCCTTCTTAAATACAGTATTATAACAGCCGGATCCAATCCCTAAATAACTGTAATTACATTTGTCTTATAGAGCCAATCTCCTAAGAATCAAAATTTGCAACAGATATCTTATTAACCTAGATTCATGTAGTTTATGTTAGAAATATTTTACATGAGGTCAACTTGTACACAAGTATATACAGTAAGTACACGGGTGGGTGGGAATCTATACATTTTCTGTACTGTATTTGTAGTTTTAGAACAGCTCTTACACAAGCATTATCACATCATTTAGATCTAATTTTCATCAAGGTGGTAAATCAGCATTTGGGCATTACCATTTTCATACTGTAGGAATTGATTCACCTGTGGGGAAGCATCTCACTCCACCCCACCAATGTTGGAACTAGCGAGAAAGGCACATTATTTTTCCATAGGCTTTGTTGGGACTTGATAAATGTGTGGTCACCAAGACCTATCCCTTCAGAGTCATTTAGGCATGTTTACTCTGGAAAGTTCTACATACTGGGAGGTTACCTTAGGTACAGTGGTTCCCAAAGGTTTTCAGGGTACCAGACACTTTTCTTTTGGGAAACAGCCCTAGCAAGTTGGTAAGAATTACCTTCATGCTATGTGTATATTTAAGATAAATGACTTTTGTGTTTAGATTTGGGTCCTATCTCTGAGATTATTATTATTTTGTTGTTGTATGCCTTTAAGTTGTTTCTGTCTTGTGGTGACCTTAAGGCAAACCTATCATGGGCTTTCCTTACCAAGTTTCATCAGAGGGGATTTGTCATCTTCTCAGGATGAGACAGTGTGACTTGCCCAAGGTCACCCAATGGGTTCCATGGCCGAGCTGGGATTTGAACTCTGTTCTCCAGTGTGGTAGTCCAGCACCAAACTACTACACCACACTGAGTCATTACGTAAAAGCAAATGCAGGTTTTCTGAAGTCCAAAACAGACCTAATCCCAAGCATTTCTGATAAGGGAGACTCAACCATACAAGCTTTTGTTGACTACTGCCCACTTTGGATGGGGCAGTCCTTATTTATACCCATTACAACCTGTAGAAATCATGCATTTTGACACCACTTTAACTGCCACAGCTCCAACCTACAGAATTCTAGGACTTATAGAATCACAGAGTCCAAAAGCTGGAAGAGACCACAAGTGCCATCCACTCCATGGAACTCTCAATCAAAGCATCCCTGACAGATGGCCATCCAGCCTCTGCTTTAAAACCTTCAAGGAAGGAGACTCCACCACTCTCCGAGGGAGTGTGTTCCACAGTCCTTACTGTCCTCCTAAAGTTGAGGTGGAATCTCTTTTCCTGTAGCTTGCATCCATTGTTCCAGGTCCTGTTCTCTGGAGCAGCAGAAAACAAGCTTGCTCCCTCCTCAATATGACATCCCTTCATATATTTAAACAAAGCTATCATATCACCTCTTAAACATCTCTTCTCCAGGCTAAACATACTCAGCTTCCTAAGTCTCTCCTAGTAAGGCATGGTTTCTAGACCCTTTACCATTTTGGTGTCCCTCCTTTGGACGTGCTCCAGTTTCTCAACATCCTTTTTGAACTGTGGTGCTGAGAAGTGGACACAGTATTCTAGGTGAGGCCTGACCAAGGCAGAATAGAGTGGCGCTATTACTTCCTGTGATTTAGACACTATACTTCTATTGATGCAGCCTAGAATTGCATTGGCCTTTTTAGCTGTCTCATCGCACTGTTGACTCATGTTCAACTTGTGGTCTACTAGGACTCCTAGATCCCTTTCACACATAGTCTCCTTAAGCCAGGTGTCCCCCATCCTATACAGTGGTACCCCGGGTTACGAAAGTAATCCGTTCCGCGGAGCCCTTCGTAACCCGAAATCTTTCGCAAGCCAAAATTGCCATAGGCGCTAGCACTGGAAGCCGCGATTCCGTGTGAAAAAGCGCCGAAAAGCACCAAAAAAATTTTTCGTAACCCGGAAGTTTTTTCTAATGGATTTTTTTTCGTAACCCGGAAATTTCGTAAGGCGGTGATTTCGTATCCCGGGGTACCACTGTATCTATACATTTCATTTTTGCGCTCTAAGTTCAGTAGTTTACATTTCTCTGTGTTGAAATTCATTTTGTTATCTTTGGCACAGCTTTCTAATCTATTAAGGTCATTTTGAATTTTGATCCTGTCCTCTGGGGTATTAGCTACTCCCCCTAATTTGGTGTCATCTTCAAATTTGATAAGTGTATCCCCAATTCTGTCATCCAAGTAATTAATAAAGATGTTGAACAGCAATGGGCCCAGGACAGACCCCTGTGGGACCCCACTGGTCAATTCTCTCCAGGATGAAAAAGAGCCATTGTTGAGCACCCTTTAGCTTTGGTCAGTCAACCAATTACAAATCCCTGTAACAGTTACTTTGTCAAGCCCATATTTTACAAGCTTGTTTGCAAGAATATCATGGGGAACTTTGTCAAAGGCCTTACTGAAATCAAGATATGCAACGTCCACAGCATTCCCTTCATCTACCAAGCTGGTAATTTTATCAAAGAAAGAGATAAGGTTTGTCTGGCATGACTTCTTTCTCTGAAACCCATGTTGACTCTTTGGACTATGGAATTGCCTTCTAAATATTCACAGACTCTCTGTTTAATGATCTGCTCTTTATATTTACCAGTTCTTTTAATAATCTTGGATGTAGTTCATCTGGTCCTGGAGACTTAAATTCATTTAGATTAACCAGGTATTCCTGTACTACCTCTTCACTTATTCTGTCCTGCATTTCCCCTATTGTGTCTTGTTCTCTGGAGCTGCAGAAAACAAGCTTGCTGCATCCTCAATGTGACATCCCTTCAAATATTTAAACAAGGCTATCATATCACCCGTTAACTGTCTCTTCTCCAGGCTAAATATATGCAGCTCCCTAACTCTCTCCTCATAGGGCTTGGTTTCCAGACCCTTCACCATTTTAGTTGCCTGCCTTTGGACAAGCTCCAATTTATAAACATCCTTTTTGAATTTTGAAGCTAAGAACTAGACATAGTATTCCAGGTGGGGCCTGACCAAAGCAGAATAGAGTGGCACTATTCCCTTTCACTATAGTGAATATACACTTCCCTATATATTCACTATACTTCCCTTGATCTAGACCAGTGATGGCGAACCTATGGCATGCGTGCCAGAGGTGGCACTCAGAGCCCTCTCTGTGGGCACACATGCTATCGCCTTAGCACAGAGTTTGCCAGAGTTTCTTACTAGAAAGCCAGAGGGATGTGGCACTTTGCAATAAATAAGTGGGGTCTGGGTTGCAGTTTGGGCACTCAGTCTGTAAAAGATTCTGCATCACTGATCTAGACACTATATTTCCTTTCACAATAACCACATTACCGCATTACACTCTCATAGTACTGCTATTCCATGTTTACTGCTCTGGCTGACTCCTGTTGTGTTTTAGGGTCTGTAGTTCAGTGAGGCCTAAGAGCTCTCTGGCTGAGAATCCTAAAGGCTCCTCCGTCAACTTCAAATCCCAGAATGCAACAGGAGGCAGCCAGTGCAGTTACAGTGGCATAGCAGTGCTATAAGAGTGTAGAGCGGTAATAGCAATTATATTTCTATGCTGCTTATCAGTGCACTTAAGCACCACCCCCCCCAAAAAGCTGGGGACTCATTTTAGTGACCTGGGAAGGATGCCAGTCTCTATAAGCCAGGTCTCCCCCATCCTCAGTGGCTGCTCCCGCCTTGTGGAACTCCCTTCCAAGGGAGGCTAGGCTGCCTCCCTCCCTGCCGGCCTGGTTTTATTGTGGGTTGGTTTAGATTATTTTTAACCTTCTACATTTTAAATTTTGCATGATATTTTTTAAAAAAAACTCACTGTTTTAATTGGATTGTTTTAACTGTTTTAAAGTGTTGTTTTAATGTGTATATTTATATTATATATATATTTAATTATATGTACATAACATATATTATATGTTTATTTTATATATATATATATATATATATATATATATATATATAGACATACACACACATATATGTATATATGATGTGAACTTGGGAGAAGGGCAGTATTAAAACAAAATTGCCCAATGTCTGCCTCCAATTATGACTATTTTTAAGTGATTTTATCTATATTTTACAACGCTGCTGTTGTTTTATAATTATGCGGTTTAGTTTTAAGAAAGGAGATTACCTATTTATTTATGTATGTGTTTGTATATTTTTATTTATGTATCACTGTTGTAACCCACCTCAATCCTAAGGGAGAGGCGGGATAAAACCAAAACATTATTATTATTATTATTAGGAGAGACTTCAAGGTGAGTGCCAGTGGGGGCCTAGTATAGTGTCTAGATTAGTGAGTCAACAGTGTGATACAGCAGCTGAAAAGGCCAATGTGATTCTAGGCTGCATCTAGAGAAGTGGAGTGGTCTGGATCAAGGGAAGCAATAGTGCGACTCTATTCTTGCTTCGGTCAGGCCTCAGCTGTCCAGTGGTGGCCTAGTATAGTGCCTGGATTACGATGGTTCTCACCCTTTGGGCCTCCAGATATGTTCTGGACTTCAATTCCCAGAAGTCCCAGTCAGCTGTTCACTGTTCAGGGATTCTGGGAGTTGAAGTCTCCAAAAAGGAAAAGGCCAGAGGACCAAAGGCTGAGAGCCACTGTCTCCAGAAGATCCAGGGGAGTCGCAGTGGCAGTCTGTGCTGTCGGTGGGCGAGGCAGCCTCTTCTTCCCCTCCCGGCCTGGAGCTCCTGCCTCGGGGCCTCAAGGGCGGGGAGGGAAGGAGGCTCACCGCACGGTGCGGATGACGAAGTAGACGATGAGGCCGGCGCTGGCCAGGACCAGGACGGAGAGGGCGCGCTGGGTCATGGGCGGCGTGGCCTCCGGAGGGGCCGGCACCGCCGCCAGGCTGCTACTGCTACTGCTGCTGCCATTGGCACTGCCTCCTGCGCCGTCCGGCCTCTGCGTCTCCGAGGGCACCACCGGCGGCGGGGTCCGCGGCGGTGTCTCCGAGCGTGGCTCCGGGAAAGGGAGCGGGGCCGGGGCGCCCTCTCCGCACAGCGCCGCCACCAGCAGCAGCCCCGGCAGCAGCGTCACCGCGGGGCACGGAGGGGTCGCCTGCGGAGGAGCCGCCGGAGGAGGAAGCAGCCAGGGAAGACGCCTCCGCATGGCGCCCGTCGCCAGCCAGGCCCAGAGGGCGCGCTTCCGGGAGGAGGGCAGGGAGCAGGAGGGAGCCGGAAGCGGAAGAAGGACGGAGCCGCTGCCATGGACGCCGCCGCCGCTGCCATGCCCCAAGCCACGCCCCTTTCATTAGCCCCGCCTCTTCCATCGACGACATGGAGGGAGCCTGGTTTGGGCGCATGCGCACTGCCTAACAGCGTTTCTCCAGGCTGATATCACTTTAACACACACACACACACACACACACACACACACACACAGTGACAGCATTGTAACACACGCATATAGAGAGAGTGTCATATATACTGTACTGTATAAAGTGACACACTATATATACAAAATGACACCACTTTAACTTGAATTAACTGATTATATATATATATATATATATATCAGTTAAAGTGGTGTACTGTATTTGAACTGCACAAATAATCCAATTTTTATTTTGATATCACTTTAACACACACATATATAGTCATATATATAAAGTGACACCACTTTAACTGATATATATTTATATATAACTGATTTAACAGGATATATAATCAGTTATATATAAATATATATCAGTTAAAGTGGTGTCACATATATGCTATATTTGCCCAGCAGAAATAATCCAGTTTGACACCACTTTAACTGATAGTGACTATACAGTTGGCCTTTCTTATCCACAATTTTCTATCCACAGATCTAAGCATCCATGGCTTGAAAATATTCCAAAAAAGTATAAATTCCGAATGGCAACCCTTGATTTTCCATATTATATAAGGGACATCATTTTGCTGTGCCATTATATTTAATGGGATTTTGTTATCCATGGGGGATCCTGGAAGCAAACCCCAGCAGATAACAATGTCTTACTGTATATATAAAGTGACACCACATTAACTAGTATATGTTTATATATAACTGATTTAACATTATACAGCTGTTCCAGACCCCTTCGCAAAAACAGAGTTTCACCTATATGCAAGCCCCATTGGCTTGAAGGCATGCACCGCATTCATTCTCTCTTCGTTCGTCCCTCACACATAAGCGCATATATATATATATGCAGAAATAATCTTACTTGACACCACTTGAACTGCCATGGTTCAATGATATGGAATTCTGGGAATTGTAGTTTGTTGTGGCACCAGAGGTCTCTGACAGAGGAGGATACACATCTCACAAAACTACAATCCCCACTATTCCATAGCATTGAGAAATGGAAGTCAAAAGTCATGTCAAACTGGATTAGATTCTGGAACTTTCTTCCCAGGGATAGAGATCTACAATTTCTGGAATTTTTGAAGCCATGTGGGGGAAATGTTTGTTTTTGTTTGTTTATTTCTATGTTTTTTTGGTTTTGGGGGAAAGGAATGAAAATTTTGGGGGAAATTTTTTAAAAATGGAACATTAGCACTTTTTTACAGATTGAAAGTCACTCTATTGCTTTAGGAACATAAAATATGACTATGTCCAAGTCGATTTGGCACAAAAGTATGACAACTGGTATATTACAGTATAGTCAAACAATTATTAATGGAATTTGCTTTTATTTTTAAAAACATTTTTATTTGTAACAAGTGGAGTAATAATTCCAGAACATGTACATCTCTGTCCCTGGGAAGAAGGTTCCAGAGTCTAGGGGCAGCAACCAAGCAGAACCTCTCCCATAGCCCTATCAATCATAGCCTGGGCAAGTTCATGTAGACAGGTATGATCTGCCAGAGACCCTCAGCCTGAGCCATAGAGGGCTTTATAGTCCATAAATAGCACTTTGAATTGTGGCTTGAAACAAACTGCCAAGTAGTGGAGCGGTTTCACCATGTGCTGTCTGTAACCTGCCCAGTTAACACTCTGGTTGCAGCTACTGTATTTGGATTAGCTGATGTGTCTGAACATTCTTCAAAGGCAACCCCATGTAGAACATATTACAGCAATCTATATGGGATGTAACTAAAGCATGTACTACAGTGGCTAGACCAGCAATTGGCACACAGGCTTTAAATGTGCAAAAGGACTCCTGGCCACTGCATTAACCTGTGCTTTCAGGTTCAAAGCTTACTCCAGGAATACACCCAGACTGTGAACCTGTGTTTTCAGGGGGAGCGTGACCCCATCTAACACAGGCTGAGCCCCTATTCCCTGATTTGCATTCCAGCCAACCAGGAGGCCCTCTGTTCTTGATTAAGTTTCAGTTTGATTGCCTTCACCTGTCCATTACTGGTGACAGGCAATGGTTTAGGACCAGGACAGCCTCCTTGGGTTTGGGTGGACTGGATTAGTAGAGTTGGGTGTGTTACAAGTACCGGAAGTCTTCCGTTTTGATATAAAATGTTGTGAACGTTGTCCCTCTTATGACCCTAAATGTACCCTACAAACACCCACCATGATCCTTAGAGCGAGAGACCACTTAGGCAGTTTAGGAAGTTGTGATAAGAGAAGATTCACGTATATTTCTCAGGAAGGCTATGTAATTAATCTCAGGATATTTGGCATCCTTACCGGAGAATGCCCATTTACAACCCTAATCCCCACCTCAAAGATCTCCATCTCGACTGTCCGTTTCTATGCAAATTTGGACCTTTGATGTAGAAGACCTGGTGTTTGTCCCAGGCTAATTTTGCTCTATTTAAGATCCCCAAATTCTTTTGTTCCCTGGACTAGTTTTGGATTTTAGATTAATTCCATGTCATTCTGATTTCTGCTAGTTCTGGCCCACAGTTGCCACACTCCAAATATCCTGGAGCAGTTGGGTCGCATGTAGGGTTGCCATAAGTCAGGACCTCCAAACCGGGACAAATGTAGGACAAATGTAGGGCCACATTTTCAAATGTGGGACACTTTTTTAAAAATGGAGGACACATAAAAATTTTGATAATTTTTAAAAAATGTTAATATAAATGCATGTTTCTTCGGCTGCTCAAAATGGAGGACATTTTGGCATTATTCCTAGACAAATGGCAGAAATGTACTTCTCTTTCTGGCCAAATACCCCCCCCGCCCAATTCTACAACTACATGTCCCACTCCCAAGCAGGCATATGATTTGAAAGACCACAGGCACCCTCTTTTGTCTCTGCAAACTACATTTCCCACTCCCAAGCCTTCTTAGCAATTCTCCCCTTCCTCCTTTTCCTTGCCTCCTCCAACCTCCCCCAAACCCCCTCACTCCCTCTTTTTCCCCAGGTATGTCTCAACTTAGGGGAGATTTATGGGTCAGATCCCTTCTTTTGTAATGGGGGCAAAGCCTTGAGAAGCCCTGGACCCCTGAGAAGAAGAGGAGGGGGGCTTAGAGAGAGGGGGGTAAATAAGGATGCTAGAGTCAGAAAGGAGTTGGGCACACAACAACAACAATGCCAACAACAACAGCAGAGGAGGAAGGGGGAGGAGGAGAAAAAAGGGGAAGGAGAAAGAAGAAAAGGAGGAGAAAGAAGAAGAATAGGAACAAAGAGAAAAAGAAGATGAGGAGGAGGAAGAAAGGAAGAAAAAGGAGAGGAGGAAGAGGAGGGGAAGAAAAAAAAGAATAACAAGAAGAAGAGAAGGAGGGGAAAGAGAAAGAGAAAAGCAACTTGCCTGCAAAGCCCCCTTGGACGTTGGAGCATGCCAAATAAGGAAGCAGAGGGCTGGCTCCTTGAGAGGGCTGGCCAATAGGGGCAGGGCAGAGCAGCAGACCCCGCCCCCTGCTAGCTTCAGTCATGCTGCTCAGCACTGTAGCAAAGGGAGGCAGCAGCCCTGGGAGCCCTGAGTCGGGCAGCCACTCGGGGAATGGGCGGAGGGCAGGGCAGGACTGGGCACACCCCCAGGAGGCGGGAAAGTCCCGCCCACCGCCGTGAAATGGCAAGCCTAGTCGCAGGTCCCCACTATCAGACCACATCTTCAAGAAACACCCGCGTCGATAGTAATCATCACTGTTATTGAAGCCTCTTGATCTATTCACGATTTCACCCCTTTATTTCTTAGCTCTTGTGTGCGCACATGTGAGTGTGTCTGTCGTGTGCGTTCCCCCTTAATAAAATACATTTGATTGAAGAATTCTGCTTCTGTAATCCTTTATCCCAGCACTTCTGTAAAAGTTGGGAAGATCCCAGGGTTGCTTGTAACTCAGCCCAGTTATTAAGCTAATTAATATTCTCCCCAGGCCCCGTAGTTTCAGGTGTCATCAGCATATTGTTGGCACCACACCCCAAAACTCTGGATGATCTCTCCCAGAAGTTTCATGTATATGTTAGATAGCATAGAGGACAGAGCAGAACCCTGAGGAATGCCCACAGGTCAATGGCCAGGGGGTCACACAAGAGTTCTACAGCACTACCTTCTGGATTTGCCCCATCAGTAAGGAAAACATCTACGGTAAAACAGTATCTCCAAGTCCAGTCCCAGTGAGGTAGCCCGAAAGGATACCATGGTGGATGGTATCGAAAGCTGCTGAGCAGAACCAAAAGGGATGTGCACATCCTGTCCAGTTCCCTGCGTAGGTCATCCACCAAGGCTGTTTCTGTTCCATAGCCAAACCTGAAATCAGATTGAAATGGATCTAGTACTGTAATTTGTTTCATGCAGAAATCCCTGGAATTGGGAGGCTACTAAACACTCCAATACCATACCCTAAAATAGTAGATTTGACACTGGCCAATAATTATCCATTATAGAGGGATTCAGGGATCACTTTTTCAACATAGGTCTCACAGAATGCCTCCTTTAGGTAAGTTGAAATGATGCCTTATTGTACAGAGGGATTGACTACCCCCTTTACCCACTCATTCAGTCTCTCTCTGGCCTATTAAAAAAGCCAGGAAGGACTGGTCTAACACATACGGCAGCTCTCACTTCTCTGAGGATCCAATCCACATCCTCAGGCTGCACAAACTGAAAAGTATCCATTAACACTGGAGAAACAGGTGCCAAGGTTATAACCACTTGCACTGACTGTCTCAACTACAAAATCTAAATTAGAGGTACAGTCATGAAGGTTCTGTTTAGCTATCATACTCAATAATCAGTGATGAATTTATGGTCTACACTTAGTAATTGTTCTCTGATTAATAGAGCCAGGAATTCCTTTTCATATGTGTTCATGAGCCTGACAAAATGTGACTTGCACTCTGTCCTTGCACAAATTTGCTCCAAAGTAAATGTATGCTGGATTTCATCCTTTTCCTAGTGACTGGTTTTCCCCCCTCTGAAACCCATAGAACTACTTTCGTGTTGCTGAGATTCTGATTTTTTGTTCTTTGACCAATTTACGACAAAGTCAAATAGAACAGTGTGACTGGCAAAATCCCACACTTTTTGAATCTACTATTCTACTAGCAAAGGGAAGAAACACAATGCTGCTGAATCTGGAGATTCCATATAACCATTGTGAATAAGAGCTGTTAATTGAAGAACTACAGAAAAACCAGTTGCATGACAATTAATGCCTCTGTGCTACAATCATATTGATTCTCTAATATTTTAAGGAGCCCAGTGGTCAAAAACACACAAATCTTGCATCCATTAAAAGAAAAGCACCCTAAGTGTTTGGGATAATTGAGATTTGAATACTTAGGATCAATGGGAGTAGATCAATGGACTGCACTTTATGGTTTGGGTGGGTAGGTAAGGGGGCATTTTGGAAGTGTGGATTGAACTGTTGCTGGACTGTGACTCTTCCTGTGTTGCCTTGGGCAAATCATGCACTCTTGGCCTAGCTAGCTCACCGGGTTAATAGGACGACAAACAAGATAAGAATTGTGAATCACTTTCTCCTGAAAATTACTACAGAAATTGGGTAAATAAAAATAGTAATGGGAATACTAATAGTTTGATCTCAAGAAAAATTTGTTTTGAAGACTTGCCACAAAATGTGATTAATATGGATTTTGTGATTAGCCTAGAGCAGAGAGTGCAGAATTATGCTTCTGATATAATATTTGTTCGTGGAAGTAAAAGGGGGAAATACAGTAACATATAATTGAAGCCAGTAAATGTTGCTCAGTTCAAACTCCAAATTTACTAGTTTCCCTAAAAAAAACAACCTCCAAATACCAAAAATATGTATACACTTTAGACGTTAAACTCAATTTCACAGAAACAGGTGTGCTTTTCTGCCTTGAAAAGTGTTGCATTGAAAATTATTGTATCCTGAATATACATGCATATAACTGAGAAGCACTTTGTTTTATTGGTGGGGAACTTGATAAGAACTACCGTATATACTTGACTATAAATCAACTTCATGTATAAGGAGAGGGCAGATTTTAGGGACAAAATTATGGATTTTGATATGACCCATGGATAAGTCAAGGGGAAAAACTTTGGAACATGTAAGAAAGCAATGTTTCCAGGAGAAAAGCAAAGGAAAACAATGCCAAAGAACTCAGCAAAATTTCAACAGACCCAACTGTTTATACTAAAGGTAGGATGGATGACAGCATAGAGCCCTCTCTATTCTCAGTACTTCCAGGACAGATTATGCTCTTGCCTTTCACCAGGGGATAATTCCTTTTTTAAAAAAATAAGAGTTAAAATACAGTATTTACACTGACTTGTGGACAAGTAGACTCAAGCTATTACTCTTCTGCCATCCTGCCTTTTCAACTTCTTTTCAAGCATCCCAGTTTATTTTTCTCTTTATCACTTTCCCCCTTTGTCCTCAGCTTACTTTAGTTGCTGAAAACTGAATTCATTGTGGCAAAGTATTTTGCCTTCAAATAACTGAGCAGGCAAAAAGGAGATGTTGGAGTGGGATCTTGCCCTTCCCAGTAGGGTCAAACAAAAGAAAACTGCTGATGCCTTTTCTAGCTTATGTGCTCTTTTTCATTATTAACTTTTGCCTTCTTGATGGAGGGATCTTTTCATTATCCCCTTGTGGTCGCTTCTTTTTTGGCACAATTGTCATTGCCATTATGTTGTTTGTGCCGCTTCAAAATCCATGTCAATCATCTGTGTGTCATCAGTGACATAAGCAGCAGTCTGGTTTGAGAACTATATTTTTTTTAAAAAAGATAGAAGATTCAATTAATTGGTTTTGCAACTACTTGCTTCAATGATTGCAAGTAGTTGCAAAATCAGTGACTCAAATCTTCTATCAATTTTATAAAAGAAATTAAAAAATCATGCACCTGTAGGTCACACCACAAGCACAAAGGCAGGACTGTGAGGGGGGATGGTGGATCTACCAAAAACTGAGGAGGGATAGTAAACACCCCTCTGCCATTAGTGCCTCCCCTCCAGAATAATGCAATTAAGATCCATCATTCCTTTGTTGAACAAGAGTCGGAATCGATTCTTTTCAAAAGTACCGCCAAAGAACTAGTGTCAAGAAAGAGAGGGTTTTTTTGTATTTGCCTCTATTCATTGCAATTGAAACCGATAGCAGTAGGATCGGAACTGGTTTCAAATGAGAACGACAGTCATATAACCCGATCAGCAATTCTCTTTAAATCGTAGTAGCAACGCGGCCCTAGAAAGGAATCACATGGCTTGAGCGTTATATCACTCACTCCTTTTTGCAGGACCTGGGCCCATGTCAGCCTGAAAATTGTGTAGTACAAAGAACTGGTGTTTTTGGAAGTTCCAGAAATAGTAATTCTCCTTTAAAATGAGGTAAAGCCACACAGGTGCACATGTACATATGCCTCATCTCTACCCTAAGCATTATTACAAAATTAGAAGCAGGTTTCACAGATGCTGCAGCCCATGATCCCCAGGGAGGAACAATGGCCTCTGGACCCACAGAGTTTGCCCAGTTCTGTTCTAAACATGGGTGGAAGGGAAACCGTCTTTCCACCTTTAAATAGCCATAGACCTGTATTTTTTATAAATTAAGTAGATGAGTTTCTGAGGCAGATGACAGGTGATTCAGGCAACTTTAAACTTTTGAGTTCTGGCACTTTTGTTAGAAATTAATCTCTGGACTGTGAACATATGAAGAATTCCCTTTGCACATTACAGTGAATGGGGAGAGATTTTGTTTAGACATTTTTCAGAAAACTGGTAGGTTGTAAAAACCTAAAGAATTATTGTGGAATGTGTCTTTATGTCCCACTCTTTGCATTCAGTTTCATTCCTCTGTTAAGTGCTTCAGTAGCTTCTAACCTGAATTTGTGTTCTTGGTCCACTGATTTAAATTGTATGTGTCTGTCTGTCTCCACTGGGTGTCCAAAAGCCAGAACAAGGTGTCCATTTGGAGACACAACTATTACTTTAAAAATGTCTTGCTACCAATCACACATGGACAACTCTCAGGCGGGTTACAGACGGGCAAAAAGGGATGTACTCATGACGTCATGAAGGTAGAGCCTTCAGACGGGCTTTACCTGAATGCCGTCATGAACACGCCCCCCGCACGCCCCAAGCGGGAAGAAGCGGCGTACCTGCGCAGCTCCGTCTGTAAGCTGCTGCACCGATACGTCAGAATTGCTACGCCGCAAATATAAGTTGCCGGTTTAAAAGCTCCGTGTCAGCTGCGTCCCATAATGGGTCGGGTTCCCGGGACATGCGTGGTTTGCAGTCAAGCTTTAATTGCAACGTCCGCTGCCATGGAGCTGTGGAAGCTGAGGCACAGCTGCGGCGCATTTTAAGCCTCGTAACCCTAACCCTAGAGCCACTTGTGCGCATGCGTTGCTAGAACCGCGGGAAGTTGTAACTTTTGCCGGCGGATGTTTTGGTTGTAGAAATTGAAAAGGGAAAGTTTGGAATTTAAAGTGACCCCCTACACACATTCCTGCGCCATTCTCACCTGGGAAAGGGCACAGTTCGGCTGCTCCTGGCACAGCTGTGTGGCGGCTCCCCTTTGCCACCAGGCAGGATGGCTCAGCCATCCACCAGCACCCCGAAAAAAGGCAGGGGGACGTCTTAGTCTCATACTGAGACGGCTGACCTGATAGCTATATGGTCCCAGAAACTGGAGTAACTGCAGAAACTGGAGCAGTCCTACCTGAATGCTGACACATATCGAGAAGTGGAAGAAGCCATGAGAGCTGCTGCACCGGTACACCAGAATTGCTACGCCGCTACTTTAAGTTGCCCATTTAAAAGCTCCGTCGCATAGTGAGTTGGGGTCTTGGAACATGCGCAGTTTGCAGTCAGGCTTTAATTGCAACGTCCGCTGCCATGCAGCTGTGGAAGCTGAGGCACAGCTGCGGCGCATTTTAAGCCTCGTAACCCTAACCCTAACCCTAACCCTAGAGCAACATGTACGCATGCGCTGCTTGGAAAGTTTGGACTTTAAAGTGCACCCCTACACACATTCCTCTGCCATTTTCACCTAACAATAAAAAACGCTAAAACTGTAAATATTGACATATGTACAAAGGAGGTGAGGGGAGATGGCAGGGGGACAGCGGTGGCAGCGGAGACAGCTGTGGCTGCGCATTGCAGATTCAGCAGGAGCGCGGGGACCAAAGGAGAGGAGGCATCTATGATGCTGCTGACACTGGCAAAGTGCAAGCGGACAAGGATGCCAACACCAGCTGATCACCAGCTGGCATGAGACCACCATTGTTTTAAAGGGGCTTGGGCACTTTAAATGTGCCCATAGGCTTTCTGCCGCCGCTGCTTAGCGCTGCAGCTGCGAAGCTGCGCACCTCTCATGCAGCAAAAGAAAAAAAAAGAGACCCCGGAGTTTGAATGTGCCCAAGACCTTTTGATGCCCTCTAAACTTGCCCCCAAAGGCAAGGGGCAACTAGAGAGGGCCTGGGATCAAGGGGCAGGGAGCACTGACAAGGCACTAGGTCCCATGATGTCCCATAAAGACATCATTTCGCCTCCCAGGGCATGTGTTCCCTCCCAGCCCTATCTACTCTATTCTACCCTTCCTGTTCTCTCCTCCCACCATGCCTGGCTCACTGGTTCCCAAACCAGCAATCTCCAAACTCTGTCCTTCCAGGCGTTTGGACTTCATCTCCCAGAATCCCCAGCCACCTTGCCCTGTGGTCTGGGATTCTGGGACATGAAGTCCAAATGCCTGGGAGGACAGAGTTTGGAGATTGCTACCTCACACCACTCCTGCCTAGCTTTAGACTGCACAGTTGCGCCTCATTCACACTCACAGCCACACTGCCGCAGTTGCGCATAATTAACCACACAATTTTTTTAAAAAAATAAAGTTTTTTATTAAGAACAATAACAACAATAAAAATTTTTTTAACAACTTTTTACAAGGGGAAGGGGGAGGGTAAGGGGGGGATGGGAAGCTGCTTCAGGGAGGGGGAGGAGGCGGTGGGGCGGGAAGCCGGCGGAGGATCTCTCGCAGAGTCTCCTCCATGGAGGAGACTCTCTCCGCCAGCTTGTCCACCTTCTCTTCAATGGCAGCGAACCTCCTCTCCGTCTGGTTCTCTGTGGGGGGAAAAGAAAGAGGATGGTTAGGATCAGCCTGTGGAGCCCATCACCCACTCCCACAGGCAGGGTTTCTGGGTGCCCCCACTCCCTTCCCTGGGTTCACCTCTACACTTACCTTGCTGCCGGGCTTGGAGGACACGATCCAGGGCACTGGCATCGAGGGCCAAGTGCCCTGGCTCTCCTGGCAGGCGGCGGCTCGGCCCAGGCTCCTCTTCCTCGGCGGCAGCAACAGCAGCGAGGACTTCAAGCCCTGCAAAAGAGGAAGGAAAGGCCCAAGTTACCATGCTGGCATGGCAGACGAGGGCACAATTGTCGTGGGGGCTGCAGGCAGGCAACCCCCACCCCTCACCCTGGGGACCTACCTGCCGCCAGAGGAGCCTGCTCTGGCTGCGGAGGGGGCCACAGGAGCTGGTCCTGGCTGTGGCCCACCCTCGGGGACATCCTCGTCCCCCGAGGATGGTGGAGAGGGCGACCTGGCAGGGTGCCCTCCCTCCTTCCGCCTCCGCCTCGGCCGCACGCCTGCAGAAGGGAAGAGGAGGGATGGCATTGGCACCATGCAGGAAGGAGAGGAGGGCAAGGGAAGGGTCAAGGAGGGTAGGACAGGGCATGGCAAGAGCTCTGGCTTACCTGGAGGACGGCGATCTTCCGGTCTGGGCCGATCTCCCCTGATCCACAGGTCCTTCAGCCGCGAGAAGAATGGTGGCTGCCTGTCAACCGGGGGCGCCTCTCCAAAATCCTCAAGGGTTTCGAAGAATGCTGCCTTCAGAGTTTTAAACTTCACTCTGCATTGGTGCAGCGTTCTTTGAAACCCTTGGTTTCGGAGGGCACGAGATGCCTCGAGAAAATGCCCCCGGTTGGGCTTGTTGGTGCTAGCCATCACTCTCCTCGCAGCTGCCTGTGGCATCAGGGAGTCTAGGAGGATCCCGACCTCCTCATCGGTCCAATAAGCGATTCGGACCGGGACCCTCCTGCGTGGCTCTGCCATGTTGATCGCCGTCCTGGGGTCTTGCACAATTGCGCACGGGTATATATGGGCACCTGCGGCTCTGGGCCGTTAGGCCAAGGTGGTCCTAGTCCAATGAAAGCTTTCAGAGGAGCAGTTTGAATCTTTCCCCCAATAGATGTCCTCTGGGTGCCCCATTGATACATTCAAATGGGCCATTGGGAAAGCTTGAATTTGAGGGGGATTGATACATTGTCAAAGGGGCAATTGGCAGTTGGAGCTGATGTATCTTTTTGCCCCAGGAAAACAGGCGCAAGGAGACCTTTTGTGTGTGTGTGTTTGTGTGTGTCCCCCTCAGGCACGTGGCAAAACATGCCCACACCACAGATCAGGAATGATAGGCAGACTCAAACTGTGGATAATGGGATACATTTATTCATGTGCTTATGCTATTACAGAACAATGCACTCTGATATCACAGGTGATGGCACAGGAGCCATCCTTCAGATTCTCCTTGTCAGAAAAAAATCTGCCAGGGCATTCCTCACAGTCTCCCCTGCTTTCTTCTTCTCTTTCTCTTCAAGGGGGTCATGAGCCACTTCCGAATGGGGTAGGCACAGTCAGCCAGTATCAGGGGCCCGATCTGCTGGCCAGTGATGTTGATGCTGGGGTTCCCTGGCACATAGATGCCAGCCTCCATGGCCTCGTAGATGAGAGAAAGTTTAAAGGGGCTTGGGCGCTTTAAATGCGCAGACAGGCTTTCTGCCGCCGCTGCTTAGCGCTGCAGCTGCGAAGCTGCGCACTTCTCATTCGGCAAAAGAAAAAAAAAGCCGCGATTTGGGCCGCCCGTGAGGAAGCTGCCTCTCTTTTTGCAGCGTCCTCCGAGGCGGCGGTATGGAAGCTCCGGGTCCGAAACGGACCCAGGTGAGGCGTCTTCACTGCCCCCCGTGTGGAAGCCCCAACACCTGAAGCACGCCCCCGGGGCGGGCCGTCTGGAGGCTCCGCATTCAGCTAAATACACCTCCAAGACGTCCTCCCCTGCCCGTCTGTAACCCGCCTCAGACTACCTGCAGCCCTAACTGGCTTTCTGTGCACCTTGTGTAATTCCCCGCATTGCTGGCAGGTTCAAGTTTGGGAAGAATCTTTGGGGACACATTCCTGGAGTATGAAAATTCTTGGATAAGATGCTGCAAAGATGTTTGATATACATTGGTGACAGTGTTGTAATGGATGAGAAAATGTAGGAGTGTACAACTCCATGATATCTTCTTACAACAGTTATATGATGGAATGCAATCTTAATTAACGGACCTGCTCTGTTCTGCCAAATAAGTGAGGTGATAATGCTACTATTATTTGTAACAGATTAAAAAAGAGGAATGAATGAGGAAAATAATGAAGCAGAGACTGGATACCTCTTTTCTTTTGTTTGATCAGCTTCCTAGTTTACACTGGCAGTTTATAAAGCAACACAACTTTGTAAAATGGCATGCACATCTAATTAAAAGCTAAAGGTTGCATTTCAGCTGGCTGAACATCTTTTCTTAAAGGTCAGTGTATTTTACAACTTAAATCTATGCAGTCAGATGTAAGCACCACTGAATTCAATGAAGCATATTCCTAAGTAACTATGCATATAATAGTCATCATGCTCTGTAGACTTAATTATGTGAGTTTATTAGTGGTTCGTTTGTTGGTTTTGGATGCCTGTTTTGTTTTTAAGAGTTCTATTTTGGGGTGGGGGGGGCGGTTAAATCAGTGTATCATCTACTTGAATGATCATACAGAAAAATAGGATCTGGATCATGAGAGCATGAGTATAAGTTCTTTGGATGGGTGTCGTTATAGGAGTATTGTGATGGGCCTCTATGCTTTAAAATGAATGTATCAATACAACACTGAAAGGTGGTGGAAAAGAAGGGAACATATATATAAATCTGAGAAATATCATTTCGCAGCTCCTTTGTTTTCCCAGAGAATCTAATAAAGAGGCTCTCCAGTCTGTTTCTCTCAGCCTTTGCATGTTATGTGTGCTCTTATTTTAAAAGTGGCTGTACAGAAAGTTTTTGCTTAAGATTATTCACACCTGCCATGGCATAAACAAGGCATACTAAACCTCTAACAGCAAGTACAGAGTCAAAAGTGTTTCTCAAGAGTTTTATTGAGAGCCTGTATTTTCTGAACACACACAGTAAAAGCTAAGTGTTTTCATTTGAATGGCTTGAGGGGAAGGGATGTTTCTGAAATTACACCATTTCATACATTGATTTTCTCCCTCCCCCCCCCTTTTTGTTAATGTGTGCATGTAATGAAATGATATAGTGTTGCAATACTGCAGCACTTGTAAAATTGGCTTGCTGAAGCCAGCCTCTTTTTTGTTATAATGGCATTTTGGAGAGAGGTGAGCTATGTTTGTAGGGGAGGTGAAAGTACAATAAATCCAATTACAAAATATTCTATGTCCAATATTATACACACAACAATATATTTGGCTAACAGGCTAGCCACAGAGAATAAGACTTTATCTTTGTCCATGTCATACTTGTAATCAGTCTGAATGAACCTATGCCAATAATAATAATAATAATAATAATAATAATAATGTTATTTAGGTTAGCAATTGAGGTATGTGTGTCAGGAATACTACAAGACATCTATACAAGAATATAAATATTTGATGGGTCAGACTGGTCTATTCCATCCAGAAAATCATGGAATCATAGAGTTGGAAGGGGCCTCATTGGCTCAAGCCTCCACTGCTGAGTGCAGGATAAGGATCCCCTAAAACATTCCTAACAGATGGCTGTTCAGTCTCTTTTTGAAGACAACCAAGCAGGGAGACCTCACCACTTCTCTAGACAATTGGTTCCATTGCTAAATCACTCTTACTGCCAAGCAGTTCCTTCTAATGTTGATTCAAAATCTACCCTTTTGTAACTTAAAGGCATTAGAATATGTCCTACCCTCGAAAGCATCAGAGAACAGGCCTGCCTGCTCCTGAAAGGCAGTTCTTAAGATATTTAAAGAGGGTGTCCATGTCACCCCTAGTCTACTCTTCACCAAGTTTAACATGTACAGCTGCTTCAGCCTTTCCTTTTATGTTTTGTTTATCTCTTATCATCATTGTTATGAACCTGCTCCAACATGTCTATATCTTTCTTAAAATTAGTGTTTCAGAATTGAACACAGTAGTACTGATGTGGTCTAACCACTGCAGAATATAATAGGACTATTACTTTCTTTGGCTTGGAAACTAGGGTTTTATTAATGCAGGCTGAAATAGCATTTGCTGTCTTTGCTGCAGCATCACACTGCTGGCTCATGATCAATTTATGATCAACAATAATCCCAAAATCCTTTTTGCATGTAGCACTGGTAGCCTCCATCTTATATCTATACATTAGTTTTTTGTGCCCTAAATGTAGAATTTTGCATTTGTCAGTGTTGAATTTTGTTTGTATTGTATTATGGTACAATTTTCTAGTTTACCTAGATTTGGAATTCTGTTCTTATCTTCCAATGTGTTGGACACCACTCCCAGTTTTCTGTCATCTGAAAATCTGATAAGGATCCCCTCCACCCCAACATTTAAGTCATTAATAAAAAATTGAAGAGACAATTGATAATGGCGTCTTGTTGAGACAGCCCTTTTCATTCTGGAGAGGGGACCTCCCAGTCAGCATGGTGATTAGACCACTAAAAAGCATCACCAAGTGGTTAGAAATACTCTCCTGGCACAGAAAGTTCAGAGGGGTCCTTTGTGGATCCATTTGCCTGCTATTGGACCCACTGGAAGCCTGGATTGGAATGGATACCGAGGCTGAAGGAAAGAGGAAAATAGCTGAGGGAATAATTAGACATGTTACAGCCATGCTGACTTCGCCGCAAGACCAGATTGAGATGCTGCCAAATTTAATCCTAGATGACAGTGTATTAAGTAAGAAAAGCAAAAGATCTCTTTGTTGAATCTGACAAATTTCATTGGCACTGAACATCATGTGTCAATTAGATAAGAAAATATAAACTGCACAGCGTGCGGTTTTTGTAACACCCATCTGGCGCCATCAGTTTAGGCCCAAACTCCCTATCAATCTTGACTTGCAATCCAGATCCCTTGCTATGGTCTCTGCTGCTACATGGAAGAGTTCTTTTTGCTGTTCTCTTTATAGAAGACTGAAGCAAAATAAATATCAAGTAGTTCTGCCTTTTCATTCTGATCTGTTATCATTTTACCATGCTTACTGATCAATGGCTACACCGTCTACTTGATCATTTTCTTATCTCTAATGTATATGGGGAAAAAACCTTTTGTTTCTCATTGCTTCAAGCCATCAATCTTAGCCGTTCTCCAAAAGCAAACAACCACAGCAGTATCCAAGGTTGCACATACATGTTTAGTGTCAACATGCATTCTGACATCCAGGCCATATTTGGAACAGAAATAAACATGGGAATATAAGGCCTCAGCTAGCCCATCCCAGACATCTGAATGATAGTCATGCATTGTTGTAAATGTCAGTCACTGATTATCATATGTATATTAACCAAACTTAATATTGTGTAGTGGAGTGCAAAGTGGTTTAGTACATTGTTTTTTGTGGGTTTTTCGGGCTATGTGGCCATGTTCCCTTTATTGATTACATGAAAAATGTATTGCAAAATCATCAAAATGTTTAACACCTTACCCAATACTGTTTACCATTTTAATGTGTGATCAAGTTACTAACCTATACGAAATCTAAATAGATGGAGCCACTATTGTATTTTGATTGTGTTAGATATTTTTAAAGATAGATAGGTGATAGACAGATAGATGTTTATTTACTACCAGGGAGAGGAAGAGAAAGAGAAATAATTTTCTTCCTCAGACGCCAACATGCATGCACTTACTATGTACATTTTCCTGCCTGTGGGTTACTCCATACCCTTTGATTGTGAGGGGAAGGCATTTGCTGCTTTCCCTCAGGCAGCAAAATGTCTTGTGCTGACTCTGTAATCATACCATACACGGCATATTTCTTTTTTCTGTCATGTTTCACATTTATCTTATCTTCTTTTCAAAAAACACCAGTCACTTAATCCTCCCTTTCTAGCAATAAATTCTCTTTACTCCTCAATGCACATGCCTAGCTTCCATCAACATTAATGGTGAGGAAAGCTGTGGTTACCCGAGCTCAATGAGGCAAGAAATGTTTAGATATCACTCAAAAGTTTCCAAGTAAAATATCTTTTAATAGCAGTCTTTCCAATAAATGCTATCAGTGTAGTGTGTCAGAGAAAGTATTTTACATTAATAAATATTTGGTTTTTTAAAAAGATCATTTAAAAAACTGTAAGGATGTAATAATTGATTATAAGTCCATATATGTAGGTCTATCAGTTGTAAACCTGCCCATTATTAGCTGACATTTCCATAAATACTCAAGTCTTATTCAGCCAGAAAAAAATTAATTGTGTAACCCTGTCCTCCAACCTGTTATGTAAGTGTCCCAGGTGTGCATACATATGGTGTTAGTAAACAGCCTTTTTAAAAAGAAAGGCTCACTTGAATGCAACTGTGAGTCCAAATCATTCTCACATGATTTGGCACACAATGTTATTGGGGCTTGGGGTCAATTGGAGCCCTATGCTGTACAGCTGTAAGAACGTAGGCTTTTACCCCTTTGGATATTTATTGTACAGGTTGAGTATCCTTTATCCAGAATTCTGAAATCCAAAATCTTCCAAAATCCAAAATTGTCCACCTATGTGGCTGAGATAGTGACATCTTACCTTCTGATAACTGAGTGTATGCAAACTTTGTTTCATGCACAAAATTATTAAAAAATATTTTGTACAAAATTATCTTCAGGCTATGTGTATAAGGTGTATGTGAAACATAAGTATATTTCATGTTTAGGCGTAGGTTTCATCTCCAGGACATCTCATTTTGTATATGAATATATTCTAAAATATGAAAAAAAAATCCAAAAACCAAAACACTTCTGATGCCATACATTTTGGATGAGGGACACTCAGCCTGTATAGGCAAGAACATCAGGGCAGAGGTGCTATGTAATGAGCATACTATGGGTTATTTATTTATTTTTTTTGCCTGCTCAGATGCAGAGAGAAAGTAGTTTTCTGCACATCCAAATAGGGCTTCATTTGAACTTATATCTCAGTGATTTTAAAATACACAAATGTCTTGCATTTTGACACACAAACTAGCCTTGCTGACAGATGTTAACATTTTCTGCATGATAGCTTGAAGAAACCATGTGATTCAAGCAAGAGTTCCAGATCCTTTGTATATTATACTTTCTGCAAACTTCAGGACAGGCATTCCTGAGAGCACTAGACCAGAACAAAGGCTTTTATTTTGTGTTTTCACATCCTACATGTGTTGCATGAGAATTGGTGCTATTCTCAATTTGTTTTCCTTTTTGATCCTGGAAGCAAGGTGATGACAGCATCTTGAGACACTTCATTTTTCTGGAGAGGACTGGGCAATGTGTATGTGTGTTTTATCTAACTACCTAGATATAGATATTTCATAAGCTCACCAGTGTAGATGTAAGGTATTTGGTGGCACCATCTGTTTTTAACATCTTTCTTTGACAGAAAAAATTTTCATTACCTACAGTCTGCTACCAACCAGGTGTCCATGTTTTCCTACAGTTTGGAATTATGCTGTGTGAAATGCCCAGGGAATTTTGTATCAAAGAAAAATTTGAGGTCATGCTACCACTTCACTGGTAAATCCCTAATCTTTTGTCATAATAGAAGTGTATCCCATGGGGGCCATGGAGCACCCCTGGATTAAAAGGACAAACCTTGTTGCATTCTTTCACTATTCTGCCAGGAAGCTGTTTATAATTCTGTTTATTAAACTCTTTATATTACAATACCAGTGTAGGACTTGAATTAGTGGCTTGATATGGTTGAAAACAACACATAGAGGTTGGTTTTCCAAAGTGCTGATGTAAGCCATTAGGTTTATCATGCTCCTTGTAAGAATTTTCTGGGAACATCTGATTTTGTCAATCAAAATTAAAGCATGAAAATAAAAGTAAACCATACTTTTGCTTACCATATGAATCTTGTATGCTGCCACTAGGGTTACAAATTCTGAAAAGTCCGAGGACCTGAGGTTTCCAGGTCAAAACAGGAGACACTGCAGAACAGAACGGAGAGTAAACTCTGGCACACCAATAACTGGGAGGGAAGAAGAATGTATTCATTAAATACAGTCTAGACAGCCTTTGCAAGATGAAGCAACAAATCAATTAAGCCTTGCAAATTGTTGCAAGGTACTACTCTCCTAGCTGAACTGGATCTGCACACAGCCTTTCTCCTTTCCTGGAAAAAAGCCCTCAAAAATCCTTATTACCTACCTCAAGGTGATCCATGCAAACAAGATTTAGGGCCAGAACCTGAAAACCGAAGTTGCCACACAAACTTGAATCAAATAAGAGTCTGATAGCCTCTTCATAGTCAGTTGTAAATGACCATTTTTACACGGGCTGTAAAAAAGTGAGATGGTTGCAAACACTGGAAAAGGAAAGAAACTTGAATCAGAGAGGAAGGAGCATGTGGAAAACAAAAGAATGAATATTTTGTATGAAAAGGCCATCAGAAAATCTGAAGAAGTTCCAGGTCAGGCATCACCTGGGAGTGCAACCAAAGTATCCAAATCCTGGCAGCATGAAAAGAAAACAAAAACGCAGATGCTGATTCTGGCCCTAATGAAATGCAGAAAGGATGATACATGCCAATGGTGTAATTTCTATCAGGAGTAAGCTTTGACCACTATTCATATTCTGAATCCAATTTTCAATGAAGACAGGAAGTGTGAATTATTTAAACAGTACCAGTTCCTTGTGGAGATATATTAAATACAGCAGTGGCTTAAGCAAGGTTCTCAGGGCTAGGGTGAGGGCAACATATTTTGCTTTTTGACCTCATCCAGGCACCTTTCTTTACCTACTGCTGGGGCTGGCTCTTATTAAAATTTTCACACAGGAATTGCAGTGTTGAAACCAGACATCTGATTCAGACGACCTTGTAGCAACAAAGAAATATCTCCATATTTAATATTCATATCTTAATTCTTACAGAAATCCTAGATGGGGTTGATGATACATGCTGAGGTTGCCTTTTAAAAGCAGCCAGGCTATCTCCATCCGTGTTGCTCTTGCAGCAAAAGGAATTCCGTCCTCCCCCCCCACCGGAAAATGGTTTCATTTTATATTGAAGTAGATTTTAACTCATGGGCAGTGATCATGTGACCCTCCTGATGTCAGCAGGCAACTCTTAGTATTAGTATTGGCTATGTTGGCTAGGGCTGTTGGGAGTTGTAGTTCAGTTACATTGGAAAGGCAGCATGATTCCTATCCCACTTTAACTGGTTAGCGTTCTTTTAAAAAACTGATGTATTTTACTTTTATAACTTATGTAATTATAATTTTGCATTTTATCTTACTTGGCTTGGTCACTATTAGATGGTGTGCCTGTATTTGTATTTTGTTTTGTGAACCTGAATTCTAAAAAGAAAATGATAATAATAATCTTTACTTTCATTTTGCGTTCATTTTTAATTTAAACGTTTCCATCATGGTATTTCAACATGTTGAAATACAACCATTCAAAGCAAGGAGAAAAACAGACTACTCTTTTAATGTTCAGAAATATATGCTTAGGCTGTTACAATAACTGTAGCAGGAGAACAGTGGCTGTGCAGGAATTCAGTATGGAGGTCATCATGGTTAATCATACATATGGTACAAAAGTTCAAAACTTAAAAAGGGCTGCTAAGGAAATTTGACATTTACTGTTTAGTATGTGTAATGCATTGGTAGAGATCCTATGACACCAAGCACTGGTCAGAACAAATATTTGGGAACATTGGCTATTTTCCCACAAGTTTTATTCTAAAACCTGAGGAAATGCATCCTGAAGCAGGTGACAAACCAAGAGTCCGTATGGTAAAGTACATATTTCAGAGTTACTGTCTATGAAATAGGTTTATATTACCTGTTTTATTTTAAATTAACACATTAGTATAGTCTCTTCTTCTATGAAAAACACTAATTACCAACTGCTACTAGTGACATTTTTGTGCATTTATGTGCTATAATAAAAACAATCATATTTTGGTTATATAGACAATTAAAAATCACTGTTACGACAGCTTATAATACACTTCCTTGTGGCATTTTTTACTCCAAATAGGTAGCTACAATCCAGTTTTTGAATGAAAAAAAGATTCAACTCTTTGCCAGACAAAGAAGTGAAAATACTTCTCACAGATCATCATTAAAATGAAATGCAACATTAAAAAATGTGATGACTTTCATCTGTATGCCATAGGACACCAATATTTCCCAAACTGCTGTCTAATGGAGCATATTTTGGGGGGGGTGGGGCATGGGAATTTCAATTAGAAAAATGCTAAGACATAACTCCCTATTAACCCCATATTATTCATGTCCTTTGAAAATGATACCAGCAGGATCTGAGCACTGAATTGTCTGCTAGAACTACAGTCATTTAATGCTTGGCAACTGCAAAATACTTTTCCATCCCACTGTTGCAGGTATCATTTAAAGATCAAAAAGCTAACATTTAACATTTCTTATAAAATAAAAACATAAAACCTTTTCTCATTCCAGATAAATTAGGATATACCCACAAACTCAAGTCTGTTGTCAGTAGTTTTAACAGACAGTTGTTTTTTTTTTTTTGGTGGACTATACATATTAAAAGTCTAGTTGCCATCAGAGCTACTAAGTAGGAGCTTCATGTCTGCTTTATTATAACAGTACTCACATTCATTGGCTAATGGAATGTACTAAAGAATTTCAGAAGAAAATCAGACTGAGCTTTAGAGATTATAACAAAGCCTTTGACTGTGTACACCATGAAAACTTTGGATCACTCTTAAAGAAATGGGTGTGCCACAACATTTGATTGTCCTGGTGCACAGAAGTTACCATTAGGACAGAAAATGCAGAAACAGAATGGTTTCCAGTTGGTGGTGGGGGGGGGGGGGGGGAAAGCAGGCAAGGCTGGATTTTATCACGCCATTTGTTTAATTTGTATGCTGAACATATCATACATAAAGACTCAGAGGAAGGAGATGAGAAAATTGGAGGAAGGAATATCAACAATTTAAGATATGCAGATGACATCATACTACTACTAGAAAATAGAAAAGATATGGAACTATTACTAAAGAAAGTCAAAGGAGGGTTTACAGTTGAACAATAAGAAAACAAAAAAAGTGACTACAGATAATTACATAACTTTAAAGCAGATGATGAAGAAACTGAAATAGTGGAAGATTTTTTCTTACCCTGGCTCACTCATTAATCAGAATGGAAACTGAAGGCAAGAAACCAGAAGGGCTTGGAAGGGCAGTTATGAAAGAACTAAACAAGATCTTGAAGTGTAATGATATATAAATAATAATAATAATAAAGGCTTTATTTATATACCGCCCTTCGAAACATCAGGACGGTTAACAGCAATAAATATAACAATACAATACAGCATAATAAAAACAGTGCAATTAAAACAATAAAAGAACTTATGCCAGATCACCAGCTGCTAACAGAGGGGGGGGGGAGGGCATTCAGGGAGGAAAATCAGGAGTAGGTCTGCTCGAAAAAGAACATTTTCAGCCCCTTCTTAAATTGGGCCAGGGAGGTTGCTGAACGGAGCTCAATGAGCAGCGAGTTCCAGAGGGTAGGGGCTGAAGTGGAAAAGGCCCTTCTGGTGGTATTAACTAATCTAGCCTCCGGAACTCTTAATAGGTGCTGCCCGGTGGATCTGAGTGTGCGGGGCGGATTGTACGGAGAGAGGCGGTCCTTTAAGTACCCTGGGCCCAAGCCATTTAGGGCTTTATAGGTTATAACCAACACCTTGTATTGCGCCCGGAAGCGAATAGGCAGCCAATGTAAGTCTTTTAAGACCGGTGTTATGTGGCTGGTCCTAGGTGTATTAGTGACCAGTCTTGCTGCCATGTTCTGCACCAATTGCAGCTTCCGGGTATGGTACAAGGGTTGCCCCATGTAGAGCGCATTGCAGAAATCCAACCGAGAGGTTACCAGAGCATGTACTACTGTTTCAAGGTCCCTCCGGCCCAGGTAGGGGCGCAGCTGGCGTATCAGCCGAAGCTGATAACAGGTGCTCCTGACTGTCGCATGCACCTGAGACGTAAGGTGGAGCGACGAGTCAAGGAGCACCCCCAGACTGCGTACTGAGTCCTTCACAGGAAGTGTGATCCTGTTCAGGACAGGTGGAACCACCACCATCCCTGGGCCAGGAGAACCTATCACGAGCACTTCCGTTTTCTCTGGATTCAGGCTGAGTCTGTTTTCCCTCATCCAGCCCATTACCAACTCCAGACAGGTCACGAGAGGGGAGATGCCATCCCTGGTCACTGCATCAGTCGGAGACATAGAGAAAATTATTTGGGTGTCATCAGCGTACTGATAACCCCGCGCCCCATGTCTCCGGATGATCTCTCCCAGTGGTTTCATGTAAATGTTAAAAAGCATGGGAGACAGAATGGCTCCTTGAGGGACCCCAGAT
Organism: Sceloporus undulatus; assembly: GCF_019175285.1. NCBI lineage: Eukaryota > Metazoa > Chordata > Lepidosauria > Squamata > Phrynosomatidae > Sceloporus > Sceloporus undulatus. Next base: position 275,207,509 of record NC_056523.1, read on the forward strand.
GTTAGGGGCCTCCTGTCGGAGCACACGTCTCCCAGCTGCACCATCTGGAACCTCCCAAAGAGGTAGGACCGGAACCACTGGAGCACAGTGCCCCCGATTCCCACCTCTGCCAGGTGCTCCAGAAGGATACCATGGTCTATGGTATCGAAAGCCGCTGAGATGTCTAAGAGCACCAACAGGGACACGCTTCCCCTGTCGATGCCCAGATGGAGGTCATCGACCAAGGCGACCATGGCAGTTAAGATTGTCCATGTCATCATATTTACAATTTTTATGTATGGTTATGAATGCTGGACAGTGATGAAAGCTGATAAGAAGAAAATCAGCTTACTGAAATGTGTTTCTAGAGAAGAGTTCTATGGATACTGTGAACTGCTAAAAAGACAGAAATTGGTCCTAAAACAATCAGACCTGAACTTTCTCTAGAAGCCAAGATGACTTAAATGAGACTGTCTTATTTTGGTCATCTAATGAGAAGATATGAATCACTAGAAAGGATAATAATGGGGTGGGACAGACCGCCCGAAAAGGGTGGCCTGCTGGCTGCCTAATTTCCTCCGGAGGGAAGCCTCAGCCACCAAACCATGTGGTTTCCCTTTGCAGGAAAAAGAACCCGGAAAAACTGGGTTCTTTTTGTGCCGAAAGTGTGATGTAACGAGTGCACCAGTGGTGCACCCATTCCGTAAGCACCGTGTGGATGCTGTGCAGCGCTTATGTAACAATGGTGTCGCCCGTGTACATGGCGCGCTGCCATTGTTACGACATTGTGCTGCATTAGGGTTGGGGACCATGCGGTTGCTGCGCAGTCCCTAACCTTAAAATTGGCACCAGCATGGCGCTTTTGTGCGGTCTGTACCACACCAATGTCTGGTAAGATAGAAGGCAGTAAGAAAAGAGGCAGACCACATTCCAGATGGATAGACTCAGTGAAAAAAGCTATTGGACCTGAGTCTGCAAGACTTGAGGAGGACTGTTAGGGTGACTTGGGAGATCTCTCAGTCATGGAATTGACACAGGTCAAAATCAACTTGACAGAAGTTAGCAACAACTCACACCAGAGTGCACTAGAATGAGAACTCCCTCCACTGTTCATATGTTCAAATTCCTATCTTGCCCTCTATGTAAAAATTGTCTCCCACCTTTGTCCCTTTCTGACCATTGCAGGAACAACTGCTTCTCCATTTTGGAGATGCTTTCTCCCTTTCTTCACTTTGCTGTCTTCTCATTACAGCATAGAGGGCATGCTGTCCTCTCTTACTCCACCAGCTGGACCATTTGCTAGAACTAGCAAGCAAGACTATACTCAAAATTGGTTCATCATCTTAGATGACTCCTTTTAAGTTTGGTGAGACACCAGGTGCAGATTCACTGCCCTGGTGCCATTGGAACCACCAGCTGCTTCCTTCCAAAATCTGTCTAATCCATACATATATGGAAGCCACAGACACACACACACACACACACACACACACACACTGCAACATTAATAAATTCAGGAATTTTTCCTAACTCTGGAAAAAAGATGAAGGGAAGCAAGTCAGAATAAAAGAAAAAGTACAAATTAGATGAAAAGATGTAGAAAGCCAGACCTCCTTGGAAGGTAAAGAACCAGACTTGAGAGAGCCCAGAGCCTGAAATAAGGTAGGGTTTTTTTGTTGTTGTTGTTGATTACAGTTCCTGGTCTCTCCTAGTGAGCATGGCAAAGAGCTACCATATATATTTGACTATAAGTCAATCTCGTATATAAGTCAAGGTCAACTTTTGGAGCCAAAATTAGGCCTTGTGGTATGACCTGTGGTCAGACTTCATGAAGCAGCCTGGTTATGGAGAGGCTTCAGGGCGATCAGCCACCCTTTCCAGCCTCTCTGCAGCTGGGTTTTCTCCCGGGGAAGAAGCCCAGTTAGGGAGAAGCTACAGGGTGATCAACTGCCCTTCTTAGCCTCCCTCCAACTGGGCTTTCTCCCAGGGAGGGAGACTGGTTGGGGAGAGGTTACAGGGCAATCAGCTGCCATTCCTAGCCTCTCCCCAACTGGGATGTCCCTTGCAGAGGCAGCCCGGCTGGGGAGAGGCTCGGGTCAATACCGTATTTACCTGTGTATAAGTTGAGCCAGGTTTTTTGCATCAATTTTTTGACCTAAATTTATTGACTTATACAGTATGTTATCTGGGATATTCTGGCAGTGGGAGTCCCAAAGCCTTTTCCTAGCTCTGATGAATTCCTTATTTCTACTGAAGGACATGACTAAATATGTTGAAAATTCTTCCTGGAACAACTTATGAGTATATTATAACAGATCAGTACTGTCAGCAGGAGGTGGAGGAGATGCCTGCTTTTGATTGCAAGACAAGAATGAATGCTTCATACTGACTCATTCGTGTTCACTTTATTTTACATTCGTTTGGGAAAAGTAGAAAATGATTTTTTTAAAAAATTCATTCAGACAGTGGAAACAAATAACCTTCTGCATGGATGGTCCCGTCCCCCCCAACCCATGCAAAGGGTGCTTTAAATGTATGGGGAGATAGTAATTCATTTAGTCTGGTAATGCTGAGTACTACTACCAAGAGGATTAGTTCCTTTCAATTACAAAAGTTACCAGATACCTAAAGTGTAGCTGGTAAAAGCAGTACAGTTTGCTGCTCAGTAGAAAACTGAACTGTTCCCCACTCAGCAATGGCATAAAGGAATTCTTTTTACTATTAAATTTAATGAAAAACCACTTTAATCTCATTCTTATTTCCCATGCGATACCAGCTGGAATAAGTAACATGGAAACTGACTTGTATACTTACAATCAGATCATGAAAATGTTATTCTACCACAGCTTTACTTTACTGAAAAATGTAATGCTGCATATCACTGGCAACATTAGATCAAACTCTGTTGTGCAGCATATTATGCTAGAAACTCACCCAATGCTTTATGAGTTGTTCTATTTTTAAATATTGATCTTCATTTTGATATTATTGCTCACTAAAGGAATCAATGAAACATACTGCTTCACTATGATGATCAATAGACATGCTGCTCCACAATGGTCCTTGCTATTGTTCATTCACATGTTTTCTACAATTTTTCCATTCATTAATGCCTGACAAAGAAAGTATGATTCCTTTGAAAGTTGTGTTTAGAGGTATAGGAAAACCGAAACTATTTGAAAGGGCATAAATCAACCAATCTCCATCTACATTCACTTTTACCAATTTTTCAGCATGAGCCATACTTTGATAAATCACAAGTCATGTCCCTAAATTGCCATACCAATGTTGAGAAATCACCATTTTTTTTCTGGTCCAGTGGATTTGCAGTTACAAAAAATGTGTGTGTGTTTAAAAGGTATAAAACTGTCACAGATTGTGTTATTCTTTTTTTTAAAAAAGGGGGGGGGGAACCACATACAGTCATAGTCATTTTATTCCACTGAGAGTCATGTGATTATTTTAATAGGCAGTTCTAGACCATCTTAACTTTGCAGGTCACATTGGTCTCAACACTATTTTAGCTGCAGAGGTCTCACAATCTATAAACTAGAGAGCATGAAATATATGAGGAACAGTCTACACCAGTTTAGCTGCTCAAGAGAAACAAGGCAATTTAGATTTGTCTGCTGAGAAAGCCAAATAAGAATCACAGTGTTAGTGAGCAAGAAAAAGCAAAGTGTCATACCAAATACTATATAATAGCTTCCAATTCTGGACTTAAATGGTGAACATTTCTAGCATGTAATTTTACCTTCCCTTGATAACAGTATAGTACATTGTGATAATTCCAGGCTATTTCTTCAAGAATGGAAAAATTGTATTGCTAATAGCAAGCAGCCTGCAGCAATTATCTTTCATGGCACCCACAATACCCTTTTGCATCCTCACTATCATACAGAGCTATCATTTTCCTGAGCTATTCCAGCAACATGTGTCAAAGTAGAGGGGAAACAGAATTCTCTGCTATTCCACATTGAGATTAATAACACAAGATAAGGCCTGAAGGCAATCTTTTGGATTGCAGTCATTACATTCAGTGGGTTTTAACTAGTGGATCACCTTTCCATGATCTTGTATAGACATGAGAGGAGCCCCTTAGACACACGGTTTTGGCATAAGCCGGTGCTCATAAAACATCACTGATTCCCATAATCTGATATTAGAAGAAAATCAAAACAGTTCCCCCACATAAGGTAATCCTTGAAATCTGTCTGAACAAAATAAGTTCTATAGGTGTCTGGATTAGAGTTGTAAATCTTCTCTTGTCTTATTCACATATGTGAGAATGGAAAATCTCAAATGTGGTGTTCATTCTCATTTATAGGAATTTGATTATTATTATTTTGCACAAATCCTAAAAATAGTTTTTCCCCACAAAGTATGGTTGCTTTTTTCTTCTTCTTCTACAAATGGCTATAGCTGCTCCTGGCAGGAAGAAAGAAACTTATCTGAAATATAGTGCTGATGGAGAGTCCTATAGAAACCACAGACCACCAAAAAGACAAAGAAATGAGTCTGACAGCAAATCAAGCCTGGAAGCCAAAATAATTAAACTGAGACTAAACTGGAGTATGGTGTGTGTGTGTGTGAGAGAGAGAGAGAGAGTCAGTCAGTCAGTCAGTCTGTCTGTCCATTTTCCACTGCACATTCTTTGGTTTTGTAAAATGGTGCTGAGACAGAGAGAAGAAACAGACAAAAAGCCCTATAGAGAAAAATAAATTAATAAAAGTGAATAAACAAATATTTTCCTTACAGTCCTATACAATGTTACATGCACATATGCTGCCTTAGGGTCTGGTATTAGAGACTTTACTGTGTTTAGATTTTGTATAGTATGCAGGGATTTTTGTTTTAATTTGAGGGTAGGAGCCATGCCCCTTAGATGTTACTGAAGTACAACTCCCAGGATTTCTTGTCATTGGATCGGTTGATGAGGGCAGATGGAGTAGAATCTGGACAGCCCGTTTTAACATTTTAATTTAATGCAAACTAAAAATAAAAACAATCCCCAAATATATCTTTTTACAATTCTGAAATAGTTATTGTTTTAAACTAATTTTCTATGGCTTGATAACGTTTCAGGAGCTTTCTTCTTTTTAAAAAAAATCATGTTTTTTGTGGTGGTGGGAAGGATTTCTCTACCAGTAGAGAAATAAATATTGTCACAATTTGAATGCCGTGATTATATGCAGTGCAGAATCAACCACTCAATACCTGTTTGAATGGGAGAATGGACAGCAAGTAACAATTTCTTTAAAAAGATCTTGATTTCCAGACACAAACCAAAGTGCTGATCTATAATGCAGTTTGTAGTTTAAAAACAAATAATAATGACTTTAATAAATAAATACATAACAAACTAAATCCTATCCTGAATCCTATCCTGACTGGTGATGATTTGGGCACAGAGATGAAATCTCACCATCTTTAATATAGTAGGAAGAGACTGTTAACCTCACTCAGAGGACACTGTTACTCTGACTGAAACTGAGAGGAGATTGTTTAGACTCTTGAGAGAGAGTCTGTTAAACAGCCTCCAAGAGTCAGTGACCAATGTCACATATTTCGATAGAATAAGATAGATACAGGGAAGTCACTGTCTATCTAAGGAGGGAAAGGAGAATGCAATACAAATTGTCCAACATTTCCAAACTCTGGCTATGGGGAGAGCCAGAATCAAAAGCCAAGCAAAGCAGCATGACCAGTTCATTATGGTCATGGTATCAGGTGCATATGGGACATGTCCATGTGTTTTTAGTCTGGTTAACTTTTGTATATGAATTAGTAGTGGGACACCATATTATCCTTTGCCAAAATAAGAAAAATATCTTGGGTTGACCTGGAAGAATTGTGCATTCTTCTTCTGTATAATTTTCTAAAATAGCCCAGCTTGAGACAGCAACCTGTTTGTAACCACAGGAGGGATGCCAGGATCATCAGCTGGCTGTTGACACACCACAGCAGGCACCAGAGAGAAAGGATTGATTATTTTGCCACCATTCCCTTCAGTTTTCCACTGCTACCATGCTGAGGGAAAGCAGAACCATGAACCAGCCACTTAGATGACCTTCACGAGGAGCCAAGTGATTGTAGCACTGAGTTAGGCATATGTATGGCTGGCCACACCAATTATTTCTGTTATCATCCCTCTGTCTTACAAGGCTTTCAAGGCACTGCTCTTGTCAAGTTGAGCAGAAGAGCAGCACTGTCTACTACACAGCCATTAAGAAGACCTCAGACATTGCAACTGTATTTTCATGAGTTTTGTGATCTAGTAAACCACCTTCTGAGAGAGCCAGCATGGAGCATTGAACTATGAATCTGGAGATCAGGGTTCAGTTCGCTGTTCAGCCATGGAAACCCACTGGGTTATCATGGGTGGGTCACACACTCTCAGCCTCAGAAAACCCCATTATAGGTTTGTCTGGGGTCATTATAAGACAAAAAAGGATTTGAAAGCATTCAACAACTGCAGCAAAAACAAAACAAAACAAAACAAAACTTGTGAACACTGTACATTCCAAAAGGGAGGTTACAAAAAAAATGAATAAACAAATAAGAAATTGAGTTATGACTGAGATTCATATGGGGTGCAGAAGTCTCAAGCAATCATCATGCACATCTCAAATCCAAGTCTAACTGTAGAGTCTTCCCTGAACCTTTCTCCAGTTTGAGCTTTATATCCATACCAGAGAAGAATTCCATTCCTCCTGTTCCATAACAGGTAGCTACCAAATGGTGGTCTTCTTCCTGCTTATTACCCACTTGGTACGCTTACCACCTTAAGTACTGCTACTGCTGTGGAAAGTGGGAGAAAGTGGGAGTCCAACAATAGGCTGAGGGCCATGTATTACGATAAACTAACACAGTGGTCCAAAGGTTGCTCAAAGTGAGTCCTGTTTGGCTTTTAAAAAAGGAAAAGCTGCATATTTAGTGGGACACTAATGTGCCTCACATTGGTGCGGTACAGACCGCCGGAAAAGGGCGGCCTGCTGGCACCTATTTTTCCGCCGGAGGGAAGCCGCAGCCTCCAAACCACATGGCTTCCTTCTAGTGGAAAAAGAACCCATGAAAAGCGGGTTCTTTTTATGTCGCAAGGGCGATGTAATAAGTGCGCCATTGGTGAACCCATTATGTAAGTGCTGCATGGCGCTGCGCAGATGCCACATGGCGCTTACATGACAGTGGCGGCGCCCATGTATACAGGGCACTGCCATTATTACGCTCTCATCACATGCTAGCATTGCGGGGCGTATGGGCACTCCACCCCAAGGCAACACTAGCACTTGACAAGGGCATCACTGAGGGGCCATTTGTACCGGGCCTCAGGTGTCCTCCATTGAGTTCAGTGAATTATAATATGTACTGAAGAGAGAAGGGGAGAAGGAGAGGAGAGAAAGAGAATTAGAGCTTGGAAAAGTTTTGGACTACAGCTCCCATAATCACCCTTTCAACTATAGGAGCTATAGTCCAAACTGATCCCACCTTATCTACATCACCGTATCTTCCTCATCAGCTATACCAAGCTACTTTGCCTCTCCCCTGTGTGACAATTTTTGTTTTAGGTATGACAAATTTGAATCCAGTCATTTGCAAAAGCAACAAAAACATACAATTTCAACACCTCATTTGCAAGAACAGTGTCCTATGTTGCTTGCTAAGACCTTTCCAGACTTTATTGCATCCCTGCTGTTTAACTGCACTGAAGCAATAAAACAATAAAACTTCTAGAACATCCAAATTTAAAAATGGATGTTCCCACCCATTTACTTTATTTGCAAATGATCTGAAAATTCTCACACCTGGGAATTTGTGTGTCAAATCTCTCAGCTTTACATAAAAGTTTAAAGGGGCAGAGAAATTTTTTAGAAATTTGTAATATGGTTAGCAAACTGCAATGGATGATCATCACATCCCCATTCCCAGGTTTTGCTGTATTGATTAGAAGCATCCTAGATACATGATGCAATTCACTGTCCTGTAGGTAAAGAATGATGAGTGGAAAGGAGTGGATAGACCTTTCCATATGTTGTGATTCTTTTTTATTTATTTAAATCAGGTTCTCTTTGCAAGTCGGGCTCTGCAGCCATGGGATAAAGCAAAAGGAAGCCAAGAAACAAAAATCTAAGCGTGCACAGAATGTGCACATGGAATGCATAAAACCTTTTATTCTCTGATGCAAAAGGAAAGATTCTAAGAGATCTCATTTACTGCCTAGACTGAGCATACCAAAACATATATACTGATTTGTTAGAATGAAAATGCTCATAGATTTGTATATGCAAATATCTGAGAGAAATTAATATAGAAAACCTCTGAAGTATATATCATAAAGTTGTCAAGAATTGTTTTTCTTTTAATAGCAATGACAAATTTGGCTTGCATTTTCTTTCCTAGATAAGAAATAGAGCATTTAGTTGCATGAAGCCATTTATCCTTGTAATCTTTTTTCATTAAATTGCAAATGGCTCTCTCTTTGCCACAGTGCAATGTATTTGATTTATTTAAAAATATGCAATATACACTTTTAAGATTAAATCTTCCATATGATTAGTCTTCAAAACATCTTATTTTAATTCTCCCATCTCTCTGCAAAATTAGGTTTCCTGTAAGCTTTATTTGGTTTATTAGTATTATTTTTATTGGAATAATAGTGGCATATCCATTCTTTACTGTCGCTTGGATCCATACTTCCAGTAGCATTTCCTGGAGGCACTTCAATTTTGGGTATAATGTTGCTATTTCCCCAGTATGGATCCCCATACTATCCTAGAGTGTCCCCAATGCAGGGATAGTGTTTTGTTTTCATGGGTTTTGGCTCAAATCTAGGAGTATTTCAAGATCAAATCATTCAATTAAAGGAGAAGGGACAGAATGATTCAGGAAGGAGAACTTACAACAGTGGTAAAGGGCAACTTCTCTTTACAGGAAGGGCATATCTCAGTGCCACTGGCAGAACACATGCCTTGTTTTCAGAACATCACAAGGTCAATCCTGGCAGCTCCAAATAGAGCTAGGATGTAAGCAAGAATTACAGCACAACCATACTGCTTTAATTGTTATGGTTGCATCCTATGGAATTCAGGGACTTGTAGTATGGAAAGGCACTAGAGCTCTCTGGCTGTTAATTCTAAATGCTCCTCCCTCAACTGTATATCCCAGGATTCCATAGGATGGAATCATAACAGCTAAAGTAGTATCATAGTGCTATAATTCTATAAAGTGAAAGGGCCCATGGTTCCATCCTATGGAATCCAGGGATTCAGGGAAGTCTGTGGAACACCTGGATTCCATAGGCGGCAGCTGTGACAGTGAAAGCGCAAGACTGGTATTATAATTGCATAGTGTGAAAGGGCCCCACAGCAGTTAAAATGGAATTACAGCAGGCCCTTCCCTTATGCTCCAGATCTCCCCACGTAAGGAGAAATCCATGTATGCTCTTGCCCCGTTGCAAACAATGGGGTGCATGCTCATGATGCGGGACAGCACATGTGCCATGGGCACACGCACCATTTGCTTAATTATTGCACGGCTTCAGCATAAACTTGAAGCCACGTATAGTACCCCCATGTATGGCATGGGTGCACTGTATAGTCCTATATTGTTATAGTGTGAAATGGACATATATTCCTACCTTTCCTTCTCAGTCATGTCTCTTTTTCAGTTTTTAAAACACTGGTGGCTTTCATATGCAACAGCAGTAGTGGATCTCTGGCCACCCTGGAATAATTAGTCCTGTCTGCCCTGGCAGCCCAGAGTACCCTGGCCCCAGAGCTGACATGACCTCCCTCTGTTTTCTCAGGCCCTCTGTTCTGATGCTGGGTGGCTGTTTGCACATGAATCCCACTATGTGATCCAGTATGACAGTAGTTAGTTGCTCACTCCTGAGGTCAAAATGAGGTGTCCACTCTTGATCAAATGGCCGGGCACTTTATTTTAATCTCAGAGCAAGCAAGCCACTGTCACTACCACTGCGCTGGCCAGCATAGCAGGATGCATTCCAAATAGCCACTTGGCACCAGATCAGAGGACTCTACATCTTTTGGCAAGATCTGGAGCAAAATGTATTTCAACAAGGGCACTGGGTTGGGCAGTGAACATGATGGATGTTCAGTTTGTTTGTGACAGACTCAGAGTTTGGTCCATGCATCATCCAGTCTCCTTGTTGAGAGGATGGAGGTAGGCCAGTTTAACTGGCCTGTGCAGACAGGGCCATAATTCACAAATCCCATCCTTAGGGTTGGTTCAAGACATTTTCCTGCCTGAGGAGGATCAACAAACTCCACACACAAAAAAAATCAAGTCAAGGGCATAGCACTCAAAATCCTTATTATTATTATTATTATTATTATTATTATTATTATTATTATTTCTTACCTGCCTTTCCTCTCGGCTTGAGGCAGGTTACAACCTAGTTAAAACACAATAATTATATAAAATATATATATTAAGCTGCATCTCTACTCAATATGTATCTTACAATACGTAGGCAATAATTAAATATAAAATTCATGATTAAAAACTGCCTGGATAGGCCTGCTGGAAGAGATAGATCTTGAAATGTGTTTTACATTCCGACAACTGGTTTAGCTGTTAGATCTTTTTCGGCTGGTCATTTCATAGTCTTGGGGTGGTTGATGAGAAGGTACTCTGGGTAACAGCTGCTAGTTGGGTTCTTGCAGGCTGCAGCAACTGTCCCCAGGAGGGCCTCATAGGGATGGATTGTACAGGAAAAGGCAATCCTGTAGATAACCTGGACCCAAACCATGTAGGGCTTCAAAGGTCAAAACCAACACTTTGTACTTTGCTCGGAAACTAACTGGCAGCCAATGGAGTGATTTGAGTATGGGTGTAATATGTTCACTTCTGGATGTTCCTGTAACCAATCTGGCTGCCATATTTTGAACCAACTGATTTTTCTGAACTTGGTACAAAGGTAGCCCAATGTAAAGTGCATGGCAGAAATTCAACCTTGAGGTTACCAGAGCATGTACCACTATCTTTAAGTCCTCCAGATCTAGGAAGGGGTGCAGCTGGCATATCAGCTGAATCTGATAGTAAGCACTCCTGACCATCACATCTACCTGGGCTCACATTTGGAGAGACAGATCCAGGAGCACTCCCAAGCTGTGAACACAGTCCTTCAGGGGAAGTGTTACCCCATCCAGAACTAGTTGACACACCTCCATTCCCAGACATCTATTTTGTCTGGATTTAGTTTCAGTTTGTTTTTCCTCATCCAACCGATTACATCCTCCAGGCATTCATTCAGAGGAGACGTGCTATCTTTAGCTGAGGCTATTTTGGAAGGCATTGAGAAATATATTAGGGTGTCATCAGCATATTGATAACACTCTGCCCATGCCTCCAGTTTCGTGTAAATTTTAAAAAGATTTGGGGATAGAATGGCACCTTGTGGGATGCCATATAACACATCCTTTTTTGAGGAACTACTATCCCCAAGCACCACCATCTGAAACCTGCCTGAGAGGTATGGCTGGAACCACTGCAGCACAGTGTCTCCAATTCCCAAATCACCCAGGCATTCCAGAAGGATGTCATGTTCAATGGTATTGAAAGCCATTTTATTAGGTCAACCACCCCTTCAGGGGTAGGCTGTAGCTGTTGTACAGCCAAAATCTTGTATCTGAGGCAGTAGCTTCTCTCAGTCTAATAGTAGTTCTGTCCCTGCTGTAGTGTTGTTAACAAAGGCAGACTGGGAAGGAGGCTAGTGGTGTGGGCATCTAGATTTGTGTTGCTCCTGCCCTGCTGGATCTTATGATGTTTAAGATGATTAAAAAGGAAGGAATGAAGTAAAGAAGGAAGGAAAAGGAACAGACATGTGCAAGAACAGCCTTCTACAATGGTAAGCCCCTGCCTTTCATACAATTTGTGACACTTGAAACGGAACCAAAACAGCTGCCTCCTGCTTGCCACCTGCAGTTGGGGTGATACATTGGGAACAGCCATTTCCCTCCATATCTGCAAGCCTAAAGCAAGAGACTGCAAATAGAATAAAGAAGGACACCCTTACATGGCAGTGTGGAATGAATAAACCCCATGTTGACTTCTCTAGAGAGCTTTGTGGCACTAGATAGCTAACACTTTCCCAATTATCACTGACTTTGTGAGCAAATTCTGAGACACTTTAAATGACAATTTAACTAGTGTCTCATTCTTTTATTATCACTTGGTTTAGAAGATGTGTAACTTGCCTGGTGTAATGCACCAGGCAGAGAACAAAAGGCATGAACTGTGCAGTGAAACATTATGTAATGAAACATGAAAACATTGTTTAGCAGATGAACAGAATAACAGTCAATTATTTAATTTCATTTCAGATTATGGATAGCAAACATATAAGTATTTATTTTAAAAGGATGGTGTCCTAAAGATATGCTCTGAAATCATGAAGTCATTCATTCATTCATTCATTCATTCAGTTTATATACCTCTCTTCTAATATGGGCACATGGGTAAACAGAATTCAAAACAGTTTAAAACAGAGATGGACAACTTGTGACCCTTCAGACATTGGACTGCAACTTCCAGTCTTCCTTTCAAGTGTCCACATAATGGCCAGGGTTCATGGAAGTTGCTGTCTAATGGTATTTAGAGAGGTGCACTCTCCCCCAGTTCAAACATTAGGATTTAATGATGAAATCCAAACTAAGTTAAGCTTTTCTAAGTTACACTGAAATCATTCAGACTTACGTTCATGCATAAGTATGCACCTGCAAATGGTAGACATGCATTTAATTATGGACACTTAAGTCATGCTGATTTAAGTGTCAGTAACATGTGAGTAACTATGCCCAAGATTATACTATTTAGACACAATTTGTCTAAATAGTGGATTGGTTTTCAGTTATGCAAAATATCCATCACTCTCATTGATCTCAACTAATTTAAATCTCTGCTAGCTAATTGCCTAGGTTTTTAGAACTCTGATTCCCAATCAGAGACCTTGTGTTATAAATAGAACGTATTTTCCAGTTCAGACCAGGTTGTGGGTGCCTTGCAGCAATACAAGACAGTTTTCTAAATGTTATAACTGGGATAAGAGTCTAGTAGTGACTTCTATTGCTTCTTAAGATTTTTGGTTTGAAAAGAAATCCAGAGAATGACCCAATGCATTGGCAAGACCTGACAGCTGGCATGATGTTGTTGCAGTTGACTTACATTTAACACTAACTTGTCATGTGAGCAGTGGCCTTGCATAAATAGGGCTAAGATTTGGGGAGAAGCTATATAGGTCACTAATAGAACACATGCTTGATTGTAGTAGGTTCAAGGATCAATAATTGGTACAGTATTTCCAGTTAAAGAGATAAAGCAGAAGATGATAGGGAAAACTTTTGCCTGGATTATTACCAACAGTCTGAAGCAATATTGCATCATATGGACAAAAAAAAAAAAAATCTAATTTAAGACAATTTCTCATAATGAAGCAGACTTAAAAGAGATGGTTGCACAACAGTTGTTTCAATGAAGTGTGTGCTGTATCTTTGCTTATTACTCATTGCCACACCTGGAATTATTCATTTCAAAATCTCACCTTTTCAGACTTCAGATAAGTATCTTTTTTGACATGTAAAAATAAAAAAGAGGGAAAATAATGATGCCCTAGCACTTTTTATCTTGCATGCTATTTTGTAACTATCATTTCTGTTTATTCTATCCAAAGACTATGGAAAGACAGAGGCACAATAGTAGCTATTGTGGTATTTTAAAATTGTCTTTTGATGATCTGTGAATGCTCTGCAAGCTCTAACAACATCTATGCACTCTAATCTTTGAACAGAACAAAGAGAAATGGAGCATTTACACTATTACACCCTCCTCTGTGTCTTCTCAGTGTGCATATTAAATGTGGGGTGAAGGGAAGATTGAGATCATACCACACGCTTCACCTCAGATATCATATATGCATCTGACCTTTCCTCTTTGTTATATGTCGGTTCAGCACAAAGGCCAGAATTCACAAAGGCAGTCACAAATGTGTAATCTAGAGTTATTTATTTATTACAAATTTATTATTTTTTATTAAAATGTTTCTACCCTGACCTATATCAAGATTTCAAAGCTTAAAACATATTAAACAATATGAGTTTAAATCAGACTTTTAAACATTTGAAAGTTTTTCAGACTATATATAACAGTCTTTGGGTTTAATTAATAAGGCTCAAAGGCTTTGGCAGCAGCCAAGCTTAGGTGTCAGCTGAGCCTCTTGGCAGACAGCATTCCACAGCTGAGTTGCCACAATTGAGAAGGCCTTCTCCCATTTCCAGTACTGACTGAAATTGTCATGGAGGCATCCCATCACTAAAGCGTTTGCAGAGCTGCTATTTCTCTGCATAACAGAAGTTCCTATTATGCAGAGAAATGGCAGCTCCATGAATGCTTTAATGATGGGAGGCCTCCATGATTATTTCATCATAGGAGACAAGTGCAACTGGCAATCACACCCTCATTCTTTAGGGATGATCTAGCCATGTTTTAAGAATGGTGATAATCTCCATGTGATTATCTCCTATGTAACTGTAGTGTACAGGATCACTTCTGTTCAGAAATCCAAGATGCAGTAGTAAAACAAGAAAATTTTATTTAGAAACTAAAGATGACCACAGCAGACTTATATTGTCATGACTGAAGCAATGGCAGTCATATAGCACATAGCAGTTAAAGCACCTAGCAATTCAAATTTTGAGCAAGCTTGTCCCTATTGTCTCATATAACAAAACAATGCATATCCTCTTCCCCAGAGTCAGCCCTCTTTCCAGCCCTGTTTCAGCTGTTCTCATGGGACTGGTCTGGCAGCACCCAGTGAAATTTTTACTCCCCAGACATCTGCTCCCATCCCAAGGAATCTAGGCAGCCAACATCATCAACAATTTGTGACAACACATCTCATCATCCAGTACTTAATTACTTTCAGTATTAAAATACAACAAGCAAGCAAAGTATTTCTATATATCACAGCAGGGCATCTGAGAGGCTTGGATTCTAATAGTAGCTATGTAATTAAGGTGGTTATGAATTCACAATTGCCTTATGACTTCCTGCCCAAGTCTGAAAATGGGCATCTATGTCTATACAGCACATACAGCTTAATCCGGTGGAGTGCTTTGGTCAACAATAACTGATAGCACTCATATGAGGAGAAGGATGAAACTTTAAAGGAGTTATCCAGGGTGCTGAACCATAACCCCCTCCATACATACAGCCAAAAGCTTCAGCACTTTAATAAACCAATCTTCTGTATTTTAACAGCAAGCTTTATTTCAATAACCAAAGAAGTGAACAGTATGACTTCTACAGACAGAATTACCATAATCCCCAGCTGCATGCATAGAGTAAGCAATGCACCTGCCTTATATGTTCACTGACTTTTCTGCATTCATTCATAAATCAAAACATTTCTACAGACAGTGTTATTCACCTCCCACCTTTTTTCCACACATCTCTTTCAAACCCTTTCAAGCTTGTCACAAGACTGGACTTGGCGAAAAACAGCACCACTATCCCCCGCTGTCCACATATGTTTATTATCCAGCTAAGCAATTATCTTATTTTGCACAGGCACTACAATCCCATTGGCTTTACCACCAAGCCCCTCTTACATGCATCTATAAAGCATAAACAGTAGCATTACACATAGAAATAAAAAAGCAAACAACATAACAAAAACAGAGCAGGATCTGTCAGATTCGTGACAGCATCTCAGATATTTCCTTTAAATTTTCCTTTAAAGTTAAAATGTGGAGCACACATTCAGCATCTCACTGGTATTATAACATTAACTGCTGTTGTTTATAAGGCCCCAGACAGCCTTTTGTTTTTGCTAGGGTGAGTTATACACTTCTAGCTGTTTGAGGTGCTAAGATTCTTGTAGTTTAGAAACAGCTATGGAACAAGAAGTCAGGGCAGTTTAGGGCACTCACAGTGCAGTTATACATCATGCTGTTATGAAATAAAATGAACATCTTTATGTAAATTTTTTTTTAAATGCTGTATCTCAATATTTTCCAGTTAATACTCTTATATGTTTTCAAATCATTTCCACCACACATCATGCTGTTGACTGGCAATGCTTATTTGTCAGACCAAACTTAACATCCTTACATTTCAATTTATATTTCACCTCAGCTGTTATGTCTGCAGCCACAAATTTTTTGTAGATGCTTTCCTGGTTTGCAGTACAATCCAGTGTTATAAACAATCAGCTATTTGCACACAGATAGGACTGATTTACACTGATCTGCCATAGAAGTGACTGAAAAAGAAATTATATTTTCAACATGGGGCATGAGACAGTGGTAGTCTTAAATTCAGCCATACCATTGGTATCTTTCATTGCCTTGTCACTTTACTCCCTGGTGGCAACGTGGTATCAATATCCTGTCTTTCTAAATACGAGTCCTGATATTAACTGTCAGCAGTGTAGAATCCACCATAATGTATGTCAGAGATGTATAATCAAAAACTAAATCAGAATGTCAAAGTGATGGAACTGTGCAGTGTAAATTCCCATAAAGCAGTAAAGTCGGCCTTCTTCAGCCAGAAAACTGACGTTCTTTGTTCTTAAGTGGCCATATTGGTTCTTTTTTTTATCATTGTGTTCTATTCCTCTACCCACTTCTGCCATATAAGAATACCTGAGAAAAGAACTAGAAGGAAAATAGGCAGAAGCGGCCACAGGTACATCCTATCCTGCTTCAGCAGGAAATCCAAAGGTATTTGGTGTAAGTTAGTCGTTTGGCAACTATATTTTATTAAACCATTATGCCAACAACTTTTGTGTGTTTAAATTTATTTATTTATTTGTAATATATTTGTCTTCTACCTTTCTGCCTAACTTGCAGACTTCCAAAATGACTGACAATGATCCTGGAACAAAAAGAGCTTGAGGAAGAGGGAAGGAAGGGAGGAGGGAGGAAAATAACACTGCACAGGATCCTTGATCACAAAATCTATTAGTAAAATATATGAACAAAACAACAACAACAAAAATTAAAAATTAAAATTGCAAACAGACTTAGTTCTCTAAGATACCATATATACTTGACTCATGTATAAGCCAAGGGCAGGTTTGGGGGCCAAAATTATGGATTTTGCCATAACCTGTGGAGAAGTTGAGGGTAAGACTTGGAGGCGCCTTCAGTATGTGTATGTGTATGCACAGCAAGAGGGACACTAACTGAGGCTTTTCGTTTCGGTGTTTCGATTTTGGTGTCACTCTTCACTCCCCAGACAGCAGCTGAGGGTGCTGGCAGGAGAGGGACTCAGAAGATTATCACACATGGCCCCACCATGTGGGAATCACTGGGAAAGTGTTAGGGAAGCGTGTGTGTGTGTGTAACCCTGAAGCACTTCCCCAGCTCCCTATAGCGTCCCTCTAGAGCCATGGAATCATTTAGGGAGAGGCGATTTGCTATTAATGGAAACTTTGCATTAATAGCAAATTGCCTCTCCCTGAATGACTCCATGATGCTAGAGGGAGCTGACGATTGCATGACACTGAGGAAGCACTTCAGCGTTACACACACACACACCTCCCTAATGTTTCCCCAGCGATTCCTAGATGGTGAGTCCATGTGTGATAATCTTCTTGATTTGTTTGTTTAACAGCAATCAATCACCTAGGACTCTTTCTGCTTGGCTCAAGAGAAAAAGAAACTCTCTCCCCACTGCATGGGGAAATCTGAAAGAGCTGCTATCACATTAACATACTGATTCATAAATAAGTCGACCTGGGATTTTGGGGTCAATTTTTGGGCATTAATTTGTTGACTTGTCAATGAATACATAAAGTAGATTACAAGATAAGCCAAAAAGATTTTGATATGGAGGTCTTCAATTCATGCCTAACATCACAATATATTAATAGACTTTGGGTCTTGTATATTAAACTTGAAAGGAGGAGTAGGCAACTTCTGAGGGTCTGACGGCCAGTTCAGGTTGAATCTTGAATATATGACTGTGTTCATTAACACCACCACCACCACTACTATCAGGTTATTTCTTTTCAAATGAGAGAAGACAAGAGAAGAGAAGAGAAGAGAAGAGGAGGAAAGAAAGGGAAATTCTGTTTAGTTCTTGGTACAGGCCAGGGATAAGGGACAAAATAGCCTCTGAATAGCAAACCATGCTTTCTGAGGCTTTTAGGGCATACAGTGGACCCTTGTTATATGCTAGGGTTTGGTTCCAAGTTCCCCTGTGGATAACAAATCCATGTATGCTCAAGTCCCATTAAATATAATGACATAGCAAAGTGGTGTTCCTTATAAAAAATGGAAAATCAAGGTTTGATATTTGAAATTTATACTTTTTTTGAACATTTTCAAACCGTGTATGCTTGAATCCGTGTATAAAAAATCCATATATAAGAAGGGCCAACTGTATTTTTGCCCTTTGGGGGATTAAGGTTGGGGGAGCTGAGGGAGTAAAGAGGATCTGAACTGGAAACTTTTAGGCTTTATTTTACCTGCCCAGCCTTAAATGGAGGAAGCCTAAACAATTTTCTTCCAACACTTGCTGGAATCAATTGATTATTCTTCAACGGAGACATCATTAAAAACTTTCCAAAAACTATTTAAAACTAGCTGGCATTATCCATGATAGTATTTTTTTATTCATAATTTTGTATGCTGAACATAATGCTATTAATGAGTATATATACAGGTTTTGTTTCCCTTATCCAAAATGCTTGGGACCAGAAGTATTTCAGATTCTTTCTCTCTCTCTTTTTTTTCTTTTTGGATTTTGGAATATTTGCACATACATGATGACATTAGATTCCAGAGTATTTCAAATTTTGGAATTTCAGATAAGGGATACTCAGCCTGTATTTCACTAAGGAAAGAGCGAGTGGATATCACCACAGTAAGTGCTCTGGAGCTATGTTCTGCAATCATGTAGGGCCATCAATTGTGGTCCTATTGTTAGAAAACCTGGCCAGTTTAAATCATTTTCAAAAACTAAAGAAGAACAAGATAAGAAATCCTGCAGACTACCACACTTTACTGCAAGTTTAATATGACTCCCTAACACCATCATGATGTAGTCTCTATAAGGAAGCACAGAAAGTATAAATTAACTCAATATGAATCATACTTTTAAAAAAGGTTAGTTGGAGCTACTTATTCTATATTCAAAAAAATTAAACAAGAAAGATTTGCTTATGTCACCAACTGATATTCAGTTTTTGTATGGTTTTGTGTGGTAGCAGTACTCTTGAACCACAAAAGTGTAATCTTCCTGATTTCCAGGTGCACTAGACACTCTGGTTTTGATTTAAGTCTAAAACTATCAAATGAAGAAGCCATCTGAAAAAAAAAATGTGTCTGGAAGCAGCAAGCTGGATCCCATAGTCGTTGATAGATTCACTGGCAATCTTGCACTTGAAAGCAAAAGACACACTGGACCGGTATTATGTGGGTCCACTAGCCTGCTAGAGTTAGTTTTCATTGCAATTGTTTTTTAAATTTAGCCTGTAATTTCTTTACATCAAAGTGATTTGCAGATGTTACTGTAGTATGACCTTCTCAGGTTCCTTCAGCTAGAGATTTGTGTTCTTTGCCCCAAGCAAGTAGCAGGACAACTTCCTTGCCTGGCAGTATGCAAACAGTAAGATATGGGAACTGGGTACAAGCATCTGGCTCACCTTGTCCAATTTGAAACCTGGGAAGATTTCCAAGAGCAATGCAAGTTAACATAATCAATGAAGGTCAAGGAATTGGAAGTTGCTGTGTTTGCAGACACAGTTTGTTGGCATAAAAATATGCAGACTCAAGTATAATAATAATAAGCTGCAGAGAGAACATGTCAAGATAATGAAGAGCAAGACCAAAAGTGCAAGTAAACAAGGAGTTTCCAAGAGCACCAGGCTGAAGATTTACAGCTAAGACCTTGAATTTTCTTTGCAGGGAAGGGGTTGGTGTTGACATGATGATCATGGCCAGGTTCTCTGATTTCTTCTTTGGTTATTGCTTTTTCACAGGAAATTCTGGAATTCTGGGTGAGATTGTGAAAGGATTATTCTGAAAAGTAAAGCCCTGTTCACTCATTACTACTGTGTTGAATCAACACATAAAGTGAAGACTGTGCTAGCTTTGCCTTTCTGTCTCTAAGTCCATTGATCTCTAAATGTGGGGAGCAACCAGTCTGAACAGGAGAGCCTCCCTTACATGTGGGTGCACTACGCCCACTTGATTGGCAACCTTAAAAGACTGGTCTTTGCAATTGCGTGGAAAGTGTGGATATGTAAAGGAAGCACTCCTGTTTCCTTTCAATGTGAGGAAAGTGATGGGAATTGAGACAGAGGGAATCATAGAATCAGAGTTGGAAGTCTGAAGAGCCATCACTCCTGCCATGGAGGAATAAACAATGAAAGCACTCCCGGCAGATGGCCATCCAGCCTTTGTTTAAAAACTTCAAAAGGAAGAGACTCCACCACACTCCAAGACAGCATATTCCACTGTCAAATACATCTTACTGTCAGGAAGTTCTTCCTCAAGTTGATGTGGAATTTCTTTTCCTGTAGTTTGAATGGATTGCTTCGGGCCCTACTCTCCGGAACTGCAGAAAACAAATTTGCTCCATATTCAGTAAAAAAAAAAAAAAGAAAAAAAAAAGAGTTGTGGCTTTTGAATTTGATCAGTGCAGATAGTTGGGAATTTTGCTTTGTTAATTGTTGGTAAGAACATAGCAGCATTTGCAGATTTTATCATAAACAAGATGAAAAGGATTTGCCATTTGAAAAATCTGAATCTGAGAGAAATTTTCCAATGTACAATTGTACATATTTGTTTACACTGAAATCCATTTACCCTTTCAATGCTCGTACATCCATTCCAGATTCCAGGTCTTTGCTGTCTTTTTATGATTTATTAGTCCATACAATTTAAAGCTATTAGAAAACCTGCACAGTTCACTATTCACTGAGGGAGGATACTGCAGCATGCTAATTCAGCAATTTTCAGATAAAAAAAGAGACCAGTAGGGATATATATGAGGATTAATGATGTGACACTGACACACGAGACTAACCCAAAATGGAAAGTCACATTTTCTTTTTCTGACACTCCATATTTAAGACTCACTAAAACAGGGTTGGACATGGTCAAAGGCCTAGAAGGACACACTACCCCATTTTTGGCTCCTCCAGACCTCCACAGAGCAGCAGACATATAATGTCTCCTGTTTTGGTCACATTTGGTCAGATGTTTTAAGGTGTTAAGGTTTTAAGGTTGGGGGGGTACTGCTTTGAAACATCATTTTACAGCTTTGCCAAGTGATTATAACTATTTTAATTTTTTCCAGGTGGTTTATGATTTTTTCAGGCAAAAAAGGGGGGGAGGGAAGGGGGTGCCAGGGCCGGGGGGGGGGGGATACTGATGAGGGTCCCCAAGGCTTCACTGGATCTTCCAAGGGCACCATGTGGCCTGTGGGGCACAACATTTCTACTGTGGTTTGAAAATTAAAATTAAAAGTAGTTTGATTCTGTTGGGGGGGGGGGGGGAATACAACTATGAAATATGATACTTCCTGCTTTTTAAGCTGTTCATCTCCCTGATCTTTTCTCTCTCTTTCCTACCTGCTGATGCTCTTCTCTCTTTCTGTAAAACAAAGCCATTCTTCCTACCAATTTTTGAAAAGAGGAAATAAGATGAAAAGTCACGGATGGTGAAAACATTCTTGACAGCAGCCTGTGGGCCCTGTAGGACACCCACCACAGTACCCCCAGGGTTCCTGTCATTCACACCTTCCCATTTCTTGGTTCCAAGTGGACAAGTGCACTCTCCACATCCTAAATCAGATCAGGAAGTATGAAATGTGGGGAAATGGCCAACTGCATTCCCAGTGATTCTGCCAGGCTGCATGGAGTTGTTTGAAGACCCTCCAAAATTAAAAGGTGTTTGGTACTGGGAGTCAGAAAGGTGATTGCAGTCCTCTGAGGTCCAAGAAGTGGTTCTAAAAGTTAGCCATCTCTGCACTGAGTACTGCTGAGCAGGGATCAATGATTTATTAGATTACATGATCAAAACTTTTGCTGGCTTCTGCGTGGACACCCTCTATGTATGAAGCTCTTGCTCTCTTTTCTGACATACGAAGTTTGTAAGGAGAATAGTATTAATGCATTCAGCATTCTCTCTTGTTCTAAAATGTGACAGCCATATGCTAGCCACAGAAAAATCACTACATTTTTTTGGATAAGTGAAAAAGCCCAAACTAGTATTTATATGTAGAAGTAACTGCAAGTATCAAATGCAATGATACTGAGGCTAGACATACTGTATGTACCACTGGCAATATATATTTTCAAAACTGCAGACTTCTGGTTGGGATGGCAGTATGATTAGTCACTCAGTTTAATTTCCCCTCTATTTTCAGCTTTTAACAACAAATTCCTTAGAAATTACCATCCTAATTAGGTATTTGCTATCTGGATTGTCTTTTTCTTTTGTGTGTTTTTCAGTATTTCTCTCTGCCTTACTTAACCCCCCCCCCCCCCCGCAAATTCTGTCTTCATTCAAGGTTCTAGTTTCAGTTTTCACTCAATCAGTCTTCAGACTCGGGAGGCATTTTGTATAAACTTTGTATAAGCTTTGGACATAATTGGAGAAACTCTTAAATAATAAATTTCTCGGAGACTGTCACTTTAATTAGGCTTTAATTAGACACCTACTATCTAGACTGAACTCTGTTTTTGTTTTGATTCTTAGCTGCTTTCAGCTTGGTTTTGATTTTAAAGTCTCTGTCTTGTTGCAGTCCGTCGTTGTTTTGGTTAAACTTAACAGGAGATCTTTTTTTAAACCCTGCAACTCTTTAGAGTTTGTCAGCATAATTGGCTATTTTTCACATCTTTGAATTTATCTGGGAGTTCAGTTTCAGTTATGAAGTTTTTGCTCAATCAGATTTCTAAAGTACTTTATACAGTGTTTCACCTAATGTGAAAAGTTAAAGGAAAAATGTCTCAGCTCCACCAACTCTTCCCACGCCTCCCCCCTGTTCCAAAGAATGTAGCTGACATGGACATGGACCAGATGTTTGTTGTTGTTAGCTGCTCTCAAGTTGACCTCAACTCATGGCAACCCTGGGTATAAAACATCTCCAAGCTCCCCATCCTCCACTGCTCTGCTTAGTTCTTGTAAATTCAGGTCTGTGACTCTAATTGAATCTATCTATCTGGCATGCAGTCTTCCTCTCTTTCTTTTGCCTTCTACCTTTCCTAGCATTATTATCTTTTCCAATAGTTCATGCCTTCTCTTGATGCGGCCAAAGGATGACAAACTCAATTTATGACTAACTGAGTTTTCGAGGAAGGAAATTTTGGGCCCTCCTTTTCATTTTTCTCAGCCACTTGAGGCGTTGATTTTTTTGTTTTTGTTTTTATTTTATTCACTTATATGTGATTTTATAAGGTTTTCCAGAGTTTGTAAGATGACCATAAGTACTATAAACAATGAAGTGATGTTTTATGGAACCAATAACTGCACATTACAACTTAGGAAAAATGCTATTTTATGCAAGCTTTTTTGTTTGTTTTTTTAAAATCAAGTTCTGTAATACTGGAAATCATGGTTGTGATAGATGCTCAAATGTACTAATGTAATTTATCTTGCCCAGACATCCAAGGCAACTTATAAAATTTAAAATAAAAGTTTAGCTAAACATGTACTATACAAAGTAAAAAGACAATTAAATGTCAGTTTTATTAAAAACAAAGAACCATAAACAGTTTTAAATTACATTTAGAACATAATTAAAAACGTACAAAATAAAAACAGAGTACACCATTTAAAACAATATTCTGCCATATAATTAATATCCATGAAACTTCCTAAGAAGAGTAACTGTTGGCACTATCTGATATCATTTTGGTGTCAGGTGATAATGAGCATATTCACCCAGGACTTTGAATATTTATCATCTATGAAGTAATTTATTGAATTTGCCTATGTTTTGTTTGTATTTCTCTAGTCCTATTGTTATTATTACATTTTCATTGTATTTATCAATGTTTTTATACATCCAGTTGTCTTGTAGTCTGAAAGACTCTACTTTGACAAATGATAGATATAGGATTTAAATAAATAAATGAAATTTACATTTCTTGGAACAAATTTCAGACTTCTATTTATTTGCAATCATTTCACATTATCTGTGATTGTGTAGAGCTTCAGCTTTCCTCAGAAAAAAAATCCCCAATCCCTTAGACATAATACCAAAATGAATTTCCAGGGCTATGTTAGATTGCTGTAAGTTACATTATAACTGTGGTAGACACAGTAGCAGTTATTTTATGGGCAATATAGCCATCGGGCATGACTCAATCAAGGTCCGAGTAAAACAATATTTCACCAATATTCTCAAAACTGAAGAACTATTCCTCAATAAAGTATACAGTGAAGTGCATAGCATAACATTTCACATAGTTTTAAAATAACAGAATATATGGAAATAAAAGAACCTCCCAGATTTTGCTTTACAGTATTACTCTATGCATATAAGTAACAAGGAAGTAGGGGCAACTGTAGCTCCTTGCAGCATTGCAGTGCAATAGGACTATTGATAGAACCAGGCGTTTGTTCTTATCATCTATTGTGAGCAATGCTACAAATAATTTAGCAAACTTCCAATTTCCAGGAGAAATTGCATTAATAATAATGTCCCTTAGTCTGTAGCATTTAGAGCATGCATAGGCTTTGGGTCAAATCCCAGAAGGCATGAATTCTACCAGATTCCTTTAAAAAGCACAACAAAGCATGAGTATAAATATATACCAATTTAAGCAAGAATGCCATGCATCTGCTGAAGTGGGCTGCAACACACTAAAGGTTATGCCAAATTAAACCTGTTCTTTTTTTAAAAGAGCCACTAGCCTAGACTCTTGTTTTTGCTGCAACAGATAACTGAGCTACTTGTCCTTCAATCTTTCTTTAAAATTTGCACCCACTGAAGAATAAAGGTTAGGCACTCATTCCTGCAGGATTTTTTTTTTTTTTTTTTTTTAGCATTCAGTGATATATCTTTATATCTCAAAATTTTGTCTAGCAGCCCTTAATAACCACCCTTCAAAATCCTAGGGATTATTATTATTATTATTATTATTATTATTATTATTATTATTATTTCTTGACTGCATTCTCCATTCTAATTAATAACTGAGCCAAGATATGGGAAATCATCCACTATTCTAGAGTCTTCATCATGTGCTTTAAAATTATATAGATAATCTATGGTCATTATTTTTGTTTTCTTAATGTTCAACTGTAAATCTGCCTTTCTACTTTCTTCGTTGATTTTATTCGGTAAACATTCCAAGTCTTTGATATTTTCTGCTAGAAATATAGTGTCAACTGTATATCTTAAATCATTGATATTCCTTTCTCAAATTTTCATGCTACCTTCCTCTGAGTCTAATCCTACTTTATATATGCTATGTTTGGTATACAAATTAGAGGAGGCATCACTTCTCCAGTCCCAGACCAGTGGCTGTGGCAGCAGCAGCCTTGATGTTCCCTCCATTGTCTCCTCCACAGAGAGCCCCAAGCCTGTCCAGAAGTGCCAGTGGTGGGGCTTGGCTGAAAGTGCCAGACTAGATTGCATGGCCACTGAATCAGAGAAGCACTCCTTCTTCTCTGGGGGAGCACTGCTGAAGAGGAGGTGGAGAACCTGAAGGAAGATGGTCACAGTTGGGAGGTGGCAGAGGGAGGAGGACATGGGGATGGAGCTGTAGGTTGAGGTGGTGGGGGGCTGAGAGTTGGTTGAGCCGGTGGAGTCTGGCACAAGAGGAAACACCGTGGCTATGGTGGAAGCCACAGCCGACATTGCACCACCACCAACTACAGTTGCTTTTTCCTCCTATTGTTCTGAATGGTCCCCGAAGACCCTAAACATGAAGCTCTCTCCCACAGCCAAGTCCCAATCTTGGGGATAACATGGGGTTGCCATCTGTAGATGTTCAAATTCACAGCTGGCAAGTCCGCGTGTACTGAGGGCACACTGTATAACATTGTTCTATTGTTTTTAATAAAAAGATTTTAAAACATTGGTTTTCATTGTTAGCAACCTGGAACGCTCTTTCAGGGTTGAAGAATGCGGTAAACTTGCTTGCAATTCAAATAAATAAACATACTGTCGGTTTCTTATATACTTAAATTAGGGAGATATATTTACTAGGTATGTGTTGAATGTACTTTGAATTGTTAAATTAATTATTTTGATTGGATTGATTTTAATCCCCCCCACTTTTGTACTATATAGTGTTTGTGCTATTTTGTTTTCAATTATATTGTAAGTTTCTTTGAATCCCATATTGGGAATAAATAAATAAAATGATTATGTAAAGAATATTCTCAAAATTTCTTGTCCTTGATTAGACAGGTAATCTTCACACACTGAAACAGTCAAAAAGTCTTGACACGTTGAAACAGTTTTAAAAAATGAACAATTGGTATGGTGTGTGTGTGTGTGTGTGTGTGTGTGTGTGTGTGTGTATCTTGTGTGAAAGTGAAAAGACAACCCAGGCAACAAGTAGCAGTAATAGCACTTTGTGAAAAGAAAAATGTTTGTGCAAAATAATATATAAAAAATAGAAACTTGTAAAGAGACACACACACACACACACACACACACACACACACAGAGAGAGAGAGAGAGAGAGAGAGAGAGAGAGAGAGACATCCTGCATGAAACCTCTCATCATTTCACCCAGCAGGGAGAAAACTTTTGTGATTTTTCATTCTCCCATGTAAGAATGAAGTAAGTGAAGATTTACATTCCCAGTCTTTACAGTTTTGGTTCCGGCTAAAAATATATTCCTATTGTTACCCACCTCTATGATAGTAAACTTACAGAGAGGCTTTGTATGGATTTGTTGCTGAAAGAGGGAGCTAAAACATCTCTGTACACCTTAATACAGAAAGGAAGGGCAATTTTTTTTTTGCAAGGGACCGATGCCAAAGAGGACAGAACCAAAGAATCAGAAGCATTCCTCACCACATAACACAGCTGAACAAATAAGAAAATCTTACAATCTTATAGTAGAGATACAAAACATGAAGAACATAATCTTTTCACTGAAGGACATTCATCATTCTCAAAGACAATGTTTCATTATCCTCACACCCTCCCTCCCTCCCTCCCTCCCTCCCTTCCTTCCTTCCTTCCTTCCTTTCTTTCTTTCTTTGTCTCTCTTTTTCATGTTATAGTCTTCCTTTTATCTGAAGCCTTTCTTTGGGGCACAGTTAAAACAGGACCCTGGAACCAGAGCACAAGATGTTTGACCTGTATAATATTTGAATTGTCATGTAAAAAAGAAGCCTCTTTTGTAAAGAGCTTCTGGACTACAAGTGAAACTATTTCTCTGGCAAGTTCTTGTGACTTGTGGTGGCACTTGAAAATATCTTCTTAGCTCTGCTCTGGATATAACTGGAGATAAGAGGGCTTGATCTCCAGCCCAAATATGACCCCACTAAGCTCAGAACACATTTGAACATCTGCCATCCCACTTTTCCTGGCCTGTTTTCCAAAGTTAACAAGAAAGGCCTTTTCTGTTCTAAAAACTAGAAGCCTGGAGGGTATCTTGATTCTTTTTGTCAGTTAAGCTTGTTTTAATAATAATAATAATATGTTTTATTTATATACCGCTATTCCAAAGATCATAGCGGTGAACAGCAAGTAAGCTAATTAGCAAGTAAGCTAATTTGTCCCCAACAGTCTGGGTACTCATTTTAGCGACCTCAGAAGGATGCAAGCCTGAGTCGAGCTTGGGCCCTTTTGCTGGTCTTGAACTTAAAATGTTTTAAAATGTGCTTTTGAACTTCCCTTAATTTAAAAGATTTTGAATATTATAGCTGGTTTAACTGGGTTTTATTTTGATAACCTTTGTATGCTTTCACTTATATCTGTTCTTGTTTAATCTATTATCTATATCTGTTTTAATTTTGTTATGAGCCACCTTGGGCCCCAGTTCCAGGAGAAAGGAAGAATATGTATTTAATAATAAATAAGTTCTTTGCAATTATGGCTGACTGATTTGCATAACCAATTATGGCAGCTTGTTCAGAGAACTGGTTTCTCTGTCCTAACATTGCTTCTGATAATGTGTAGCAAGTTTTCAATATCATACAAGATTAAGTCCTATTGAACTTGAATTTGTACCTCCTACAGGTACAGAGAAATCAGTTTCCACAAACCTTTTGAGAACCATTTATCATTTACAAGTCCCACTGCAACTGTCTATAGTTCAGTTTAACAGGAATTAATTCCAATTAGCTGCAATGTTCAATAGGACTTAATTTCAAGAAGATGTAAATAGGATGTTGTCCTATGTGTTGTTGTAGCCTGGTAAATTGCAGCTGTTATACAACCTCTTAACATGCTTAACAATAGCAATAGCATGCACATTTCTATACCACTTCATAGTGAACTCAGCATTCTCTAAGCAGTTTACAACATGCAAGCAAATTGCCCCCAACAAGCTGGGTCCTTATTTTACCAACCTACAAAAGGATGGAAGGCGAGGTCAACCTGGAACCCTCTGGAATCCAACTCACAATGTTGTGACTCTGTACTGACATTTAACCACTATGCCACCTGGTCTTAGGCCCTTTCTTGAAACTGACAACTTCTGTGAGAAAAGCCTGTACTCTGATAGTTGCAAGAGCTTCAGGGGTTGTCATACAACTTGACAAAGGAACTGCAAATGACAGTGAGATATTAGTTCTTGTTATCTCATAGTAGATGTTCATATGCATCCCACTCATTCAAAATATATTTGATTCACAGAACTACACAGTTGCTGGTGGAAAGATCCCCCTTGGAGGCCTGAGTGGTGCCAACATTGCCTTTAACACATGGTTATTCACCAGGCATTTGGAGCCCAGAGAAAGCATGGCTTGGTTTTACAGATTTTTGGATTAAGAGTTCTATTTAAATTGTTTACATTGTACATCTTAAATCCAAATTATCTGAAAGCCTGTATCTCTCTATATGAGCCTACCTGAGTCTTAGGGAAGGCTTTCTCTCAAGCCCATCTGGTGAGGACATAGGAAAGAACCTTCTTGGTGACTTCCCCAAGGCTATGGAACTTTCTTTCAAGGGAGTCACACTTAACCACTCCTCTAATCTCTTTTCACTGGGAAGCAAAGGCATGTTTATTTAAACATGCCTTTGCCTTTTCCCTGGTCAGGAAGACTTTTTCAAATGAGATATGCTGTATCTTTTACTATGTTTTGAATATGTTTTAAGTATTTTAACTTAATTTTAACTTAATGTTGTAAGTCAAAGCCCCCTACCATACCTCAAAGCCTCCAACTCCCCATATATTTTTTAAAAAAATACTTTCTGGCATGATTTGGGGCTATTTCTGTCCCCAAACCACACAGAATGTCCTTCAAACACATGTAAGTATGTGAAAAATACCTCACCCAATGTCCACATATATCCTCAGAACACTGCACTACCACCATATACCTCTCTATTGAACAGTGCAGTCCCTCTGCATCACTTCCTGTAACAATTCTGAGAATGATTGCAGGGGGGAAATTGAGGTTTTTGAACTTGCTACAGGCCTGGGGAGGTCTGTGGGAAATTGGTTCCTGGTGCCCATGCATATGCTCTAGTGTCAGATTATGTTTATAAACATCCAGTTTTAAACAGTCTACTAAAAAAAGGTTGAGGATGACCTCCAAATGTAACAAAATGATCAGTAGCACTGCTGAGAAGCAAAGGCAGTGGGGGAGTGGGAAATATAAATACATAGTTTGACCCTCAAATTTGTGATGGTTACGACTGGTGACTCAAAAATGGCTCTGTGGACTGCCCTCTGCCCCATCCTTTAGTAGTCCAGCACTTGTCGTCAGAATCTGCACTGTACTGATTGTACTTCTTCTGCAGTATAAAGCATCATACTGATTGTACTTCTGCAGTATAAACATATTCATCTAGTACTTGTGCTTTTCCTAAATGTCTGATTATCCAAACATGTCTTGGATATTACCTGTGGGCTATAAATATGATGACTGTTACATTATCATGGCCAAAATGATGTAGCAGACAGAATATTTAATGGATTCACACCAGCTAGAGGGACTGAGGTACAATAAAATTGGCTTTAGGGCATACCTCATTATTGATTTCACTGAGGAATGGATTAGGCACTCACTTGGGATCAATGGTCTTCTTTAAAACAGTGACATGACAATGACTCAGGAAGTATTAGCCTTTATGGTATATGAATTGATCCAACTTCCATATAGAGCAATTTCCTTTGATTCTAGTGAAAGAGTGGAATATTTGAAACTTTGTTCTAATCCCCATAGAAGGAAGAGGATGAGTTGTTGCTTCAGATATTTCAGCTGATAATGTCAATGGGCTTTGCATATAACACTGGGTGTTCAATCATATGGGAGGGGGGGGAGCTGGAGGCTTCTACAGCTCCAGGTCAGCAAGATGATATCAGGGGATATGGACGTGCCTCTGGACCTAATCAGAACCCCAGTTGAATTACGTGATACAGTTTTTCCACCCAGTACTCTGATGATGATGATGATGATGATGATGATGATGATGAT
>NC_056523.1:275241074-275248388 GCF_019175285.1 Sceloporus undulatus
CCACCACTCCCTTCTCCTTTTGTGTCGTGTCTTTTTAGATTGTAAGCCTGAGGGCAGGGAACCGCCTAATTAAAAGATTGTATGTACAGCGCTATGTAAATGTACAGTGCTTTATAAATAAAGGTTAATAATAATAATAAAAAGTCATAGTTCATTAAAGGTAAAAGGTAAAGGTTTTACTTTGTCAGGAATGTCTAGTCGTAACTGACTATTAGGGGTTATGCTCATCTCTATTACTAAGCTGAAGAGCCAGTATTGTATGAAAATGACTCTGATAGTCATGTGGCCAGCATGACTGCAACAAATGCTGTTACCTTCCCACTGAAGTGGTACTTATTTATCTACTTGCATTTGCATGCTTTTGAATTGCTAGGTTGGCAGCAGCTGGGACTAGTGATCGGTGCTCACCCCATCATGTGGCACTTTGGCCTTGGACTGTCAACCACCTTATGATTGTTATCAAGTCTGGAATTTTATAAAAATACCCCCACAAATCCCTATCCCAAAATGCATCTGCGGAGATAATCAGGTGGCCCTTCTTCCCTGGCATTGCTTGATCATAGAGGCCTCTAAGCAAGTCCTGCATCTGTAGGGTGAAGGTATGTCTCCTTATGACCCTAATGGAAAGGCATTATGGGAGATGCCCCTCAGCTGCCATGATCTGAAAGAGGAGAGACCATGTAGGCAGCAAGCCTTAGTTAGGAGTTGCAGACAGGAAGATTCCTTCACACCTATGAGACAGATTTATGACTGGGAGAAGTTTCACAGATACAAGCCATTCTGGTATCAATAGTTTTCCCATGATAGCGGATGCCTATAGATCAAGTGATGTGTAAATCTGGTTTTGCTTTGATGTAGGACAACAACCTCTGCTGAATACATGACTAGGAACCTATTTAAGGTTCAGTTTTTCCTTTGTTCTGGGTTCCATGTTGGTGGCAGGCAGGCACTCTGTCAGTCTGCTTCTCCTGGCATGGTTCCACGCACCCCTTTCTCTATTTCCCTTCTTTGTGTTGCTACATAGGCATCCGCCCAACTCGGCGGGCAGGACGTGTTGCCAACAGGGGCCAGCAGCCTCAAGGGCTCCCGGCGGTGCTGCGTGCCCCAGTGTGCTTTGCTGGTGCACGCTGGCTGGTGATTGGCTGGCCGGGGGGAGGGGATGGACTTCTGCTTCCAGAGGGACGCTCTGGGAGAAGAGAGTCCCTCTCTATGGTCACCCCAGTCCTCCAGGGCGGCCGATTGGCTGGTCGCGCTGGAGGCAGGGCGACTCCTCTCCTGGCCCCACCCGGCTTGCTGGCCTATTTAAGGCCACGTGGCGCGAGTCTCTCCAGGGAGGCTGGCATAGGGGGCCTTCCCCCCCTCCCTGATTGGTCAGGGCCACCCGGCAGGGGCAGTACATGGAGGGGACAGCTCCTGCCCCCCCCCCATCCAGCTTCAGTTGGTTGGAAGCACCAGCCATTTTCTTTTCTACTGGGGCAATTTGTGGACGCTGGCTCTTGCTGCAAGTTCCGCCTGGGGCCTTCAAGGTGACATATTTGTTGCCCCCCTGGTGGGCACCATCTCCTCCCCCCACTCCTTTTTGCTCCACTTGCCCTGATTGACTTTTTAAAATTAAGAATAATTATAATATTACAAAGAAAAGGGAGCTCTTAGGTGTTCTTGGCTTCCTTGGGCAGCAGCTTAGCCCCATGCCTAGAATAATATTGGGCCAGGGAGACCCAGGTTCACATCTTCTCTCAGCCATGCAGCTTTTTAGATGTTCTCGGCCCACTTCACTATATCTCATTTGGGAGAGAGAAACAGAGAAATAGAAAGACCTATAAAGGGCTGTGTAGTGGTTTGGATGTTTGACTAAGACCCTGGATTTGATCCCAGGGTTTGAATCCCTTTTTTGCATGGAAACCCACTGGGTGACCTTGGGCAAGTCACACTCTTTCATCCTCAGAAGAAGGCATTTGCCTATAGCTGGACACACAGGATGCTATCACACGGAGGAGGCAAGTGTCATGAAAACGTGATTAAAATGTGGTAACAGCATCATTGATGGGAAGATTATCACATCCCCACATGCTTCTTCTGTTTGTGTCCCATGCGTAAACTTTAATGGAGGTGTCTTTGAGTAATAACGGAAGTTTCTGTTATTACCCAATGATGTGCCCATTACAGTTTATGCACAGGACACGAATGAGTGAAACGCGTGAGGGTGTGATATTCTCCCCCCCCCATCACACTATTATCATGTTTTAATCATGTTTTCATGACACTTGCCTCCTGTGTGATAGAGTCAACAGTATCTTGTGTTGGCACAGACCATTGAATGTCCTCTGGAGGTTCCTGCAGATGATGTCACTGATCTGGATTTGTAAGGAAGGATTTTGTTCACTGTGCAGTTGGTAGAGAATTTCAGCCTCTGCAATGAACAAAAAGGTGAATTGTAATGACCTAAGTCTGACTTGTGCATGTATGTGTCTTCAAATTGCCTTCAACTTATGGTGACCACATGAATTTCATAGGGTTTCCTTAGGCAAAATATAGCCTACAGGACTTTATATTCATTGGTGGTCTCCCATCAAAGTACTAACTAGAGCCAACCCTGCTTAGCTTCTAAGATCATTGGGCTGGTCACACAATTTGAGCAATTTGGTGAAGTTGGAGCTTGAGAAAAAAGTTAAATCTATCATAATTAATGTCCCATCCCTCTTTACGTATTTTATAAAAACTATTCATAATTAATTAAATGCAAACCACATTTAAATGCCACTTACTTCCAAATAAGTAGGTTAGGATTGTCCCTCCACTTCTAATAAGCCCATTTCTCTCAGATGATCTGACAGAGAAACTCTTAGGTCTCTAAAGTATGTTCCTTATTTTGCATACTTCAGCCAATCCAGAATTCATTAATTCAAAATGAATGAGTGTAAATATTGCTTTATTTCATTAGTCTCACAATACGAGGTTAAAATATTTGAACAAATAACTTTCAAGGTAAAATTGGTGTAGAAAATAATAGGGTTCTTAGGTGTTTTTTTAAAAAATCTATAGACTGAATTTGGGATCCTCAGCTCTTCCATGGAAAACATGTGCTCTTCCACTGATTTTTGCAGACCATGCTTCTTAACTGAGAGTGCAGAGACAGAAAGAATTCAGTTGTGAAGAAAAATGTTCTGCACATGCACAGCGGTTCACAAATAATTTCTGATTGTAATTCTGGACCCTTGATTCAATGACTGTTCTTTGTATCTACCCACCGATTGTTATATTGTTTTCTGAAATAAAGCAGTGTCCTGAAATAAATCATTCCATATCAATCTTTAACATATAAGGTATTAAAGAATGAGTGAAGAGTGCATCTTAGTGGTGGTGGTGGTGGTGGGGGGGAGAAGGCATGCAGATGAGTGACCCACTGAATTACCTATAAAAGTCCATGCTTTGGGGAACTTTTTCCAACCTGACAGTTCCTGGACATATTGAACTTTCACCCTTCACAGGCAACAATGGTATTATGGTCTTTGTAGTCAATGTGAGGAAAAATCCAAGTTGAAGGCAGATTACTATAAAAGAAAAAGAGCCCTTTTGAATGAGCCAATAACATAATCTGCTTCCTAAATTCAATAATGGCAGTCTCCATGCCATACTCTGCAAATCTCCAACTAATGTTTTGATCAACAAGTTAATCAATGATAACTCAACTAATTAGTGATATGATTTATTAGCACTTGTGGTAGTGAATTATTTTCCCAATTTCTAATATTTAATATTATGGAATTTATTTTCAAAACAAACACTCCAAAAGTTGATATTATGGTAGTCAATTTTGCAATTTAATGATATGCTTTGTTTAACTTCCTCCAATATATCATCCTTCATGTTCCATAAACGACCCCAGATTCTTGTAACCTTAGAGAGTCCCAATTGCATACAATTACAGTAAACTGATTCCTATGAAAGATGCAATAAAACCTTTACAAAAACTACAGTGTCATTTCAGTAGTATGGTAACATAGTTGTAATAACAGTTGTACTATAATTCTGAAATGATGTTGAGAAGCTACCTTATGCTCAGATCATTTTTTCATCTTGTTCAGCCTGTATTGTTTACAACGAAAGGCCATACTCCCCAGGGTTTCACATCAGAGTTGGACTGGCCTTTCCTATCTCTTTCTGGCCATGCCAGGGAAGCAAACCTGCCTTGCAGTCTACCACTTCCAAACAGTCCTAGTTTATTTCCAAAAAAGTAACTCTAATCATATGCCCTTTTCTCTATATATCTGAACAGAAAATGGAGAGTGCATCATTAACCATATCAGAAGTTACAGTTGCTTTTATAAAGTACCTAAAAGCTAAGTGGGCAATAACACTAAAATTGGTTTTGGCAAATAAATGTTTGGTGAATTTCTGCCATCACTCAGCTGCGCAAACTTGCAATGTAACTAACTGAGGAATTTATTGTGGTGGTGCTCAACAGCTCCATTACACAGAATGATGCATTCTGCTTTCCCTGATGTTAAGACTCTATTTTTTGAAGTCTGTATGATAGGAATAATAGTTTTCCTGTTAAAAAAAAATGTTTTATTAGAAATATGGAAAGCAAAGGACTGAGTCAATGACTCACATTTCCTGCATATACTCCTTAGCTTTCAGATGGGATTTTTTCACACATCACGAAAGGATCTGATGGAACATGGGATCAGCTAGCATGCATAAACTAGCCCATGCTTTCAGAAGAATATGTTTTAAATGAAATTAAATGAAGTTTTTCCCCCCAATACAGGAACAGCTTCAGCTGGTGGAATGAAAGTGGGGACATAAAAATCTACTCTGGAAAGGGAGCTTATAGCCTGTTTATTTATACAGAAACTGGCATTTGGAATAATGAACAAATGCTTTCTGTAAATAATTTATTAGGATGTATGACATATCTAGAAAAGAAGAAAGTGGGCCCTGCCACCACAGGTTATGTGACTAAAGGTACTGGAGCCTGGAAACTTTTTAAAATATATATATAAAGTAGAACTCTCAGAAACCCCCAGACAGAATAGTTACTGACATATAGGAGCTTAGCGCACAGCAAAATAAAGTGACTTACTGCTCCTGAAATTCGGGCTCCCCCTGGTGTTATCACATGGCTTTTGTCCTCAAAGCCACCATCCAGGTACAGCCCTGCTCCAATACTGGTCCTGGAATTCTCTTCAGAGACCATTTTTCAAAGTTGGGGGCTTTTAGAGTTGCATCAAGAGCAGATTCAACCCTGCACCATTATCCATTACCATTGGATCCAACTTGATCTACAGTTTCAAAAGGTTCTCCTATCTTTGTTTGGGCAAGGAGATTGTTGTCTCCTGGGTTGGGCTTCAGAGACCACAGCAGAAGAAGGTGAGGGATACAGGCAGTGTTATGGGTTGTAGACCTCTGCTTTATATGCTTAACTGCTTAGTTTATCACTCTGTGACTGGCATCTTGTTTGTTAATCTCAACAAGAGTGGACCATTCAATCAATTGTTTAATTGTGAGTCAATAAATAAGTAAATGCCATTGGTTTGAGTCTGCTCTAATCAGGGCTAACAACAGGATTGAGGCTAATAAGTGCTATGAGGATATGATGAAAACTCAAAGATCTCAGCAGCTTCAGCATGAGCCCAGCCTGAGCAAATGAGATACATTATAATGTTTCTATTTGAGTAATAGCTAATGAAAACAAATGATCTACAAAATAGCAGAATTTGTCTTTATTTACTTTTAATGCTTGCAGTTCTCTACTGGCATAATTTTGATAAAATGCCTGAATTTGCCCAGAAAACCTCCATTTCTTTTTTCTTTCTTTCTACTTCCTGCTGTTTTCAGTAGAAGTCCCCAATTTATGCAATGAAAAATGGTGGAATTCAAGCGTTTACTAGAAGAAGTGTTGCATAGATATAGAATATGGTTATCTCAGAGTATAGATCCCTCTGAATTTAATCGCTTCCCCCGAAGTATACCTCTGGGATTATATATGATGCTTTTTTTTCTTCATGGAGCCCTGGTGGCGCAGTGGTTAAATGCCTGTACTGCAGCCATTCACTCAAGACCACAAGGTTGCGAGTTCAAGACCAGCAAAAGGGCCCAAGCTCGACTCAGGCTTGCATCCTTCCGAGGTCGCTAAAATGAGTACCCAGACTGTTGGGGGCAAATTAGCTTACTTGCTAATTAGCTTACTTGCTGTTCACCGCTATGATCTTTGGAATAGCGGTATATAAATAAAACAAATTATTATTATTATTATTCATGAAAGCATGCAATCAGTCTAATTACAGTATCCCTAACCTTTGCAGAACTTTACTGTTCTGTGACAATAAAGCTGTCATAGCCAGGTAGATGAGCCAAAGCACTGATACATTTTGATGTTGCATTTTAGGGCAAAATTCTTACAAAACAGCTCTCATAATCTTCAATTGTTTGATCGTATTTTTTAAGTTTGTTTTTGTGTACTTTCAAGTTATTTTCAACTTAGGGCAACCTTATCAGGGGGTTTTCTTGGCAAGTTTATTCACAGGGATTTTGTCATTGTCATTCTCTGAGGCCGAGAGTGTGTGACTTGCCCAAGGTCACCCAGTGGGTTTCCATGACCAAGCGGGTTACTTCATTACTTTAGAGTCAGCTCAGATAATACTTTTGATTTATTTCAGATGCTCATCCAGAAAACCTACCAGCAGTGGCGTCACTAGGGTTGGTGTCACCCAGTGTGGTAACTCATGTTGTCACCCCCCCCCCCCATATTGGCTCATGGTGTCACTCACCCTTTTCACATCATACAGACTCCTTAGTAATGCTTTTTTGCACTAATGTTACTCATAAATTGTAATTCTCATATGCCACTGAATGTATGCTAATAGTTGTGACATAAACAACTAGCAAAATTAAAATTATATCTTCAAATTACAATACCATATGCACAACCTAAATGTATTTACATATACATAGTGAAGATTTGGTTAAAATGTGATGGTTTTTTTAAAATAAAATTTAAAAAGAATTTTAAAATTTTTAAAAAAATATTTTTTTAAAAAATTGAAATTTGAAATTTTAATTTTTAAAAATTCTGGGGCCTCTCCTTTCTCCTCCCACTGAGCTTCACCATCTTTTAAAGCATTTTAAAGGGAAGCAGATAAATGCCACAGCTCTTTTCTGCCAAAAGGTAGGTGTTTCAGGAGCAGTTTTGTCCCCCCCCCCCCCCTTTTAGGGTGTCACCTGGTGCAATCTGCACCCCCCTGAGCCCCCCTAGTGACAGCACTGTCTACCAGGCATGGCTTATGTTTTTTTGTACATATGTAAGCTTCT
>NC_056523.1:275251388-275358581 GCF_019175285.1 Sceloporus undulatus
GTCTACCAGGCATGGCTTATGTTTTTTTGTACATATGTAAGCTTCTGATGAAATTGCCATGATATATTGGGAACACATAAATTCTGCCAATAAAATAATTAATAAAGAATTATTTTTCCAACCATTTCTTCAGTAGCAAAAGAAATCTTAAACTGTCGGTCTATTCAGAACCAAAGGTTTTTTTAAAAAAAGAAACTCACAAAGGGGAGGATATAAACTGTGCAAAACAGAAAATTAAATCTTTGCCTATTGTTTATATAGGAAAATTGCCACAAGCAGTCAGATCTTTATACTGACAGGAGCAGGAGATATTACTTCAGTCAACTGCATCTCAGTAGTGAATATCTAACTTTGTGACAGATGTGAGAATAAAACTGGCATTTCCTCTGCCTGAATCAGTTGTACATAGTTCTGTGCAGCAATGGATCAAATTTTATTTGTAGGTTTATTTTACATTTTAATCATTCAGGCCAATTCGGAACGTTTTTGTAGAAAACAAAAGTTTTTCAGATCAACTGTTACAAAGTTTGTCATACTTACCATGTTGTCCATCTGTCCACAACTATACGTACAACCACAACTATACGCTCACAAGCATAAGTGCATGGCTTGGGGAAAAATCTTTTTTGGACTGTAATTCCCAGCCATCACATATGCTGGTTTGGAAGGGAAGGATGGCCTTCTGGGAGTTGTAATCCAAAAAAGGAAAATTCCCAAGCTCTGAATAAGTGGTGTAGATCACTCTTCTTTCCACTTTTACAAAACAGTTACTTTCTCAGTGACGTTTGTATCTCTTGACTGTCTCTTAATCTCACCCTGCCCTCAAAGAGTTCAAAATAATAGAAACAGATTCTCCCCCAGTGCAGATCTGAACACTCTGCCCAAGTGAATTCCTCCATATTTGGATAATTTAATAGCTGAGGATGTAGTCTAGCAGACCTTTCCCACTACACAGTTGTAGCACTATGATTCCACTTTAACTGACATGGCAACATCCTGTGGAATCCTGGGGCTTGTAGTTTGGTTCTAAATACCCTTCCATAAACTACACACCCTAGAATTCCATAGGATGCTTCCAAGCAGTTTGTGGAATATAATGCTATGACTGTGTAGTATGATATTTGATCAAGCAACTTGATATTTTAATAAGATAAATCCCTTCCCACACATTTTAAGCCCACATGGACACCCCATATTGCAGCAACCTGCATACCCAACATTAACATACTACATAGCTAGCAAACTAAAGTTGAATGTATGTAGACTGGCACATACAGCAAATGTTGGAACACCTACATAGGTAAGTCACTAAGTAATTAAATTCTTATCTCCCCCCCCCCCCCCAAGTAACAGACTGGAATTGGGCTTCTGTGATAAGATCATTTTATTCTATGCATGCTAAAAGGCATTATCTTCTTTCATAGTGGTGCTGGGATCAGCAATGGAAAATGGGGATACATAATAAAGTATTAACCATGTGTACCAGGACATATAGAAGGCTTGAATAAATCACTATCAAGATCACAGAAGGGAATCTATTGCAGAGGCAGGAGTTAAATCCACAGCACCTAGTTTTCCACACTTTTTTCTTCTTCTGATATCTACTGCGTACACATTTTCTTTGATTTTTGCATAAGTAAGAATGTTTTCTTTTTCTTTTCTTTTTTTTTAGTTGAGAACTGCAGGCAACAGAGACAAAGATCAAAGTTTCAAATTAATTAGGAATATACAGTGGTATAACCTTTTATCCTGAAGGAAAAAAAGCACAAGATAGAAATGTTAATGCAAAGGGCAAATCAATCTATGCATTTATAGCAGTAATTAGCTGACCAGTGGTGGAAATGTCATGAAAAAGAAGTAAAAGCCAAGCAGTGTCTGGTTATACAGGTCAATTTCTTCATAATATAGGTGTCTCAACATTTATTGATTTTGTAGCCAGGAAGTAATTGAAAGAGTTTCCTTTTGCTCACAGCATCTACACTTCCAAACACTCGGTACTGTAATAAGCAACCAGAGCATTTGTAGCAGTGGTAGTTTTGATGAAGAATATAGTAAAGGAAAATAATGAAAAAATGTTAGGGGGGTTTTAACAGAAGAAAGGCACTTTGCATTCTGAATGGAGGGATTGGGTAAGGCTTCTTAACTCTTTCATTTATATCCATTATTCTGTTCCTAACACCAACACACACCCAGGTGCTTTTTCCATTAATACAGTTCCATGTGTCTTCAGTCTGTGGTCTTCTATCTGATGTACCATGGTAGCCTCTGTAGCAAAGTTTAGGAGTATGAATGCATGTCTCTCTGTGTGAGAGAGTATTAGGTTCAGTAACACCCTGGTGGGTCCGCTCATGAATTGTTGCCTTATGTGCATGGACAGTATGAGAAAACTATTAATGGAACAAATTTATTATAGGTATGTGCTGGCCAGGTACTATGGCTGCTATGGAAGAGTCTTTAAGTGTTTCTATTCTTGTTTGTTCCTTTATGGCTATTGTTGGGGTGGTGGTGGTGGTACATTATGTTTACATTATGCCCGAATTAGGCCACAAGCATAAAAGGATAATAGGGGAGACAATATAATAATGGCATTTACCTACAACAACCTCTTTCAATATCATGCCCTCTAGATATTTTGGACTGCAACTGGGTTGTGGGTCCAAAACATCTGGAGGGAACCATGTTGAGGAATGCAGGTCTAGGTGTGCTTGTGTCATTGCAAAATCTGTTGCGGTTTCTTATTCATCATGCTAGACATGGATTTCTCATCAGAATCCACTCAGTTTTTTATTCATCTTGCTTACTGCAGATGTAATGGAAATGCACGCTGTCACTGCAGTGAAACAAATAACTGCTTATGAGAATATAACAGAAAGAAAATTAGATATTGACTGAGGAGAAGAATTTCTAATTGGCTGTGAAACGTTAATTCACTATGGAATAGAAAATGAGATTCAGAATGGATTCTTACTCTGCTATTCCCATGTCCTTTCAGATTGCTAGTATATGTTGCACAAGAGATTCTCTCTCCTTATTTACTAACTTATTTCTTTTATTGCTGGAACTGCATCTTTTCATATGAGTATCCTGGCCACGGTTTCTTGTTCCTCCAAATCATGCAAATTAAAGGGAAATATCTCCAATCCAAACAGCACCAGAGAGTCATCAACAAAGTATATCAATGCAAGAGGGGTTACAGTGACAGTATTGCAAAAAGAGAAACCCAAAGGGCTTTCCTCACAGTGGAATCCTCCTGAAAGATTGATTCTAATTTGATGTGAAAATGTCTTTCTGTTACTATCTCAGGACAAATCAGCAGAAGTCTTCGTGTTTTTACTCCCACTAAGCAAAAATTTCCTTGTATATGTATGCAATTTACCCCCACAATCCTGCCTCCCCCCCCATGGAATCACAAATCTGCTCAAGGATCACCCACTTCTCTAGAACAGATGTGGGAGGTAAGTAGGGATTTGCAAGCAGAAAGAAGATTCTGTTCTACTAGTAGTGTTGCTTTGGCTGTTTGATGGGCATAGTGGGATATTAGCCAGTAAACCCAGTTAGGTTTACAGGTTGTACAAATAATTGCTGTGCCTGCTGGTGAACTTCATGAATTATACTTATTTGCAATCTTGCAAGGTTTTCACTACAAGACCAAGAAGAAATAAAAAGATGTTGGATGCAATGCAGAGAAGAGCTATATAAAAGAGGGGGGAAAAGGAATGAATGACACATGGAATGAAGAATCATACTAAAATGAATTCCAAATTCTAGAAAGTGAGGTGGAAGCTGCAGTAAGAAAAGAAAAAAATCACCAGAAACAGATAGTATTTCAATGTGAAGTCGAAGGCCTTTCATGGCCAGCATCTATAGTTTTTTGTGGGTTTTTCGGGCTATCTGGCCATGTTCTAGCAATATCAGCATCTGCTTTGTAGATGATAGAAAAATCTTTGACTGCATAAATCATGAAAATGTATGGAATGCTCTGAAAGACATTGAAATGCCACTACATTTGTCAATCCTGATGAGAAATCTGTACTTAGGATAAGAGGCCACCGTTAGAACAGAATATGGAGAAACAGAATAGTTCCCAACTGGCAACAGGGACAGGCAAGGCTGCATATTACCACCCTACCTGTTTAATTTATATGCAGAAAATATCACACAAAGAACAGATTTAGATTTAGAGGAAGGAGGAGGAAAGATAGGAGGAAAGAACAACAATCTAAGATATGTGGATGAGACCATACTACTACAAGAAAATATCATGGACTTGGAACAATTACTAAGGAAGAAAGTGCAAAGGCTGAACAAAAAGAAACATATAGTATGTTATGCTGAACAGAAAAAAAACAAAAATAATGCCCATGGAGGATCTACATAAATTCAACCTAAACAATGACACAATCAAAATAGTTAAAGATTTCCTGTACCTCAGATCAGAATAGAGACTGCAGTCAAGAAAAAAGAAGACAAGAAATTGGAAGGGCACCTATGAAAGAACTAGACAAGAGCCTAAAGAGTAAAAATATACAACAGACCACTAAAGTTGGATGTGAGAGCTGAATAGTGAAAAAAGATAAAAAGAAAAGCAATTCATTTGAGATGTGGTGCTGGAGAAGAGTGCCAAAAAGAGGAACAAATGGGTCCTCAAACTCATCAAACCTAAAATATCTCTGGAAGACATTGGCGGGTTACATACCGCCGAGAAGCAGCGCTATCCTGCCGCTGCCGCTTGTGGCATCCGGGAGCTGCAGCTGCCACACCGCGGGACTCCCAGACGCTCAGAGGAAGGAGTGCGGAAATCGTGCTCCTTCTTGGGCCCCGGAAGAGGTGCCACAAGTGCCAAAGGGCGCACTTGCGGCGTCACTTCCGGTGCGCCACGTGCGGACACAGAGCGTCCGTTACGTCAATATGGTGGCGGCCATGTGGAACGGCCACCGCCATATTGTACGTATTGAATACGTATTAGGGTTGGGGGGTGCGGAAGCACCGCCCCTTCCTAACTCTAATACGTATTCAATACGTATTTTTTGGCGGTCTATAACCCACCTATATGTTCAAACTGAGACTATTGTATTTTGGCCATAGCATGAGAAGACATGACTCATTAGAAAATACAATAATGCTAGGAAAGGTGGAGGGAAGTAGAAAGAGAGCAAGACCACATTCTAGATGGATAAATGAAATTAGGAAGGTCATAGCTATGAATTTACAGGACCTAAGCAGAGCAGTGGAGGTCAGGAAAGCTTGTAGATGTCTTATCCACAGGATCCCCATGAATCAGGGTTGACTCGAGGGCAGTTAACAACAAACAACATTACACCCTCCACATTTCACACTGGACAACTGGGACACATGTGGCCAAGCAACATCAGAGAGTGGCCAAGATGGCAGACGTTATAATGAAGACGAACACACAAGCTATACGATGCTGCAGCACAGTGGCATCACTAGGGGTGCGTGGGGTGTGTGGAGCTCACTGGGTGACAACTGAGAAGAGTACCTAATTGCCATGGCCTTATTCTCAAGGCCACAACAAGGAAGCTGAGCATGTCCCACCCCCCCCCCTCCTTGTTGTGGCCTTGTTTTCCTCATGATGGCAATGAGGTAGGCTGAGCGCGCCGCCCCATACCTTGTTGCAGTAGCCATCTCTGGAAGCCTTGCCTCCCACACCAGAAGCCCCGCACCCTCACCCTGAGTGACATGAGGGGCAGAGACAACACTGCTGCAGAAGTTTGTAATATTCCACCCCTCCTCTCCTCTCACCCCTGCTGAACTAATTGAATGAAAACTACTTTTGTATTTTGAACTCATTTTGAAGCAACTGATGTACACCTAAGACAAAGTGGGAAGATGAGAAAGAGAAGGGGCAAAGAGAATCCAGACTATTTTAAAAGCATCTTAAAAAGTGCTATGACAAAGGAATAATTAGGAT
The DNA here is from genome assembly GCF_019175285.1 of Sceloporus undulatus. Classification (NCBI taxonomy): domain Eukaryota; kingdom Metazoa; phylum Chordata; class Lepidosauria; order Squamata; family Phrynosomatidae; genus Sceloporus; species Sceloporus undulatus. The sequence continues at coordinate 275,257,321 of NC_056523.1, forward strand.
TGTCCCTGCCAAATTGGAGGGTATGCAGTGTCAGGAACTTTCCAGACAGCATAGAAGTGCCATATGTATGTTTTAGATAAAGATGTGTCAGAATTACTAAAAATTATAGTAATTACCAGAAATTTTCTATCTGGTACTTTCAGATACCTCCCAGGCATAGTCAGACACGCATTCTAGACTTTAGGAAAGCTGATTTTAGTAAACTTAGAGAAATACTGGGGGTGATCCCATGGTCAGCAATACTAAAAGAGAAGGGAGCTCAAGATGGATGCGAGTTTCTCAAGGGGAAGATACTGAAGGCACAATTTCTAACAGTTACAATGAGGAAGAAAAATGGGACATGTGTCAAGAAACCAGGATGAATGACTAAGGAACTTCCAACTGAGCTAAGTTTTAAATGGAACATCTATAAGAAATGGAAAAGTGGGGAAATCACCAAAGAGGAATTCAAACAAATAGCGAGCACGTGTAGGGGTAATGTCAGAAAAACTAAAGCGCATAATGAACTCAGGCTTGCTAGAGAGGTTAAGAACAACAAAAAGGGCTTTTTTGGATATGTCCACAGTAAAAGGAAGAAGGAGGAAATGGTAGGGCCACTGCATGGAGAAGATGGCATAATGCTAACAGGGGACAGAGAAAAGGCAGAATTACTCAACACCTTCTTTGCCTCAGTCTTCTCAGAAAAGGCATTGTATAAGAAACTCCAGGAGTACATGATCACTCCCACCTAAGGATCCCACCACTTGCACTCCATTAAATCATTATAACAATCTTCACAAACAACATCAAAGGCTGATAATTTTAACATATTAACAAATGTTATAGTCTGTAAACAAGTACTATGTTGATGCATATGTGTATGCAATCCATAGATTTGTAGGAACAGGTGCAGAAGTGCTCTCTATGCCACATACTTATTTGTGAGCATCTTTCTGCATGGAGTGAAATGAATTATTACAATTTTTACAGTGACTGTGTCAGCCACTGAAAAGGCATCTCACAGACTTTGTAGCATCCCATAAGAGAAAAGCCAGAATCTTCTCTATGCTGGGCAAGTTTGTAAGTTACAGTGATAACTGAAGCATATGTCTGTTGTGAGGTCAGAAGCAAGACATAAACTGAACCTGATGGGAGACTGCATAGACTGGCTGGGGTGATATCCTGGGGCAACCACATCAATCAATAGGGGCTACCTAGCATCGCCTGCCCCACAACTATTTCCTGCCCAATCATGTGTCTACCTTGTTGTCTTTTCTACTCTCCTGCTACTCCGTAACTCCTGACATGGCCTCTCATATCTCAATGGCACTTCACCCCTTGGAAGCCTTTTTCCTATTACTTCCTTTGTTCAAGTCCCTCACAGGATTCTGAGAGGCTGGCTACCTCCCTTCTTTGCCTCCAAAGGAGACTCAGTGAAGCAAAGAGGGGCCAGCACCACCACTTGCCCATAAACAACACCCTGACACATTCTGTATATTCTGTTCAGACTTGGCAGTAGTGTCTGACCTCCTGGCTGGCAGTCTTCTGCATGTGGACTGTTTTCCCCCAGTGCTAACAAAAGCCTCCTGCTGTATCTGAGGCCAGGTGGAACATTTCTAGATGGAATGCACCACCAGCACCCTGCTCACTCTCTCTTTCTATTGCTCTGAGCTATGATAGGAAGTTGCAGAAGTGGAATAACCATGATGTCCCATGGGACCAAAACATCCTTAGTTCTAGGAGTATAATAAGTTATCAGGGAGAAGACTAGTACCATGGTATAACACATGCTTTGTATGCAGAAAGTTGCAGGTTCAATCCTTTGCCTTGTCAGGTTGGGACAGCAAAGCTTCCTTTCTGAAACATTTGGAGAGCTGGTTTCTGATGACACACTGGGTTAAATAAACCCATCCAATTTGGTATAAGGCAGTTTTTCTGCTCAGTGTCTGTTCCAATATGAGCATCTGAAAGACTTACATGCACAAACTCAGATTTATTTTCATTTATAGTTTCTTCCACTATTACATCTTGTACACAAGTTTCCTACACATTTTTCCCATGTAATTTTTAAACTGATAAATGTGTTGCAAAGTTCATCGAGATGTGTACTGTCTGTATGTTACATCTGCAAATGGGGCCAGAAAATGTGGTTTGGCTGGTTCATGTAAAAAAAAATTCTGATCATTATTCACCATTCCTAGTTCAACCCTATACTCCCTTGCAAATTTCTACAACCCACTGGAACTGCCAATTCCTCTCAGTTTCCCAGCCCAGCTGGGAAATGACAACCCTCATAAACTTGATTCCACAGATGGGAGCCCAACTGGGAGTATTGCCTGTCTGGGGACTGCAGGAGCTGCTCATGTGTTTGTCTTTCTAGACAGCCATCTGTGACACTAATCAAACATTTTGGGATAAATTCTATTCTTATTTACTGTTGTATTACTTCTTTCACTTGAAGAATGGGGCACAGTAAAATACACTCAGAATTTATCTTAATGTGATTTAATATGTCATATGTTAGAAGATGAATGAGCATGTTTTGTTGTAATCCATCATCCTGCTTACCCCCAAAACCAAACAAACAGACAAACAAACAAACCTGTGATGGTTGAAAACCAGGCTGGAAAATATTGTTTTAAGCAGTCAAGCAACAGAGCTTAAATAATTCCACCATATTGTAGACGGTTATAGGTATTTGAATATCTGCCTAACATTTAGCTGCCTACTCCTACCAACCTTTTTATTTCACTATTCCTGAAGGATTTCTAACTATAAAGTGATTAATGATACTACCCTGTGGAAAGGAAGGGAGTGTTGGCACAAGAATTTATTACTTCCAGTTAAGTATAAATTTAACCACATATAGTGGGGAGATTAGAAAATACCTTCTGATTGCTTGGTTATGAAACAAATAATAAAGAATAAAATCCACATGGTTTCTTTTTGACTCATGGTTGTAATTTATAATTCTTATAGATGGACGCCTTGCTGTTCCTCCAAAGACCTCTACTTATGGTTTCCAGACAATCCAGGGTTGTATCATTACTTATCAAAGATAACTAACATCTGGCTAGCTTGTCTAGGGTGCTTCAGATTTCACAATTACTTACAGCGCTCCTCTTTACATGGCCTTGTTCACAAAATTAAGTTGTCAAAAAGGCATCTAGAAAAAGTAACCTACAGCATGCCACAGCCCACAACAAAACAAGTTCTCTGAGGCATCAATGCAGGAACGTAGCCAGGATTTAGGGGGGGGGGGTTCCAGACTAAGTGCCACCATTATAATGGGGCTTGGGTGCAGCAGCACAGCAGCACGCACCATTCATTTTTCTAATGGAAGTCCAGACCCCAAGAACGCCCCCCCTCCCCTGGCTACGTCCCTGATCAATGGGGGAAAGCCTGGAGAACAACTATTTCTACATAGCCATGTTTTAAAACCGTTCTTCTTATTTTGTTCAAAATAAAAGGAGGGAACTGACAAAAATAATAGAAAACAACTCATATATATTTCTGTTTGTTACATGCCTTAACGTGGTAAATTTCCCAAAAACTTTTTTGAAATCTGGTGTCAGCATTATAAGTAGTGTTTCAATTAATAGACTGCCTACACAGCATTCAACTCATTTTAAGCTGCCTTCAATCTATATATGCACAAGACGATGGTTACTGTTATATATGAAGAAGGTGATGTAGAAGAGATAATCTTGTCAAGTGAGGTATGGGAAACTTGTGCAAGTACAAATGCAACAGGAGAAATGTGTGTGGGGAGGTTTCACCTCTTCCATTATAGGCAACTAGAGCAAAGTCTCCATCATTTAGGGGGACTCCACATCTGGAGAGGCTTTCCAGAGAGATGTAGAAGCTCCAGGAAGGGAGGAGGGAAGAAGAGAGATAGGATGCATAAGCTGCCTTCCACTCATGAATTCATTCATTACAATCCATATTGCTAGAATGGAAAACTTTGGAGATACAAGAGCTATTTTCACCTCCCCAATAATCTTTTGTGTACCATATCCCCCAGCACCAGCATCATTTAGTATGGGGGTACTTAAAAGTACATTTAAAAAAATAAATAAACAAGGCACAAAGCAAATAGACACTTAATTTGCTTTTGTTTTGTTTTGTTTCTTTTTGGAGGCTCCTAGACTCACATTCCCTTTTTTGTCTTTTAAGCAAAGGGGAGCATTTTAAACTACTTCTGCAACTAAAATTTGGAGCTACAGTGCTGATTTCAGCAGTGCAGCGGTGATTTCACAAAAATAGGAGGGGCACATGTGCTGCCCATCCCTGCCATATTGTATATTTGTTTTGATAATACTGCCTTGAAGGTCCATGATTCTATTGGTGCATATAATCCATACAGTGCAAATTGCAACTGTTCTACATCCTCAAGGATTCAAGGCACTTAGAGCCTTATCACTTTATTAAACAAACTTGAGAGGCAAACAAAAAGACATATATTTCTTTTTCTCTTTCTGCATGACATTTTTTTCTTTCATTCTCTTCTGGTTGAGGGTCATAAAAGTGTTGTAAAAGAGTTCCATTTGCCAAATTGAAGTAATCTATCTGGAAAAAATGATGCTTTTATAATGCTCTCCCATGCTTTTACAACCTGAAGAGAATGGGATTCATGCAGAGAAGAAAAAAGACATATCTTTTTGTTTGCCTCCTGAGTTTGTTTAATAAAGCAATAAGGCTCTTTAGTTTTTTGTGGGTTTTTTGGGCTATGTGGCCATGTTCTAGCAGAGTTTCTTTCTGACGTTTTGCCAGCATCTGTGGCTGGCATCTTCAGAGAAAGGCTTTTACTAGCCCATTGTGGGCTAGTTAACCAGAATTAACAATACTTCAAGATACAACTACAATCACCCTTCTTGTCCAAAGTAGCTTAAGGCAGAGGAAACCTAGACCTCCCAGGACATACTTGAGATCTCTCAACAACAATCCCTGCAGTCTGTTCCCAAGAGTCCCATGCCAAAACAACATTCCCAATTTTGTAGCAATAAGCAAGCAGAGAATGGGATGCTAAATTTAATTTGATACTGTTAAATGTTAGCAATTATGAAATTAATCCATTATCATCAACACTAATAAAAGGAAATCATAACATAAAACACTAATTATCATTATCATCAACCCTAATAAAATAAATAATTTAATTAGTTGTATTATGCACAATCTTTTTTTACTCCCCGCTCCCAGTCAGGAAGTGCACCCGGTGAAGATCTCAAAAAAGAGAACCTCTTTTGCATGCAGGTACCAGGGATCCTTAATTAAGGCTGTGGTGTCTTTGGTTTAAATGATCAGGTATCTAATAAGCCTACTCTTCTCTGAACCCATCTTATTTTAATTATGTAATTTAAAGGGGTGAAAGAAAAGAGGAAGAAATAAGGGGTAAAAAACAAAATTGGAGGGTGGAGGAAGAGAAAAAAGAGAGAGAGCAAAGTCAAAAGAGATGGAAAAGGGGGAACATTTGAAGAAAATGTTTAAAAATAGCAGTGGCATTGCTAGGGGTGCTGGGATGTGCTCACACCAGGTGACACCCCAGAAGAGGGGTGATAACTGGTCACTGCCTCCACCTCAGTGCCATCATCTCGTTCTCCTCATGAAAACAATAACATGAGGAGAATGATACAGTGGCACCAAGGAAACTGAGCCCCCCCCCATCTCACGGCTGTTATTTTGGCATGGTGCATAGCAGTGAGGGAGCATGCCCAGCCCTCTTCCTGCTGGGCACCACACTACAAATGAGTAGAATGGTATGCAGCAGGGAGGGAGGCTGAACACACTCCCTCCCTGCTGCAAGCTGCTGTACACATGAGTAAAATTGTGTGCGGCAGGGAGGGAGCATGCCCAGCCTCCTCCCTGCTGCAAACTGTTCTACTCACAAATAGAGTGGCATGTGGCAGTGAGGTAGGTGGTACCATTTTGGCCCCACCCTCAGAAGCCCCACCCCTGGGCAGAAATGCCACTAAATAGTAGTGCAGTAAGCAAAATAAGTTTATGAAAAGATACCATAGAAACCATGCAACAAGAAAATCAGCAGAGGAGGAAAAGTCCTACTGGCCCATCTTTCAAGAAAGACTCCAAACAATTTCCTTTCATAGAAGCCCATGTGTAAGTGGGGATCCGGCCTTTAGGTCTAAAAGCCTGATGTTCTGAAAGAGCCCTGGGTGCTTGAGTACCTCAGGAGATTAGCACACTCCCTTTTAATGTGCCATATCCCCAATAGAATAAAGGCACATTTATTTTTAAAACAGGTTGTATTGCATTTGCTTATGGGCAGACGAATGCATCCCATTTACAGCCTGGATGCCAGCCAAGTTTATCCTGTGCCTTTTCAAAGACAGGAAAATTCCATGCTTGAAAATTCATAGAATAACATGGACTGGCATCTGAACTGCATATGGGATGCATTTACCCATCCACAGGCAAATGCAATAAAATCTGTTTTAAAAATAAATGTACCTTTATCCTGTTAGGGATAAGGCATGTTAAAAGAGAGTGTACTAATCTCCTCAGTCTCTAAACAATTCAAACCCCCCCCATTTTTTATTATTATTATTATTATTATTATTATTATTATTATTATTATTATTATTTGTTCACTGCTATAAGTTGTCAGACATGACACAGACATGCCTTCTTTTTAAATGAATGGTGGTCTATTAATCTTTTATGCAAACTGCAAGAGAATGTCACACCACTCTCCCCTCCACCATAGCAGCAAGGAGGAGAAATGGCCAAGGCAGGGTGACCAGACATCCTCCTTTTCCAAGACATGATCTACATTTCAACATTCTGTCCAGTTGGAATTTTAAAATGTCCTCCATTTTGAGCATGACTGAGAATCATAAAGTTATGTTTTATTTTGTAATATCTTACATTTTCCTTGAGTGTCCTACATTTTGTGGTGCTTATCCTCCTTTGTGGTTAGAACATCTGGTCACCCTTGTCCAAGGAAGCCAGTATGATTAGTATGTACTAATCTATACAAGTGCCTTGAGGCTTTTTGCTCTGCTATATCCTAGAATATTAAAAACAAAAGAAAACTGTTGGTGCTGGTGCCAGGAATCACTTCTGAATAGTCCAGAACAAAAGAAAATGTCTGGTCAAACTGGTTATTTAAATAAAGAAGCACTGCTGATAAAACATTTGAACTTCCTGCAAGATTTGCCCTGTCCCAGTAAAATAATCTAAAACAAGAGCATTTAAAAGCTAAAGGTGATTGAGTAAAACAGCACACGATTAAAAATCCTTGCAATCAGTTCATAAAAATGTGTCAGCACAGAAAGTTTTTCAGTTGTTGAGAGGAGGACAGCAAGGAGAACACCATCCTAGTCTCCTCAAAGGGGGAGGGGGGATTTCAAAGCCTGGGGACAACCTCTGAGAAGGTCCTCTTCTATTTTATTATCAGATGCTCCTGTGAAGGAGGGGAAACTGAGAAAAGGGCTCAGACCCTCGAGCTTCTTGGCTTCCAAATAGGTTCCTTGAAAACACTGATGTAATCATTTTCTCACTTCAAACATCCTTGAGCAATTGAAAAACAAGAGATAATGCAGGTATTTTGTGCATCACACTATGCCAGAGTGACTTCTTTGTAACTATGAAATGGAAACTCATACAGAATGATACAGAAATAGCCCAGGATTTCTTTACACTCACAGCTGCTGTGGCCATTTCCTTTCATGATGTCCAATCTTCTGATGATGGGCAGAAACGGGGAATGGGTCCACTGACAAGGCCTTACCAGGTTGCTAGAACCTGACAGAGCTTATTTCAAGCCCAGGGTCACCTCTATACCATAGTGAGGCAGCAGAGCAAAGGAGGATTGCAGAACTGTGTTATATGAGGTATTCCTCCTTTTTATTTGTACTACTCTGATGAAGAAATAGATTTTGAAATGCACTGAGCCAATATAATGATTTTTGAGTACCTTCAAGAATTCATCTCCTCCTTTTCCCTCCCCTAAAAAGTTCCAATAACATCTGCTTGTTCTCAGGTAAATAAATGGCTTTTTAAAATATAGATTTTCATAATAATATAAAATAGTACCCATTACCACTGGAAAAAATCACTATATAAAATTCCAGACTTAATTATAAAATGTTATGGAAGAGTGAACAGTTGCTGTGTGTGCTTTAAACTCTTCTGTGTGGTAAATTTTAACCAATACTGGTCAAAGTGATTTTGTTCAACTGTAATGTCCTTTCCCTAGCTTGTTTCATATCGCCCCTTCCTTCCTGCATCTGCCACACTTCACCAAACCATTCTTTTCTGCTCTTGGAATTTATTAAATCTCCCTGTATTTCAGTGTTGTTGAAATGCAATCTCAGCAACCAGTCTCTGATAAATTTGGTAGAAAAGATCTCCCCAACACTTTTTTCTTTTTTTCTTTTATGACTTTATAGGCTGCATCTACACTGCAGAAATATTACAGTTTGACACTGCTTTAACTGCCATGGTGCCATACTATGTAATCCTGGAATTTGTAGTCTGTGTGGCACCAGAGCTCTCTGACAGATAAGGCTAGGGAGTTTATCGCACTCACTTTTGCCCTTGATCCGGGCATGGGCAGGGGATGTGCATGACTGAGTGAAAACACATTTTATCACACGCTATACTCTCCATTGCCTGACCCTAACGCTTCCCCAATCTGGGCTTCTATACTTACGCGCTCCCTTGTTCCACCTTCTACACTCACAGTACACCTCTCCCTTCTTTCTTGCACCTCACTGCTTGTACTACATGTTCTCCCATCTCTTCCTTTGATTGTCCTCATGATTTCACAGTGCTTGCCTTTACTTCTTGCAGACTACCACTCACACTGCTCACTCTATTTCTCCTACCCATGCCCCCTCCTTGCTTTCCACCCTCACAGTGTTCCTTACTTATTACACTCTGCTGCTCAGAACACCTTCACGCTATTCTCTCTCACATCTTCCATGCCTGAAATTCACAACTGGACCTGTTTCTTGCAGAACAATTGACCTGTAGACAGCAGTGTCACTACTTACAGCCTGCCCTGCCCCCTGCTAACTTGCTTCCCTGACACCCCCAGCAGCTAGCCACCCCAGCTGGGCAAGCGAGACAGCAGGAGGGGAAAGAAGGAGTAAATTTCTCCATCTTCCATCACTGGGCTTCCTCCCCAGGGAGAAAGCCTGGCAACGGAGCAGCCAGGAAAGCATGTATTTGCCTGTCCCCGTCCTCTGGTGCCAGGCTTCCTCTCCAAGGAGAAAGTCCAGTGATGGAGCAGCTAGGAAGAGCATATGTTTACACCCATTGCCCTGAAGATGAACAAGGCTCCAACTGGGTGTCACCCCTTCTCTGTGGTGTCACCCCATGCGTTCTACATCTCCCACATTCCCTAGTGACATCACTGCCTGTAGAGGGCCTCCATGTTTTGCTCCACAATATATTGATTTCTAGAAGAGCCAAATACTTAAGGACTGTATAGACTGGCCATTAAGGCCAGCATTGGGGCAGAGTGGGGCCTGGCATGTGCACAACACATGCCCTGACTCTGCCCCCATATTAGCATGACACTGCATGCAACACCACACTGCGGGCAGCATCACGGTACTCCTCTGGTGCTGTGTCCAGATGATGCAGCACCAAAGGTGCACAGAAAAGCCACGGTGCCAGCAGCTATAGCACCCTTTTTGCAGTGCAGAAAAGGAACCACTTTTTGTGGCTCCCTTTTGTGCTACAGAAAGGCCAGATCGGGGCCACAACGTGCAGTTGCCACAGCCCCGACAGGCGCTAAAAGGAGCGGCCTTATTCTTGTTTCTTTTTTTAACCAAGGCTTGGAATCCAGGCCAGATGATGGTCAAAACAAGCCCTAGCTAGCATGTCTAGAATCCAGATAAACTGGGCAAATTGGGGGTATGGCAACCCTATTTAGATCATGAGTTGGGAAATATTTTCTGAGCCCAATAAGAATTCCCATCTAGAGCAGGTTAAGTCCAAAGCAGAAAAAATACTTCTTGGATTTCCTCTCACCTCAGTGATGTTGTTCCATGGATAGAGCAGTTCTGAAAAATGCAAAACTGGGAAGGTAGCAACCCCTACCCCTCAGAACTGCCTACCTCAAAATCTGCTTTTATTCATTTTGTTTGTACAGTAGTTGTTTTGACATCGCTGATCAATTAAGAAATGCATTCACTATCAATGAATAAAAGTAATTCATCACCACCTTTCAAATATTTTGCAAACTAAAGAATCTGCAAATTTAATTGATTCCTATGATTGTCAAAACTTGCAACATGGCGACCTCTATGTCTGTCTTTCAGTAAGGTTTAAGTTACACATGAAGCTATTTAAAATAAACAGCTGTATAGTGCAACTTAATGACATATCATTTGCAGGAAAATGTGCATTGAATTTAATCTTTTCCTTTAATTCACCAGTTTCTCTCTCTCAAATAATTGTACATTTGCAAGGTAATATTGTAGGTATAGCCAAATATTTTATTAGCCCATTAATTAAGTTTTTATGTTAACTTTTTTTAAGGTTACAAACCTTGCTTTTTAATGGTGTTAACTGACTTCAGACATAAAGTTAATTAAATATATTCATTTAAAATTCTCCCGTTGAAATCAAATATAACCATTTACAGAAAGCAGAATCCAGAGAACTGTGAGCAGAGGTCCCCTTCTACTGGAGGGCTTTCCAATCTTCTCTTTTCTTCTGCAGTCTCTTGCTAAGCTTTTCCCAAGAATTAGAGAATCCTCAAGAATGACATGGGTTACAGAGTGGGTGAGGGAGAGGGAGATACTGTGGCCATGTGAATGAAGAAATTAGAGATCCCATTCAGAGCAAGATAAAACACCCTATGTTGATTGCTTCATGGAATATATTATGCTTTAGTTCAGGGGTGAAGGAGTTTGTTTGTTTTGTCCTCAGGGACTCTTCTGTGAGTTGCATGTGATCATTGAGTATGACCTTGCACCTTTTCACACATCAGTCACACAGGCATACACATATTTTTCACACTTATCTGATTCATGACAGAGTTTATAATGTCTCTTTCTCTTTCCCACACACATACACTTGAAAGCCTTCCTCTTTATCTGATCTTTGAAAATAATCTGAGCAGAGAAAGCACTTTTCTCTAGTTGGCTCTTCTCAGGGAGTGTCTCCCTGCCAGAGAAGAGGGTCCAAGACCTGGAAAAGATGCAGTCAGGTCAGATGGGCAGCTCCATTGTCACTGCTGGCATATCTGGTCTACCTGCAGGGGGTCCACCATGCTTACTTTTAATTGATTCAGAAAAAGCAAAAGTAGTATAAGAGGTTGGGGCATGACTGAATTCCTGTTTTCTATGTCTTTGCCTCCATGGCTCTAATGTAAGAAGGCAGCAAGGCTCTTGCAGCTATGAGCTTAGGATTTTTTCTCTGATTAAAGTGGGATAAATATCTGTGAACTATTTTTTTAAAAAGCTGTTGTTGATCATTTTATTTTAAGCTCAGTCTTCTATGTCAATTTTCCTGTGCTCTTTGGAGGGGATAAATCATCTGAAATGTTCAAGGTACAACATTCTTGTCTTGACTTCCCTCTCTGGATGTTCTTTCTTCTTCATTTGTACTTATCCCACTATCTTTATATAGGATGTAGCCTTTTCATTTTGATTAAAGGACTTTCTTCCTTTTTCAGTGTCTTTCTTGGTTGAAAAGGTTACAACAACAACCATAAGCTTTTCTCTCCCTGCATTATTTTCTGGAGACAATGAGATCTGTCATTCTGTATCCCTTCTAAAAACATGGCCTGAATACCATGAATGTATTTGCACTCCAAGATTTTAGTCATTTGATACCAGGGATTTTATATGTGCTGTATTTTTAACTTTGTTAGCCGCCCCAATTATTCTCAGAGGGGCGGGATACAAATAATAATAATAATAATAATAATAATAATAATAATAATAATAATAATTATTATTATTATACCATTTTAACACTCCTGTCTGCCTCCTAAAGAAGCCTGTGATATGTGTTTGGCGTGGTACTTAAAATTATCTGTTAAAACAATCTTGTCCACTCCCCTGAACTATAAAACTTGAACTCTCTAGTGGAAAATTCTAAGGATTTTCCTAAAGTACAGATACCTGGATTCCATAACATGGGACCTTGTCAGTTAAGGTGGGATCAAACTGCTGTAACTGTTTCTGTGGTGTTTGTTTCATTCCTATGCCACTTTCCCCCCAGAAACGGACCCAAGGCAGCTCATGAGATAAAAACATTTTAAAAGACTTTACAATAAAAAGTATAAAACAATTTAAATCATATAAACAGTATAAAATTAACAGAAACACATACAAAATTGAAAAACATAACTAAAACACCCCATATAAAAACCTCCCTATCATGTTTATATATTTAAAAGCCTGCTTAAATAAAAATGTTTTTGCTTGCCAGTAAGAGACAAGTAGGGTGGGAGCCAGCCTAGCTTCCCATGGGAGGGAGTTTCATAGGATGGGCCAGCCACCAGGAAGACTCTCATGTTCTCAACCATCAAACATGTGGTGGTGGCAGGACATAGAGAAACCCTTCTCCTAAAAATCTTAGTGCTCTAACAGGTTCATATAGGGAGATGTGGTCTCTTAAATTGTGGTCTCTCAAGCTGTACAGGGTTTTTATAGGTCATGACCAGCACTTTGAATTGTGCCCAGAAATGAACTGATAGCCAGCAAAGCTGTTTAAGTGAGGCTGTTATATGCTCCCTATAGGACCTGTAACTGGTCCCAGTCAGCATTCTAGCTGTGACATTTTTAACCTGCTGGGGTTTCTGAACAATTTCCAAAGACAGCCTCATGTAGAGTGTGTTACAGTAGTCCAAATGGGATATAATCAAGGCATGTTTCTGAACAATTTCCAAAGGCAGCCTCACATAGAGTGTTACAGTAATTCAAATGAGGTATAATCAGGACATATGTCACCATAGCCAGATCTGAAATCTTAATGAACAGGTACAACTGGTGCACTTGTTTTAGTTATGCAAATGCACTCCGGGCCACTGCTGAAACCTGGGCATTCAGGCTCAGAGTTGAACACCCAAGCTGTGAACCTGAGATGATAAGAGTTAAAAGCCAACTAACACAAAATGTTTAGATGTGTGGTGACCATGAGCAGTCAGCACCTGGAAATTGAAGCTGATGGGCTACAGCTGCTGATCATAGCAACAAGGTCATTCTACTGCCTGCGTGCAGGAAGCATGAAGATGAACATGTGTCTGTTTAGACAAGGGGACAGTTTTCTGTGTGGGACAGGAAGAGGCTGAGTTTGTAGGACCACATGGCATTGTGTCTATATAAACTCAGGGACTTCCGGTAATTGGTGTGGGTTTTTGAGAGAAGAGTGGATTGTGAGTTCTGTATAGTAAAAGTCACATTGGTTATTTGGTTTGCACTTTGTAAATAAAGATAAGCACTTTTGGGAGCTTGGCTTGTCTGGTCGTTAATCAGCAGAAGCCTGGCAGTGAAAGCTGACAGTTCCGGGACCTGCATCCATCATTTCTGGAAGACATCCTTCTGCTGTTAACTTCGCTGAGGACTGTGAACACACTTCAAAGATTCGTTAGATACCCTGCTATATATAATAATAATAATTTGTTATTTATACCACTATTCCAAAGATCATAGCGGTGAACAGCAAGTAAGCTAGTGAGCAAGTAAGCTAATTTGCCCCCAACATCTGGGTACTCATTTTAGCCACCTTGGGAGGATGCAAGCCTGAGTCGAGCTTGGGCCCTTTTGCTGGTTTTGAACTCGCAACCTTGTGGTTTCGAGTGAATGGCTGCAGTACAGGCATTTAACCACTGCGCCCCAGGGCTCCACAGTACTTGTTATACTCTGACAAGTGTAACCCCATCCCAGCACAAGAAATTCCCTATTCTCTGATCTGCCTGATCTGACCAGGAGCACCTCTGTCTTGCCCTCATCCAATCCATTATTGACAGCAGACATGGGTTCAGTAAGGAAACCTCTTCCTTGGAACAAATCAAGGAGAGTTGGGTGCATCGGAATACTGGATGAAACAACACACCAAAGCTCTGGATGACCTCTCCCACAGTTTCACGTAAATGTTAAATAACACGGGGGAAAGAACAGGACCCTGATGGACCCCACACAAGCCAACAGGCAGAGATGTTGGAGTCCCTGTTCTGAGTTGCCCCCCAAGAAAAAGATTGGAACCACTGCAAACAGTGCCCCCAAGTCCATCTCAGAGAGGTGGCCCAGAAAGATCCATGGTCGATGGTATTGAAAACCATCAAGAGGTCCAGCAGGACCAACAGGGACATAGTCCCACTGTCCAGGTCCCTGCAGAGGTCATCCATCAAGGTGACCAATCTGCCTCTATCCCATAGCCAGATCTGAAGCTAGAATTGAAATGGATCTAAGAGATAATCCATTTCATTCAGAAACCCTTGGAGCTGGGAGGCAACCCCTCATTGTAGAACCCCGTCCCAAGAATGGAATATTAGAGACTGGCTGATAATTATTCAGAATGTGAGATCCAGGGAGGTCTAAACCCTCCTTTAGGCAGGATGGAAACCTCCCTTCCTGCAGTGAGGCATTCATCACTCCCTCTTACCCATCAGCCTGTGAACCCTCAGAGAAATCTTTCCATGGAACTATGGCTGGTAATATGCAACACAAACACAGTGCCACAAGTGCAGTGTCGTAGTGTCAGAATGAGGCACTCTCAGCTGCAGCAATTGAATTCTTGGACCCCTAGCTATAGAGTCTACAGTCCTTTCATGCTACACAGTTATGACATTTTGTGACCACTTTAATGGCGTGGTTCCATCTTCTGGAATCCTGGTTATTTTTAGTTGCATAAGAAAGTTAGACTTCTTAGACACAATGCTCTAGTACTTCACACCAAGCAAATACCCAGGATTCCATAGATTAGCTGCTCCCAGGTTCTAGAACTCCCTCTGAAAGAGGTTAGACTGGCACCCCTCCCAATCTTTATTCCACAGTCAGGTGAAAACCATTCTGTTCAAAGGCCCTTTTAGAAACTAAGTATGCAAGGCTCATCCCACCTTAACAAAGCACAGAATTTTCTAGCTGTTATTTTTGTGGCGCTGCTTTTTTTTTCTAAGGTAATGTTTTCAACAGGTTTCAACCTTTTTTGATAGTTTAATTTACTTTCAACTTTGTATGTTGTGAATTTAACTATATAGTGTTTTTTTTTCAATCTGTTGTAAGTTGCACTGAACACCAGACTGAGAAAAAGGCAGGCTATAAATGGAAGCCAGCAGCAGCAGCATCCGCCACTACATTCAGACAGATAAGGCTTAAAGTTGTTGCATGCTTACAGGGGCGGGATATAGACCGCCAATTTGGGGCGGTCTGGCCCCCCCTTTCCCCGCCGGAGCGGGGCATCAGCGGCCAGAACGGCAGCCGCTGAGGCCCGACCGCCGCTTTTCGGGCTGCGGGGAAGCGGCAAAAGGCCACTTCCCCGCAGCTGAAAAAGGGGTGTCCCTGGGGCTTCAAGCCCCAAGGACACCCCGCGGCGGCGGGGAGCAGAGAAAGGGGCCGCTTGGCCCCCTTTCTCGTTTAGTCGGCTGGGCGCAACCATCTGAAGGCTGCGCCCCAGCGACTAAACCCGGAAGGAGCTCCGAAATGGAGCTCCTTCCTGCTCTGTGTCCAGGGCGCACTAACGCCCGGGTGCGGAGCTACTACGTCATGGACGCGCCGCCCCGTCTAGAGGCGGGCGCCCTGACGTACTCACGGCGGTGGCGTGCGGAAGGGCCGCCGCCGTTTAGTGCATGTTCGCACCGCACTAGGGTTAGGGCGGTGCGGAAGCACCGCCCTTTCGTAACCCTAGTGCATGGCGAACACGCACTAAACTGCCGGTCTGTAACCGGCCAGTGTTTCCTTAACACAGATCAGGGGTAGGCAACCTTTGAGCCAGGGGCCAAGTAGCTGTCCCTCAGACAACTGGGGGGCCGAAGCAAAAAAAAATAATTAAATAATTTCTAAAAATTAATAAATAAATAAACCGGGGCAAATGTAGGACAACATTTTCAAATGGAGGGCACTTTTTAAATAAAAATGGAGGACACATGAAAAAATTTGCTGATTTTTAAATTTTTTTAAGATAAATGCATGTTTCTGAGGCTTCTATAGACAATCGCCCCCCAAAGCCCCGGCGGCAATCGGTGGCAGGACCGGGCTGGGGCAGTCCCAAGGCCTCGCCGGGCCCATCCGGCCCGCGGGCGCAGGTTGCCTACCCCTGACACAGATGTTGTTCCTTGGCATGAACAAAAAAGCTCAAAATATGCATACTAAATAAATAATAATAAATAAAAAAAAACTTTTATTTATATCCCGCTTTTTGTTTCGACAACTAAGCAGCGTACAACATTAAAATGATACAATAATATATACAATTCCCATTCCCAATTCCCCCCCCCCCTTAAAAAAGGATTAAACAGTTCTAGCGATTAAAATTACAAAGACTAAAATCTAAAAACAATAGAATAACCGTGGGCAGAGTGATCACATATATATGTCTGTGGGGGGATCTTTATGTGGCCGGGTGCTATTCCGGGAAGGCCTGACATATTATTGTCTATAACCATTGGCCCAAGTTCAGTGAACAAATGGCTGAATGGAGTAAACTAGGCAAGGAAAAAATTAAATAATGAAATAGTTTGGGTTTTATTTGATTCTCTCATTTCAGAGATCTCAGGGATAGTCCTGTTTTTGACAGGAAAATTGCTTCCCTTGAAACACCTTTGTGCAAAATCAACTTTTTCTTTCAGGCTCCTTTCTGGAAAATATCAGATTTTTACTGATTTGTCTTCTCCTTTACTAAAGGAGAGTAATGGCAGACATTAATTTTAATAAAATATATTTTACATCGGCAGGCTGATATGTGTAAGGGTAGAAAATCTTATTAACTTGGGTTTTAAGTCCACATTGTTTGGAAGACCCTCCCCCTAAGAAAAGCTGAACTTGGAAGTAATAAGTCAGAACCAGTGTAGTTGCCTGTGATGTGTGGGAAGTGGCTAATAAAAATATTACAAAGCCACATTTCAAAAGTAACATATCAGGTAAAAGTGGGGTGATTTTACTGGTAAAATTAGTAATGTTTTCTAGTTGCTTTCAAAAGTTACTTGCATGTTAAGGGGAATTTGACAATAATTTTTCATGTTTAATGCCATTTGCCTATCCATAGTATGGTTTATAGGCCTTCAAAAGTTACAGCAAGTAATGGAAAAATAACAAGCAGAGTGATGAAAACCTCTGCACATAGCTAGAAGAAATTAAGTGTGCTGAAGTGTTCAATGGAACTGAAAATGAGAGTTATCATTTCACTTCTATTTTCTAAATCAAGCCACAAATGTATGTAAGGCTATTTAAAAAAAATCATCCCTTCCCTTAAAAAATGCCATCTAAAAAAGAAACTTAATTGATATGTCATTAAGGTTTTTTTTTTCAAATGATAAATTTGATGTCTTTGGATTCTACAGCGCACTGAGTCTCTGGCCTGAATATTTAGTGTACTAATAAAGCATAACCTACAAACAATCGGCATGGGGATGGTGAGCTATCATAGGCTTCTGAATTAGTTCCACTCTTTGAGTCAATTCATGTAGTAATAAACTCAAGCATCCACCAGCTCCTAGACGTCTGTGATGCCATAGGGAAAAAAAAGTGCTGTTATCTTTGGTATCTGAGTTGTGAAGTCATGTTGCATTGAAATTCTCTGCGTGTCCATATGCCAAAGTGTATTATCATAGCCCAGAAATTCATTTACATCTTGCCAACAGGAGGCTTAGAAAACCTTGATGTCCTCAGATTTGCTTCTCACAGGCTGAATATAAATCTTTTAGGCACTGTGCATGAATGTTATGACAGCTTTGGATCGATCAAGAAGTATGTCACATCCAGAGAAAAAGGAAAATGCAACTTGAAGACAGGCAGAACAAGAATCAGAAAAGTCAGTCATGAATGTCTACACCTTCAGGTCAATCCTCACACGTATGGGGCTTGTTTATTTTGTGTGAACTTGTCAAAATGAAAGCATAATTTGATCTCTGACATTTTGATTGCAGAGGTTCATGTTTGGCAGAAAAAAATGGGTTGGGGAGGCAGAGTTTAGTAAGCATTTCCAATGGAAATGTTGCCTTTTGAACAATTGATAGTCATTTTTATTCAACCAAGCCAGCCAACCAACCAAAAAAAATAAATAAAATAAAAATGCAACAATCCCAGAATATAAGTAATCCAATAAAAAGGCTGATATACACAGTGACAGCTCTTGCTCTGTGGAAAGAGGATACAGGGCTTTCACAAATGGAAGCACTTTCACAGTGTGGTTCTGTGCTGCATGAAATTTGTTCTGCCATGTTGGTATTGGTATTGTGCAAAAGTGAGGACTGAGTTCAGTGAAACTGAAGAATCTAACTGTACTATTTTTAAAAGAATGTACAAGTTCCACTTCTGTGGGGGGCAGGGGTCTCACTCAAGGAAGGGAAATGTATAGCCTTTGACCACTCCAGCCCCAATCACACTGGGGCCGCAGCAACCACATGGCCCACTTCCAAAGTGGGTGGCTGCTGCAATCCTAAGCCAGCTGCTGGCAGGAGTGACTTAATCCACTTTTAAAAGGTCCAGTTCTTGCCCCATAAGTATGGCCTCGGTGTAGCTTCCAGCCATCATCTAAATGCCACGGCCCCAGTGGCCAGAAGTTGCTTTATTTGGCCTGTGCATTTTGGGCCTTACATCTCCAACCTCAAAAAAGGAGACACAAAAGACTGCAGCAACAATAAGAGCACTGATCTCCCATGCAAAATTATGCTAAAAATGTGCAACATAGACTCCAATCATAAATGGAGAGGGAAATCCCAGATGTCCAAGCAGGGTTCAGGAAATGAAGATGCACTAGGGACCACATTGTAAACATACGATGAATAATGGAGCACACCAGGAAATTACAAAAGAAAATCAGCATGTGCTTTATAGATTAAAGCAAAACATTTAACTGCATGGATCATGAAAGGCTATGGAACACGCTTAAAGACATTGGATTGCCAACACATCTGATAGTCCTGATGAGGAATCTGAACTCAAGACAATAGACTACTGCCAAAGCAAACCCCAATTGGCAAAGGGGTCAGACAAGGTTGCATCTTATCACCATACCTGTTCAGCTTATATGCAGAACGTGTTGTAAGGCTTGGAAATAGAAGATGGAAGAGTGTAAATAGGAGGAAATAATCTCAGATATGCAGCTGGCACTATAATATTAGCAAAAAACCTCTCACACCTGGAACAACTACAAAGGAAGACCAAGGAAGAAAATACAAAGGCAGGCTTACTGTTGAATATGAAGAAAACAAAAATCATGGTCACAGAGAATCTACTTAAATTCAACCTAGACAACAAAGAAATAGAAATAGTAAAAGAGTTCCCACTGATATAAATTGAGACTGCAGCCAAGAAATCAAAAGACGATCAGGAATGAAAGGACTAGAAAAGATCCTAAAATGCAAAGATATACAACTGAGCACAAAAATTAGAATCATACATACATTCAACATTGACCACCCTCTAAACAAACCCACTGCTACAAATACCATAATAACATTACTACAAAAACATAATGACTTCCTCATACGGAGGGGTTGAGACACGATTTAGCCCAGCAATTTTCCTTAATACATGTATGTATTGTATTATATTGGTATTGTTATGAATGTTTTATGTAGTCATATATGTTTTTTATATATATGTATGGTAAACTTTAATAAAGATTAAATAAAAAAAATTAGAATCATACAAGCCAGTGTATTCCCTACTACTGTGTATGGATGTGAGAGCTGGACAGTTAAGAAAGGAGATGGAAAGATAATAAATTCATTTGAGATATGGTGCTGGAGAAGAGCACTGAGGATTCTTTGGAGAGCCAAAAAGACAAACAAATGTCAAGATGACAAAACTTAGTCTGTCATACTTTGGACACATGAGAGGACACAATTTATTGGAAAAAACAACAATGCTAGGAAAGCTGGAGGGGATTAGAAAGAGAGGAAGGCCACATGCTAGATGGATGAACTGTATTAAGGAGGTCACAGGTGTGACTTTGCAGGAACTAGGCAGAACAGTGGAGGACAGGGAGTCTTGGAGATGTCTCATCCTCAGGGTCGCCATGGGTCAAGATCGACTTGAGATCAGTTAACAACAATCAATCAATATTAAAAGGGTGTCAAGCAGTGGCAACTCAAGGACTGAAGATAGACAGTTCCTTGTAAAATGGGAAAGGAGGCTCTTCCATCCACTCCATCTCTAACCATTCTATGTTAAGATTGCTTTAGAACATAATTATTGATTGTATTAGGACATAATTTCTACTCCCCACACCCACCCTTTGCATAAAAATCAAAGAAGACAAAGAAAATCAGTGTTGAATCTCTGATTCGAAATCACTGATGTCTGAATGTGTCTAATATTGGTGGTGTAGACTATGGATGAAAAATTGTGTTGTGTGACATATGGGCCTGTTACAGACTGCCAAAATAAAGCTGCTTCGGGTCTCTTTGGAGGTATGCTATTTAAATGATGCTTGGGTCCTAAGAGTCCGGAGGTCGCGCCAAAGCCATACTCCATTCCTAAGCACTGGAGTGCAGCTTCCGGATTCTTAGGATGCATGCATCATTTAAACAGCATACCTCCAAAGAGACCCGAAGCAGCTTTATTTTGGCAGTCTGTAACAAGCCTCTGTGTCTGACATCCAATGTCTATAGCTGCATGTGTAGTCTCCTTGCTGGACAGTTTCAACTGTGATAGCAGATATAATCTCTTGGGAAATCTACCAGTCTACTATCCTTTCAACCAATGAAAGCTGTTGTTAAACTGGACATCACCAAACAGCAATTTATCACAGAGGAAAATTGCTGAGATCCAAACAGAAGATCACATTCTGGCATGCAAACATTTGGTGGCTAATTTTTTTTCCAAGTCTAGAAGTAATTCACATCATCTGGGGAGGGGAGTTGCTATGAAATTAGGTGACATTTTTCATACCAGTGTCACATTTGCCACTAAGATTCAGTGGCAACTGAGGTGTCTCATTCAATGGTGAAGAAAAGTATCAGATTGCCCTGTGGCCCTCCTTATTGCCAAGGCAAAGTTTATCTTTTCCTGAAGTGCAAGAAGAATGTTGTTGTTGTTATTCAGTGACATCGAATTGAAAGAGAGGGCAAGAAATGCCCATTGTCCATTGGGATTACATACCGGGCTTCAATCCAATGGTATCATTACTAGTGATGTTGTGGTACCATAAATGATTTTTTTTTAGAGTTAGTGTAAGGTGTTTTTAGAGCCAGTGCAATCTAGTAGTTACCAGATGCTGTACAATGTGAATTTCTATGTTTGTTCTCATACTACTGCTTGCATACTATCCAATGCAACTACATTACTAGAAAAAATTTTGTTCACTACATAGCATCTAGGCCTAAGTGCCCTATGAACCCTGGAAAATGTTGTATGTCTGCAATAACAGATGCCTAAATTGTTCCTTTTCTGTAGCCATGGGTTCCAAAGACTTTGATCTGTCTTTGGATATGCAAAGGAGTATACACAAGCATTTGGTAAATTTGCTGCAGGAAATTCCACACCACCATTTTGCTTAGCAGAACCAGTCTTTAAGTGTTATCCAGATTATTATGAGCCCTAGAAAGTGCTACAAATCCAAAAGATGCCTCAGGTAAATATGCAAGTGGTAAAACACCGCTATCAACATATGACATATGGATCTGAATGTAATTACTAAAATTCCTATTTCTAGCAGCTTCAAGCATATAAGCAGGATCTTGATGAAATTTTAATTTGCAATGTACTTTAAGGGCTAGCAATGCTTTAAACTAATTAAATTTGATTAGCGGAAGGGTATGAAGTTAATTTAAAATAAATGTGTGTGGGGGGTATTTTGGAAGTTGAAGTCTAATGTTTATTAAATGTAAATGTTATTAAAGAGAGCTCAGTTGCCTAAACACTCCATAAATAAAAAAGTGGCATGATCTTAAATTGCAAAATTATTCTGTCTTCCAGTATTATTTGTGTGTTAAAGGGAAATATTCATGTGGGAGGAAAGATGACTTGTTGTTGAAGCTTTGGATCTCTCACTATAGATATTCCTGAGGAGGAATTTCTATAAATATAGAATGACACATAATATCTCTGCTTATATTTCATGAAACCTATATGAATGCAGTTCCAAAAACAATGCATAGCTCAGATTTCAGTGGTAGCCATTTGATTCCTTCACTTTTCTTCTGCCTCTCCAAGATTCTCTAGTTTGAATCTCAGCTCTAGCATGGTATATAGTAACTTTCTTGGTGGATCGGTGTAATTATGTAGTTTATATCACTTCAAGTATCCTCATGTCCTTGTGTCTTCAGTTTGTACTGGTCCATATTCAGAGAATGAAAAGGATGGGATAACTCTTGTGATTCCCCCCCCCCCCCCAACAAACTATCCAAATTGTGACGTTAATAGAGTGTTAGCAGTTACTAGCAGTTCTGTGGGAATAATACTTGATGACTCTTGCCAAAGCACTGAACTGCAGATGGCAAATCTTCCCAGGCTGACATAGTCTTGGTGAATTATTTTAAGATCCCTGTGATAGGGTTCTATGTCTTTCTGGTATATTTTGCATACTATTGAATGGCTTTAGACAAATAATAAATAAAGTTAAAGCACACCATTTTTTCAGTGTGCGTCTGATGTTTTTCTGTATCCAGAGTAGTAAAACATGCAACTGTTTTATCTGCCTACCACTTTATTTTTTCTTGACAAATGACATGCATTCTTTCACTTGTATCCTTAATTTTTTGGATTCTTTTAGTCATAGTCTTCATATTATAAAGTGCTGTCCTTAA
The DNA here is from genome assembly GCF_019175285.1 of Sceloporus undulatus. Classification (NCBI taxonomy): domain Eukaryota; kingdom Metazoa; phylum Chordata; class Lepidosauria; order Squamata; family Phrynosomatidae; genus Sceloporus; species Sceloporus undulatus. Next base: position 275,280,194 of record NC_056523.1, read on the forward strand.
TTTGAGAAGGCTTACCTATTAGTGTACTGATAAGAGTCCCTTATTGTAAGGAATGCCCCTTCTATGAAAGCTGGACACCTTTTCCTAAATGAGATGACAAGAATTCCTGTATTTCGGGGTGTGGGCCCTTCTTAAAGACAGAATGTATGGATCCTGTAATTTATGAAGATGGTCAGTATGAGAAATACATGGCTATATTAACTGAAATCATAGGGAGATCACAAACTCACTAGCCAGAATTCTGTTGGGATTTTACACCTTCATATGTGGACTTACATTGTCATACAACTTTGGGAATTAGATCTGCTCAGTTCCATAACATCTGTATCCAATAGAGGGCTGTTGTTATGTTACTACATAGCAGAGATAGCAAAGTGAGCAATGCTCATCAGTGTGCAATGCACATAAGTGTGCAGTGTGCATCAGTGTGCTATGCACATTGGTGTGTCATGCATATCAATGTGCATTATGTACTGATGTACATTGTGTAACAATGTGCATTGTATATTGATGGGCATTGTGCACTGATGCATGCCATAACCAATGTGCAGTGTGCACTAATGTGCATAACGCAAAGGTGCGCATCGGGTGCTCTTATTGGTGTCCCATTATGTTCCTTCTCAATTCAGCAAAGGGTTTTCTTAGTGCCTCTACTGTGTAGCTAGGTATATGGAAAGTTATGTAGTGTTAACAGGTCATATAGGATTCCAACTAATTGTTACTCCCTGATTATCAATTCTGCCAGTTATAAATTCTGACTTTCTGTTATTGGTACAGTATTATGAAAACCTGACAACACTAACCCTATCCCAGGAAAGGTTCTACCTGAAGGGGTACATATGGTCTTAGATCAGGCCTCATATGGCTCTTGAAGTTATTGCAAAAACCTTGTGCAAGTGATTAACTCTGTGAGTGTATTAGCTCACACAACAGCTCACTAGCTGAAGAAAGAGAACATGGTAGCAGAAAGGGACTGGGGAGACCTTGCACTCATCTACTTTCAGCTCCAACACCATCCATCATTCAGTTCAGGCCTGCCTACAAAAAGCAGGCAGGCCATACAAATTACCCTGAGGGAATCTGGCCCCTGGCAGAAAATAAACGTTTGATCCAGCCAGCCTAAACACACATTTTCTAGGCAAATTATATCAACATATATATATATGTTGTGCAAGGCTCTTGATTATGTAGCAGTTTCCTGGCATGCATCTACATTATCTAGTTAGATTTAAAACATATATAAAATTTCTATGCCACCGATTAGAAGAGATCTCTCAAGGGGGTTCAGAAAATAAACTGAATCACAACTTAGTTTCCCCTTTCTCCTGCAGAAATGAGCAAAGTTTCCTTGAAATAAATCAAGCGATTACAGTACATAACAGTAGCAACCAATTAATCAAATTAATCAACACATTCAAGCAAAATATTCCAACAGCATGACAAAGACATTAAACACAGTGTTTATTTACAAGAATGAAAACTCAGGAAAAAGCAAGCTGAAAAAAGATGATTAAAAAAAAATCTCATAAAAATATTAAGAATCCCAGAACCTCAAAGTACTGTCTGTTTCATGCCAGTAGCTTCCAAAATTGACCTTTCAGTTAGACAGGGTCTTCAGTACAAATCTAAATGCCTGGGTAGGTTTGTATGAGTCAAACAAATCTGTTTAGGCTTTTGGATATCAAAACTAGCACTTTGAACTGGACCTAGAAATAGTAACCAATGTGACTTACACTTCAGGGGTGGACAATATGCAGAACTTGGGGACCCACATTGAGATTTTCATCTTTTCCACAGGGCTACAACTCTGTGTCATTTTGGCAACTGGAAGTAGCATCATGGCATTCCTAAGTGCCTTTTAGGCATTTTGGAGGTGGAGGTGTGGAGTGTGTTCTATTTCATGGAAGAGCACCTCTCAAAAAAGATTATTTATTCAATCTGAAGCCCTTTGAAGTGATTTCTCCCAGCAAAATGAAAGAAAATGGGGCTGATATATGTTTAGTGGAGACCATGGAGGTTCCAAGGGCTGCATGGTATCCCACCAGGGATTAACAAATCCTACTCCTGACATACTGGACCAGAGTCATATGTTCTGATCACCTGTCCACCAGCAGCCAAGCACTGAAATTAAATTTCTGGGTTATTTTTAAAAACAGACAGATACAAAGTATGCTGTAGTTATCCAGTCTGGATGTGACTGGTAAACAGATATCCTTGGCAAAGTCTAACTTCTCTAAGTAGGGTCTCCACAACAATAGGTATTAACCTATTCCATTTGGGTTTATTAGGTATCTATACATAATGTCTACTTTCATATTGAAAACATGTTAAATGAAACTTGACAGCTTTTATGCATCTTTCTATTATTCTAGTACTCTGTTCCTATTATCTGGGTTCATGGCTGCAAACCCCTGCATATCAGTGGTGTTCACTGTGAACTTAACTACTGCTTTGTACCAAATTAACTATATAAGAAGCATTTTAGAAAACTCATAGAAACCACATTCTTTTGATTCTTCTGTTATCAGCCCCAAATGAAATCATTGTCCATATGAAATGTGTTTGCCTTCTTTTGTTGTGCAACACACAGTCTATTTAAGGAAAAAATGACTGAACATTACAGGAAAGGTAGCTTTCATTGACCTTGCTGAAGTGGCTGTTTACATTCCAATTGTGCAGCAAAGTCGACCTTTTACTTTTTGAAACAGGCTTTAAATTCACTTCATCACAGGCTCATTAGAAATGCTGGCAGTGAGATGGAGCTGTACTATTGATAGACATCTTCAGTGAACTTTAGGGGGAATCAAAAATAGTCTATGAACTCAGCAGAAATCTCTCATTTCCTACAGATGCTATTGAAGGCCCCATTACTTTTCCCACTTGCTTTCTCTTGTACTGCCCTCGAAATGATGGATTCTTCTTTCTTTGGCTGATATCATGTTTCTCCACCCAGGCCTTTTGGATTGTGTTTTTTTCCCTAAGCATATGTTTCATATGCTGTGGCTAGTTCTAACAGGCTACTGCCAGACTGCAGAATAAAACATTTTGGCACCACTTTAACTTCCATATCTGAGTGCTATGAAATTCTGGGATTTGTAGTTTTGCAATATATTTAGCCTTTCCTGTCAGACAGCTCTGGTGCCCCACCAAATTATAAATCCCAGAATTCCATAGCATTGAGTTATGCAAATTAAAGTGATGTCGAACTGCTTTATTTCTGCAGTGTGGCTGCAGCCACAGGCTGAAAGGTGCTCTACCCAAGGAGCAACACAAATATAGATTGAGCAATTTCACATGGAAGGCATGGGATTTGTAAGTCTGCATGCTTCTCAAGCTGAAGATATCTCACAGCTTTGTTACTTTTCTTGGGGGGGGGGAGGACTAGAGCTCCCAAAATACCCCTCCCCAGCATCATGGTCAATGCATGTTAATATTTCTAGATTTTGTATTCTAAACCTAGAAAACTAGAGCTACCATGGGGAAAAAATCCACCATCTAAAAATTAGTAATTTTTTCCTTTGTGTTTCAGTATCATATGGACCCAGTCTTTAGGGCTCAGGACTTTATAAAGAGATTTTGGGTTACAGAGAGCTGCAGAAGGAAACAGAGAAGGAAACATTGGCTAATCTGTTTTGTGCTTGGACATTCATGGATACAATCCTGAGAATTTAATAGTTCTCTTTGACATCTTTTTTATTGGAAAATTTAAAGATATAACCATGTTATGCTATCAACTTCTTTTTTCAATTAGTCTCAAAGGCCCGTTCTGCACGGGTGGAAAGTACGTGCGTGGCACGTACTAGGGTTAGAAATTGGCATCCTTTCCAGACGTCCCTAACTCTAGTACGCGCCGAGCGTATACAAAATGGCGGCACCCATTCTACATGCGCGCAGCCATTTTGACGGCATGGATGCTTAGTGTCCGCACGCCGTGCAGTGTAAATGACGCCGCGAGTGTGCCATTGGTGCCTTGCAGCGTCATTTCTGTGCCGCAAAAAGAATTGGCTTTTTGCGGGTTCTTTTTGCTGCATCCGGGAATTGCGTGGTTTGTCCACTGCAGTTCCCTGACGTAGCAAACACCGGCACTGGCAGAGTGCCCTTTTTGGGCGCTCTGTAAAGCACCATTTGTACTACAAGATCCCTTTTTATTGTGGAATGTGTATATTTTAAATGGAAATCAGTATCCAGTTTTGTGGGGGTTTTTTGCAATCTCCCACATTTCAGTTTGATCATGTAAGCAGTGTGATTGTGTCAAGGCAGACTGAATCTTTTGCTAGATTGTGTGTGTTTTAAATAAAGAAAAACATTTATTTTTATTTTTTATTTTTCAATCTCCCACATTTCAGTTTGATCATGTAAATAGCTGTGTGCCTAGCATCAGAATCTACTGGTAGATTTCTGGGTGACTTGTGGCAGATTTTCAAGCGTTTCTCACTCTTAGTATTTTAACAATATGCTTCCATATTCTTCTTATAGTGTAGTTCTTAACACCTTTATCCAGATCCCAGTTTGTTCAATGGGATTTACTTTCTTGTTTAGGATTATAGGTTGAAAGGAAGCAAGCCTTTCACACAAAATCCAGAAATGAATTTTGTGTGAAAGGACTCATGCTCAACAACCCCATGTCTCGCATATCTTCTGTAGCTGTGCTAGTGGATGGCACATGCTTGACAAGAATTCCCTTTTCCTATAATTTACCATGGCGCCCACTTACACTTTGCAGCAGAAGCAAGTGTCAGCTAGGCACCTTCTTCTTTCGCAAAGCTGAGTCTTCCCTCTCCAAAGAGTCTGCACAGTTTTCAGAGGTGCTCTCTAGGGCACCAGTGGTGGGAATGGCCAGCCAATCGCAGGCCTCCTGGTTGGTTGGAAGAGGTGGACTGTCAAGGCTGGCCAGAAGCTTAACTATGGTATCTCTTGACATCATAAGAAGCTGTTTTTGTGGATGCTGTAAGTTCCCCTATCTTTCAGCAATACATCCCCAGATATATTCTCTTTCTTCCCCTTCCTTCCTCCTGGCAATTGGACTGGTGTGAACTGGTCAAAAACTCCCCCACAGCAATACTGTACACCAATGAGAGTGCAAAGCAGTATGTATATACCTATGATCATACTTCTGATTCCAATTTGATAGAATGCTTGACTGTGTCTTTTGCAATTGAGTATATGCATATTTTGTTGTTGCTGTGTGCCTTCAAGTCCTTTCCAACTTATGGTGACCCTAAGGCAAGCCTGCCACAGGGTTTTCTTGGCAAGATTTGTTCAAAAGGGGTTTCTGCCAGTGACTCCTTCTGAGAATGGGAGAATGGGACTTGCCTATAGTCACCCAGTTGGTTTCTTAGACAAAACAGGTATTTGAATCCTGGTCTCCAAAGGCATAGTCCACTGCACCATGTTGGCTCTATTTTATATACAACTTTACTTACTTCTTTGCACTAAGTCATTGATGTTACAGATAGAATAGTGCTGTTGAGGAGTTTTTAAAAAATCTGCTCATACCTGTCCTATTGCCTTGCTGTATATTTGACAGATTAGGGTTACTTGGTGGGTTTTAGTGTTTCCTTCCTTCCTCTTTCCAGTGTACACAGATACACCAAAATACACATTTAAAATGCATAGATCTTCTTAAACTTCTTTTCTCCCCCACTTCCACTGATGCATCATTCTCATGTCTCTGTATCTTCCTCTTCCCTATCTGAGCTGCACAACCTTCCATTCTCTCCTCCTGCATTATCCAACCATACTAAGGCAAACTTTCCAGTTACTTCCAGTCTACCCTTGATTTTCCTATCACCACCCCCAGTTTATCCATCTTTACTGGGAAGCAATTTTGCCTTCGTTTCGTTAAGAGGAGGTGTTGGTAGTTGGTCACATGCCAGTGCAAAATGTTGGCCACCAGCCAGGCACCCTTTTTTATTTCCAGAAGGAAGGGAATAAAGTACAACTTAATTTTTAAAAAGCCCAGGTATTACCATTTTATAAGTATTACAAAAAGATGATAATGATAGGGTTTTAGATCCTCTAGGCAAAACTAAATGTGAAAAAAGAAGCTGTTTTTCACTTCTCTCTTCTTTCAGGATCACTTCCATTAACACAGGGTGCATTCTTCAGTTCCTGCCAGCAACAGCCAATTATGTGATTGTGGCTGCATATTGGAGGACTGAGAAGAACCACCTAATGTGGAGATGTAGTTTTAGCAGCAGCCATGTATCTTTGCATGCAATGTGCAGTTATGCCATAAAAGAGCAGAAAAAGCCAGCTCTTAAATTGGTATCCATCTTGAGAAAATAATTATATCTCCTTAGGGCAAAGCTAGGGAACTTTGGGGACTCCATCTGTTTTGGTACAGCGACTGCAATACTTGATAATTAGTCAGTGGGTTTCTGGGAGTTCAAGTCCAAAACATATGAAAGGCCAAAACTGTCCACCCCTAATTTAGGGGATCTTCAACTTTCTCCTCCTTCAATACAGATAGGCAGCCCATGGCCATGGACTACACAAGGCCCTCAGGGTCCGTATGGGCAAACCCCTAATGTTCATTGTTGTTATGTGCCTCCAACTGAAGGCAACTCAATCATGGTTTGTTTGTTTGTTTTTTGGCAAGATTTATTCAGAGATTTGTCATCATCTTCCTCTTAGGTTGCATCTACACTGCAGAAATAATTCAGTCTCACACCACTATAACTGCCATGGCTCAATACTATGGAATTCTGGGATTTCTAGTCTGTTGAGGTACCAGTGCACTCTGAAAGAGAACACTAAACAGCTCACAAAGCTACAAATCCCAGAATTTCATAGTACTGAGATGTGGCAATTAAACTGCTATCAAACTGCATTATTTCTGCAATACACATGCAGCCTTAGGCCGGGAGAATGTGACTGTGGTAGAGTAAAGAAAGAATTGTGAAACCTGGGGGAGCTACTATCAGATGAACTAATAGTCTGATTCAGGTCTCTGCTCTGCAGCAATAATGCAGTTTCACATAATTTTAACTGTCATAGCTCAATGCTATGGAATTCTGGGATTTGTAGTTTTGTGAAATATTTAACCTTCTCTGTCAGAAAGCTTGGGTGCCACAACAAACAACAAATTTCATAGCACTGAGCCATGACAGTTAAAGTGATGTCAAACTGCATTGTTTTTGCAGTACAGATTAGAATTTAGTGTAGGGCATATTCCTCAGTTTCCAAAGCATTTTCACTTGAAGAGAGGAAGAAACAATATCCATAGTTTGATCCTTCATGATTATCCCCTCTATTTTAGTTTTGTAAGTTGTTTATGACACAACTATTAGCATGACATTCAGTGGTATATGAGAAATACGATTTATGAGTAACATTAGTGCAAAAAATTTGCTCTGGATCTGTCTGCCACAGTGAGGACAAGGTGCTGGAGTCTTCAGACAAAGGAAGAATCAGAAAGTTTGTCTCCAGTGCAATCCATACTGCAGAAATAATCCAGTTTAAGATTGCTTTAATTGCCCTGGCTCAGTTGTAGAGAAACCTGGGAATAGTAGTTTATTGTGGCACCAGTGCTCTCTGACAGAGAAGGCTAGTTGTCTCACAAAATTACAGATCCCAGGATTCCCTAGCATCGGGCCAGGGCAGTTAAAGTGGTCTTAAACTGGATGGGAACTCTAGTTTTGTGAGTTTGGCGGGATACAGACCGCCCCAAAAGGGTGGTCTATCCGTGCCTTGTTTTGCTGTGCGAGGGAGCCACAGTGGACAAACCGCACGGCTCCCTCATGCAGCAAAAAGAACCCTTAAAAAGCGGGTTATTTTTGCGGCGTGTTTGTGATGCCGCAGTTTGCAAATGGCGCACTTGTGGCATCACAATGATGCTGGGATGTGCGGACGCTAAGCGTCCATCATGTCAAAATGGCGGCACTCATGTGTACAGGGTGCCGCCATTTTGATGCCCCCATCACGTGCTAGGGGTGAGGCCAGTATGGGCAGTGCGCCTTCGGCCAACCCCTAGCACGTGACCGGGGAGCACTTTAGACAGTACTGTCTGGAGAGGGACATAGTTAGCATTTTCTGTCAGAGAGCTCTGATGTCACAGTAAACTGAAATTCCTAGGGTTCCCTAGCAATGTGCCAGAGCAGTTAAAGTAGTCTCAAACTGAATTATTTCTGCAGTGAGTTTTGGATCTCCTTCTCTCTTTCCACTACCTATCCACTAGCTTTCCATAAGCTGTTACACACAATGGTGGGGCTTCTGTAACCTGGATGAGAATTCTTTTGCTTCCTCCAATGGACATTTGAATAACATCAGATGCCCCAAGAACTAGGCTTTTTACTGTCTGTACATTTCCATGCTTTAGGCAGTGGCGTCACTAGGGTTGGTGTCACCCAGTGTGGTAACTTATGGTGTAATTCCCCCCATTGCCCTCCTCCATACTGAATCCTTAATGATGTTATTTGCATTAATGTTATTCATAAATCGTAATTCCCATATACCACTGAATGTCATGCTAATAGTTGTGACATAAACAGCCCAGAAAATTAATATTATATTAGAATATCATAAACACAATCTAAATGTATTTACATAGTGAAGACTTGGTTAAAATGTGATGTTTTTAAATAAAAATTTAAAAGAATAATTTAAAAAATAAAAAAAATCAATTTAAAATTTGAAATTTAAATTTAAGTTTTTTGGGGCCTCTCCTTTCTCCTCCCACTGAGCTTCACCATGTCTTAAATCATTTTAAAGGGAAGCAGCCCATTTCTTCCAAAAGGTAGATGTTTGAGGAGCAGTGGTGTCACCCTCCCTTAGGGTGTCACCTGGTGCAGTCCGCACCCCCCTAGTGATGCCACTGGCTTTAGGATTAATATCCAAAGATATATATTTGTTTGAAGAAAATGTAATAATTTGTATTGTAAAATTTAAAATATTAATTAAAAAAGGATTAATATGCAAAGTTAAGGCATTTAAATTTCTATCTGTGCAGTAAGAACTTCCTCTGGCAGAATGGGTTTGCTGGTTGATGTGATGATCAGATTTCTTAAGCAGATCAAGCTGTCTAGCCCAGGTGCTTACCAGATATCTTTACCCAGAAAGTCTGAGCAAGTCGCATCCCAGCCAGGATGACCAGGGGATATTGTAAACTATATGTCAATATGCCTCAAACTCCTAAAGGTCCCAGATTCTGTCTGAACTTGGAAGTTAAACAGGGTCACCTCTGGTTAGTACTTGGAGACTACCAGCAAACACCACCAGCTTGGAGTACTTGGAGACCACAAATGAACTGTAGGCTGCAGGCTGTAGGCGATATAGCTATAGGGTGTATTTCAGGAGAAGGATTTGACAAAACCACCGCCAATGAAATTAATGGAGTTGCCATAGTTGACAAATGACTAGAAGGCATATATATGTCTAGAGAGCACATTGTCAGGAAAGCCTACACTAGACAGTACCAGGAGAGTACTGTCTACTGGCACAAATGACACTAGACAAACAAACAAACAAGCTTCATTTATATACCACTTCATATCGCCTAAGCAGTGTCTAAGCGGTTTACAACTGTAAGCTAATTTGACCCCAACAATCTGGGTACTCATTTTAGCGACCTCGGAAGGATGCAAGCCTGAGTCAAGCTTGAGCCCTTTTGCTGGTCTTGAACTCGCAACCTTGTGGTTTTGAGTGAGTGGCTGCAGTACAGGCATTTAACCACTGCGCCACCAGGGTGCAGCTGATGGCTCCAATGTCATTTTGGTGGTAAAACTACTGTGTATTTTAGCCTGAATTTATCCTGAAAGGAACTACCTAGTTTGTGAACCCTGTCCCAAAGGTTCAGCTCTTGGAGAACTCATGTAAATTTCAGACTAATACATGGAACAGAATCACTGACCAACTCACATAGGATCCACCAGCTACCACTTGTAACATGTCCATTAAGACAAACTCTATCTCAGGCCTTCATATACATGTCAAACTATATTCTGAAGAGATCAGAAAATTTCCTTCTCCCTACTTGTGTGGCTTATGCAGACTGCACTTTGAAGCTCAGCTAAGCAAGGCACAGTGATTTATCCTACATTTAACACAAGCAATTTTGAAAGTTTTCTATAAATGAATGTTTTGCCTTTGTTGAGAGGTTGGTAAATTCTTTTCCTCTTCCAAAAGTCAATACCAAGCCTGCTGGAATGCTTAATGTGTGCCTTGAAGCTGTCATTTCAAATAAAGACAGACCCACTAGGTTCCATTTAACAAACTATTGACATTTGCTTCCCTATTATTTTAAAAACATAAAGATGTACCTTGTCTTTTAAAAAGAAAATAACATGCTAGAGTTTAATGTAGCTGCTAAGTCAATCTCCTAACAAAGCAAGTTTACCTTTTTTTAAAAAACAGCTTTGAATCCAGTGTAAGAGAGATATTGAAATCCTTTGATTTTTCTGAAGGTTTCAATTTGTAATTATTAAACAGAAACAACAATGGAAGATGAAGTCAATGAAGTTATGTATTCTTTAATGTTCAATAAATGTGGGCACCCAAGATTAGGGAATCAGTGCTGAACTGAACCACATTAATAATGAATTGGGATTGCCACCTTGGCCACCAACTTCCAAACAGGAGAAAACAACACTGCCAGATTTTCTCATCCCCAACTGCAGAAAGCATTTTGTTTACTGGGCACTATAACTAAAACAATGCAATAATGTAAAATGATTATATATATATATATATATATATATATGCACTTTCTTTTTTATTTTATTTCATTTTTTTATCCAAGAGGTTAAAGATGTATATTTGACTCTTTTTTTTTTAAAAAAAAAAAAACACAAAAATTTTGGTGGTGGACCCCCCCCCCTTTTAGAGTAACACGTCCTTTGGGACCTCCACTGACACTCCTATAGTTCCTAGCAACCCTTTCCCAAACTTATTTTTGGCAGGAACACTCCCTCCCCTCATTTTAAGGTCCAAAAACCCATTTGCAGGGCTAGTCCATACTGTTTCAGGGCATTCTCAAACCATCCCAACAAGTCCTTCCCCCAGCTGCCAGAGACTGGAAATGATGTGTTATAACTTCTGCTTGCCAAAATGGCACCTGATACCCTCTGTGGCTCCAAATATTATCACACGGAGATGAGATAGGGATGGGATTGCTCCCTAGTCTTTTTCCATCTATTACAGCAATTGCATGAAAGCTTTTCATAACATAGCACTGATCCTATCATTATCCTGTCATTGAAGTGGCATTGTATTAATGCAAACTCCTGTTAATGCAAAGTTCCAGGCAATGCCACTTCAGTGATGGGACAATGACAGGAGCAGCATGACATCATATGAAAGTCTTTCACCTGACCACTGTCACTCGTGCTTTCCGGATGGAATAATGTCCAGATAAGCACGACGTCTGAAAGCCCTTCCTCCGATCATGCGGGGAAGATGGGACAGGGATGGGACAATAACATCCTGTCCCCTGTGTGATAATCTCCTCCGTGATAGTACAAAATCCAGTAATGAGGCACTTCATGCTTTGGAGCGTGCCCACCCCTGAACATTAGAACTAAGGGCAAGGTCTGCTGTCCCTACTCTCCAGGTCCTAGTAAGCATCTATGGCAAAATACTTATGAAACACTGTCTAGGGAAGAACAAGAACAATCAGGCTGCCAAACTAAGCTGGTACTGCCATGCTGTCCCAAGAGCTTTTTAAATGATTCAGGATGCCCCTCCCGTAACCATAGTATATGTCTTTTTCACACATAAAAGAGTTGCCTTGCAAGCAGAGCAGGGCTGGATGGATTTTGTCTTCCATTGTCTGATACACTGCAGATAAAAACCCATCTAATCCAGCTGTTGGCTTCAGAAAAAAAGCTAGCAGAATGCACTTACAGTGACTTAACAATGCCAGCTAGATTTAGGTCCATAAATCAGAAATGAAAGCCTCAGCATTCTCCTGCTAATACTGCAACCCAGACATTTTCTCAACCTTTTTGTTCACAAAGTTCCCATTGCATTATTTCTCGGAGTTGATCCATATGATGGCATTAAATGCTAGTATTAGGAATAGCTGCTCTAATACTTTCCATTTCCTGTAGAGGGAAAAATAGCCTCCTGTCCTGATGAATATGTTTGCTAACCCTTTGCCAAGGGGCAAAGAGGGTGATGCATTTATGCTTAGCTGAAGGGATGTTCTGTCCTTTTCCCTACCTTTTTTTATTAACTATGTCACCTCCTAAATTGTCAACTAACTTCATTACACTTTATTAAATAGATGAATTTAATGCTGTGTCCCATTGCTCTTCTAGAATGACCTGAACATTCTTGTAATATAACCTATTTGGTTTTGCAGGGTCTGATTATTGTTCTCACTTTGGTCCACTCATTAAGTTGTTTTTGGGAGCTGTTTATATTGATTTCTCAGATCTGCAGAAAGGCCCTTTGAGGGGTTTTGTATTTTTTTTAATAGAGGCATTGTTTGTTGAGATGGTGTTATTGTTTGAAGGACAAAATTCTCTCTCTCTCTCTCAATCTCCCCCGCCCCCCTTTAAAATAATCTTAATGCTGTGGTGCTGCATGTAAAAGTCCATTTCACTGACAAACTGTGTGCTATAACACTATAGCATTATGATGCTAAGAATTTTTATTTTAAAAAAGCAGAGAGGAGGAGGAGACCTTTTTGTTGCTCTTGTTCCAATTAGAATTAAAAAGAAATTCACTAGATGGTCTGAATAAAATGTTGCAGCTGATGCCAGGAATTACCAGAAAATAACCTGAGACAACTAAAATGTTTGGATTTTTAAAAAAACAAAACCTCAAAACCAAGACAGCAAATATTGTAACTCCATAATCTCATCCTTCTGTGAGTACCAACAACAAGAAAAACAAAAACATTTTATTACACTCTTTTCACCAAAGAGCAGAATATTAGACATAAATAATCAAAGACAATACAATAAAACAAACACTATCCTATCCTAAAAAAAAATTCTCACCATCCCACCAGTTGCTACTCATCTCAACAGCCTTAACACACTCAGCAGCTTAATCCAGCAAATTAAAGAGGACAGTCTTCAACCTGTTGTGAAAACAGAAGATCCTTCTGGACCTGGAGATACCAAGGAAGACTGTTTTATAAACATGGAGCCAAATCCTGAAAGGCTCACAGCTTTAACAGAGCTATACTCATTAGTGGAACTGCCAATAATCCTTTGCTTGTGGATCAGGGCATGGGGGTGCCACAATTAAGAAATACAGTAGTCCTTTCTCTTACATGGGGGATTTGTTTTGGATCCCCTTGCATAAGGGGAATTCTGTGTATGCTCGTGTCCTATTAGAAACAAAGGGGTGTGTGCTTGTGGTGCCATGCTGCATGCGTGCCACAGGCATATGCACCATACACTTTATTGTCACGCAGCTTCAGCGTAAGCTTGAAGCTGTGTATAGTGCACCCGGGTGCACTGTGCACAAAGACCTTATGTGGAGGGGAAAAGGCCACAACTTTATTAACTACAGCTGACACATGGGGTTGATCCAAGGCATGGGTCCAGATCTGGCATCGACCCACCCGACTGCTGATCGATGATCCTCCATTGCCCGTCCACAGCCAGGCCCAGGGTTGACAAGAGCAGGGGGGGGCGCTCTATCAAGTACTGATGCAGATTAGAGGTCAAGGCTTTAAATGCCAGGGCCAAAACTTGTAATGAACCTTGGTTCAAACTGGTTGTCATGGCCAGCCAAGAGCAGGTCTTGGAGGATGAGGATGGGGCTCCTCCAGAGCAAGAGGTAATTGAGGCTACACCAGGTGCTAATCCTGCTCTGCCAGAATCCAGCCCTGATCTCCCAGCCCCAGAGGAAGAGGCTCAGCCAGGTCCTAGTGCTGATGGGATGCCTTTTGGTGGCACAGCAGCCTAGTGGTGACTCTGGGGAGGAACCAGGCCTGGAGGTTCCCTACTTTAAACAATGCAGGGCTGAGAGTGCTAGCAGATGCAGGTCCCGGAGGATTGCTGAGAGACAATTGGCAAACAAGCCTCAGCTGGCACCGAGGAGAGAATCTCCTACTTAAGAAGCAGGGAGACACCAATTCAGTGTCAGAGTTTATTGCATGATCCTTTGGTGTGATTGCTGCCTGCACTGGCTCCCTGTATCTTGACTCCTTGTTGGCTTGACCTTGGACTGGACTGGACTCTTGCTACTTCTGGTTGCCCTGATCCTGGACTGGACTGACTACTCTGACCTCTGTTTTCCTGACTTCAGCTCTGGCTTTCGGCTTGCTCCTTACCTATCACTCCTTGCAGGTTTGTGGACTGTTCCCAGTTGCTTGCTAATTACCTAGCTGAGCCATCCTTATTGGCATTGTTTGTGTGTGCTGGCTGCAGTCCAGGACACTGGTAGCCAATGGAGGCAGTGGCATCCTCAGGCTTGGTGTCATCCAGTGGAGGGTGGCTCCCCTGCCTCCTCCACTCACTTGTTCAGCCACCTGCCCACCTATGGCTCCCAGGTGCAGCCAGGCAAATGAGGCAGAGGAAGGAATGGAAGGGGCATGCTTGCTCCTTTGCCATGTCTTCCTCCTGAGGAGAAAGCTTGGTGGCAGTGAAGCCAGAAGGGGAGTGCGCAGCAGTTTCAATTGTCAAAAACCTTGGATCCTATGGATGTTGAAAAGATGGAAATTACATGCCTCAGCAATTGCCCCAATAGCAGTCTGCCTGCTGCCCTTGCCACCACCCGCTCCCATGGTGACCCCCTCCACCTCCTGCTGGTTGCTTCTGCCAAGGCTGGCCTCCTAGTTTTCCAAGCAGGAGGTGGAGGAGGGAGGATCACCAAGGGAGGTGGTGGCAGCAAGGGCAACGAAGCTGCTGGGCAGGGCTGCGATCTTTCCTTTTTTCTTCCTCCTTTCCAAGGAGTCCTTTGCTGAGAGGGGGGACCCAGGCAGTTGGCACTGCATAGCGAGGAGAAACAGGCAAGTGGTTTCCAGGCTAACTGTCACCTGGAGAGGAGCAGAGAGGTTGGGAATCCTCATCCCCATGTTCACCACAGTCCTCCTGTCAGCCCAGTGGGAGTCCTGCACTGACCCCCCCACACACACCCCACCCACCTACCTTTGTTCCTAAGGGCAGTGTAGCTCATTGATGTGCCGCCATTGGGGACAGCAGACTTAAGCATCCATGGATTTTGGTAAGGGAGGGGGTCCAGAATGGATTCCTCGCAGATACCGAGGGCCGACTGTATTTGGATAAAAGTATATGTACTTTGGATAAAAAGTATAGTTTTAGAGGCTGTCTAGATTTACCAAATGGAACATATTGCTAAAAGCCCATTGCTAGTCTCACATAGACTAAGCCTATTGAATGAATGGAATTTACATAAATGTTTATGTATTATGCAATGCTTGATTAAATGTTTGTCTTTGATTTGGGACATTCACATCTATGGTTTCCCTTTTGTATAAAACAACAGTGTAAAAGGATTGACAAGTCTCTATCATTTTTATTGTGGTGTTTGACACCCAAATGACAGCAAGGTTAAAAAAATTCCCCGAAAATGTTATTGTAATTCTACACATTTCATTAAGAAGAAATATTTGGATTAAATACAAGGATGGGCCATATGAGCCCCAGATCTTCCTGGATTGTAATTCTCATCATACATCACTATTAAGAGACACTGGCTACTGCTAAAGAAAATTGAATCTGAACAGCATCTAGAGGGCTTCAGTTTGTCTACCCATAATCTGTGGCATCTGATTTCCATGGGGAAAAAATTGCTCAGATTCAGTTGTTGCCTTGCAGATCATCTGGACACAACACAATTAGAAGCTCTTTTACATAGGTCTAACATTATAATTAAGAACCTTAAAATAAATAAATTAATATAACAACTAATATATTAAGCATGCTAGCCAACATGATGATAGGGGACCAAAAAAAAAATCCTTTTGAGGATTAGTATTCTGCTCATATATTGAAGGCAGGCCAATGTGAGGGATGCATGTGAAGAAAAATCACTGCATTCTGCTAAAATGCACTCTGAATCTTGTTCTGCATAGTCATGCAACTGCTACTCTTCATAATTCTTTTGTAAGGTTTCAGATTAATAGCTCCAAGATAGATTTCTTCAGGGGCTTTATTTATAAATTGTTCTGGCCAATGTAATTCACCTCTTGGTTCAGAGTGAAAATAATCTTTTTAAAGTACATGTTCAGAAGAAATACCATCCTCACTTAGGACAAGAACCATAAACCAGGGTTTATAGTTCTACCACAGGGATCTGAATATTGTGTCTTTCTAGATTTTGTTGAACTGCAGTGGCCAGCAGTCCTAGCCAACAAAGCCAATGGTAAGAAATGCTAGGAGATGTCATTAAGCATCATATACAGCATATACAACAGGGGTGAAAATTGTGTGTCCTTTCAGAGGTTGGTGGACTGCAGCTCCCAGCATTGCTCACCCTCGGCTCTCCTGACTGGATATTACAGCTAAAGATAAGCTGGAGGGCTGTGAAGTTTCCACCCCTGGTAGTCAGCACCTGGAGGGCTACAAGATTTTCATCCTTGCTTTGTAGCAACTATATAATTATATCTGATCTTTCATTGTATAATTATAAACACATGTTGTACTTAATGTGAAGAGCTGAATTGTTTTGTTTTTGGATTTTGGATAGACACATTTTAATTAAAATGAAAAGTCAGATTGCCCAAACTTCTTGACTGAAGGAAATCCACAAAAATGATAGAAATACTCCTAGCACCTTTGCAGTTCCTATACTGAGTACCTATCTGTGCTCTGTACCATTTTTTTTTTTGCCATACTGGTAACAATGTGTCAGGTTCATATTCTTTACTATACCCTTCTTTGAATTGATTCACACTAAATATTTTGCACTACAGTCAAGAACTTTGGGATATAATCCTGTTAACAGGGTTGGCCTTACCATTAGACAGACCATTAGACTGCCTTGGACAGCAGATTATGGATGGCTGTTGAGATGAGTAGTGATGGATACTGTAGTACTGCCTAGAACAAGAGTGCCGAGAACATCTGTTTGTTCAGTACACCAGGACTTCTAATTTGGGAGCAGTTATGAATGGCTGATGAGTGCAGTAATGGTGGCTATACAGCTTCCTAGAACACAATTCCAGGAGCTGTAGTTTGAGAGTTGTAATGACTGTGCCCACCAGTAATTTGAGGACTGCTCTCAGACAATAAAGGGTTAACCTGGGGGGAGGTACTTGTTAATTAAAGCTTACATCACATGCTGATGAGAATTTACATAATAGCTGAGGCCCAACTGGCAAATGATTTCAGCAGGACTGGGAATTTCAAGAATCTTCCCAACAGAGGTTTTAAAAGGCCTCTGAGGTCTGTATAGACCGGCCCAAAAGGCCAGCCTGTGGCCAGAGTCAAAGTGCAGCATCCTGATGCTGGATGCCCTGACTCTACCCCCAGGGTGTCATGATGTTGCGCATCATTCCAGTTGCTGTGCGGCATAATGGCATACCTCTGGCTCTGCATTCAGATAATGCAGTGCTGAAGGGGTGCCATACAGCCGCACGGCCACAGCTATGGCACCCTTTGAAGAGTGCAAAAAAGAGCCGCTTTATGCAGGTCCTTTTTGTGCCCTCCAGAGGTCAGATCAGGGCTGAGGCATGAGGTTCCTGCAGCCCTGATCTGGCCAGGAAATTGACGGCCTGTATAGCCCCTGAGACCTTGCAGTTTGAGTCTTTCCTTTGTGTGGTCCATGTGGCCTTGTGAGTCTTCCTTGTTTGGGAGCCCAGCTGTTGGGCCTGTGCCAAGAGGGCAGGCTTAAGGGATGCGGATCCAGCTAGGCAATGAGGGCCAGCTCCTTGCATCTAAAACCCATCAAGGACTGCAGATCCCATTTCTGTGTGAGCAGCTTAGAAAACGTGTTAGCTAGAGCATCTAGGCTTTTGTTATTTTTATCTTTTGCCTTGCCTGAAATGAACACCTTATAACAATGCATTTTGTACCTGCAAGGCAGGGAGACCTTGCACGAATGATAACTTATTGCTCTATACAGTACTGTCTAGTTAGAATAAATATTTTCTTTAAAAGTATCTGCTGTCTCTGTATTCCTATACACGTGCCTTAACTCGGTTGTTGCTTGCTTAGGTTAGCAAAGGAAGGAAACTATGGCGGGTTATAGACCGCCCATTTGGTGCGGTCTGCACCTGCCCCTTTCCCCGGGGTATCGGGGCCTCAGCGTGCAGAGCGGCAGCCGCTGAGGCCCCGCTCTGCTGCTTTTCAGGCTGCGGGGAAGCAGCAAAACGCCGCTTCCCCGCAGCCTGAAAAGGGGTGTCCCTGGGGCTTCAAGCCCCAAGGACACCCCGCGGCGGCGGGGAGAAGAGAAAGGGGCCGCTTGGCCCCTTTCTCTTTTAGTCCGCTGGGCGCAGCCGTCTGAAGGCTGCACCCAGCAGACTAAACCAAGAAGGAGCTCCGAAATGGAGCTCTTTCCTGTTCTGTGTTCAGGGCGCACTAAGCGCCCTGGCGCAGAGCAAGGATGTCACGTCCGCGCCGCCCCATCTAGAGGCGGCGCGGCCGTGATGTCCTCACAGCGGCGGCCGTATGGAAGGGCCGCCACCGTTTAGTGCGTGACGAGCACGCACTAGGGTTAGGGCAGTGCGGAAGCACCGCCCTTTTGTAACCCTAGTGCATGCTCGTCACGCACTAAAGTGCCGGTCTGTAACCGGCCCAAAAGTCCTTAGCAAGTCCCAGTATTTGCTAAGGGAAATTCATTATAGATTCAGTGGGTGGTGGCAGCATGACTAGAGGATCTCAAGGGGTCTCATTCAGCTCAGCAGGGAGTGGGAACAGAGACCCAGGAGACTAGGGGAATTAAGGGTCTGCTGTGGGTTATGGGGCAAGAACAAGGTTTCTGTTTGACTGCTTGGACCCCAGGGATCATCATAAGGGCAGCTGAGGCAGTTTGCTAAGAGAAATCACTAGTAGGCTTTTGTGGCAATAAAGTGGAGGTTTTCCTGCCCTTACTTTTCCACAACAGGGAGACAGAATAGCAAGAATGTCTTTGGGAGATAAGGTGCAGTAACTGGGTAACACTTTTTAAGTCTGAATTAAAACCCAGAGTGAATTCATCACTTCTTTGTCATAGAAGCCATTGGTAACATTGGTTGCCTCAAGTAGCTACTACAAGAAGCAGCTGTGTCACTGTGTCTAAGGACAGTTCTGTCAGGGGCAGTTTGCAAGAGAGACTAGAAAAATGATGAATGGATTGTTAATGTTAAAAGTTTCATATGTTTCATTTTCTCTTTTAAGAAAATACTGGAACAACAAAACCATAGCTTATGTAAAACTAGCCTTCTTGTGAAGTCCTTTTTTATTTTAACATAGTTTAACAAGGTGAATTTACACTGCGAAGTCCCCCCTTTGCAGTCTAAAATGATGCAGAAAGATCTGCAGGTCACCTTTATATAGGCTGAATGCCAAGCACACGGTCTTCTTGTATAATTCATTTCACATTTAGATGCATGATGTGGGAGGGGAGCCATTAAAAGTTCTTGCAGATTGAAAATTAAACTTAGCCAGTGTACAGCAGGCTTCAAAACTCAGCAAGATAAGAGAACTGGATTAACTAAAGCACAATCTTTGACAAATGTTCAAATCCTTACAATCTCTTTCAATAAGAATCCCAAAATCAGTTTTTGTGTTCCATTTTCTCATAGCAAAACACCAGCAGCTCACTCCACTTAGAAAGATACAGGCACAGGGTACTTTGACTGTGGGGCTGAACAGATCACCCTTAAGGGGCAGCCTGCAGATGCCCCTTTCAGGACCAGATCAGGGCCGTGGCAACTACATTCCGTGGCCTCAATCTGGCCTTTCTGTGGCACAAAAAGGAACCACAAAAAGTGGTTCCTTTTTGCGCCACAGAAAGGCCACTATAGCTGGTGTCACAGCTTTTTGGTGCTCCTTTGGCACTGTGTTATCTGCATGCCGCCCACTGTGTGGTGGGATGTGTGGTATGCAGTGTCACACCAGCATGGAGGCAGAGTCAAGGCATGTGTTGTGCGGATGCCACACCCCTACTCCACCCTGATGCCGGCCTTTATTGACAGTCTGTTGAGGCTGTTAGTTAGCTATTAATGCTGCTTCCTTAATGTCTTGTGTAGATTTAGTGACATTATAGTGATAATCCAGAGATATATTAACAATGTTGAAGTGACTGTTGAGTGAGCAATAATGGGTTCAACATGCTTTCCCAAGTAGGTACAAACCAGATATGGTGGACTATAACTCCCACCATCCCCATAAAGCATGCCCAATAGTCATGTTGACTAGAGTGATGGGAGTTGTAGTACAATCCAGTATATCTGAAATGTGACTGATCAGGGAAGGGGGCTGTAAAAAACAATTAGAAGAATTAAAAAAAATCATTTTGGGAGAGGAACAAGCAGAACTTAAGAAAAATTCCTCCCCCTTCTTCAACTACCAGAATTATTTAGTCAAGGGGATATTAACATTGGCAGACTCTAGGAACGAGAAAACAAAATGAGTCCTGTTAGACAACCCAAGGGTCTATCTAGGAAAGCATCCTCTTTCCAACAAAGAAGAAGCATATGCCTTTGAGAAGCCATCAGCAGAAGATCAATGCACAACGTCTTTCTGACTGTAAGCCTCTAGCATTTGCCAACCAACCCCCAAACATGGCCAATGGTTACTAATAGTAAACTTCTTCAGAAGTGCCTGCTTCACATTTGAGGGGCTCTGGTGAGTGTGACTTCTATTAGTGCACCTTGCATTTTGTGATTCATAACTTAATAACTGGCTGAATGTTTGCCAGGAGAAACAGTAATCGACTCTAGTTTGGGTCTGCTCTAGTTCAGAATAACTAACAGAATTGTAGCCATACAGCTCCACATTCTTGGATTATACATAACCCTTCATCAGTGCCTTCAGTGTATGACTGTGTTCACTGCAATTGCAGAAGCAGCCACTGTGCATTCCCCATTGAAAAATAGGACACTAAGGGGGCATGTAGACAGGAACACAGTTGATTGCATGTTAGCATTCTGTGCATCTACCTTGTAACTATGAGAGTGCATTACACAAGCATAATGTAGGAATTTAGCCATTATAGCATTGTGTGAATTCCTGGACAAAGGTCTGTTGAAGCATTTTGGAGGCATTGCTAATGGCTATTTTCCTTCTGTTCACATTTATTTGGCTCTAACCCATACCATCTGGGCATAAATCCATTGTAAGTGTGATGTGTGTGTACTCTGATGGCTGACAATGAAACCTGCTGGTGCTGTATGATAACTTTGTAATCATCCTGGCTGGAAAATCTGCAGAGGATCAAAGGTTGTGCTTTCCATTTCCTGCTGTCCTTTGTTATTAAATGCACATGAAATGATTCTCAACCATTATTGGTCTGCTCTTTGAGCTAAGTATAAAGTTCTCATGGTCATTGTTGATTCAATATCTATGAAGACGTACAAGAGGCAGTGCTGTCACTTTACTTCTAACAAGTCCTTTGTGTCTGTGTGTTTCCGACTTATGGCAACCCTAATGCAAACCTATCACAGAGCTTTCTTGGCAAGTTTCTTCAGAGGGGGTTTGCCATTTCTATCACTGAGGCTGAGAGAGTGTGACTGCCCAAGATAGTGGTTTTTCATGACTGACTGAGGATTTGAACCCTGCTCTCCAGCATCATAGTCCAATCCTTGAAACAGCTAGTCCATTCTAGCTCTTATCAACAAGTCTTTTACAGGATCTAAAAAATATTCAGACCACTAACCAAGTCTTTGCTTCTGTTTTACTAACCAGCCAAACCGATTTCCTGAGTAGAGTTCCTTCTGAGAGACATCTTTCACTTTGTTCTTGGAAACTGATTAATACTACCCCACTTCATGAAGTCGAAGGCATTCATGGCCGGCATCCATAGTTTTTTTAAGGTTTTTTGGACTATGTGGCCATGTTCTAGAAGATTTTCTTCCTGACGTTTCGCCAGCATCTGAAGATGCCAGCCACAGATGCTGGCAAAACATCAGGAAGAAAATGTTCTAGAACATGGCCACATAGCCCGAAAAACCTACAAAAAACTACCCCACTTCATTTGTACATTATATGAATGGGAATCATGCACAGAATAGGATCAGGTTCTACATGTTTAGATGACCTCCAAGATTCCTTTCAACTTTTCATTCTCTGCCAATTGTATTAATCACCATTTGGATACTTCTCACATTCAATGGCGACTTCATTTTCATAGATGGTATGGTTTTCTCCTAGCAAACAGATGAGTCAGGGCTTTGAATTCTGCCACAACAGCCATCTAACTCCAAGGCAGAAGTAAAATTATGACTAACCACAACATGGGACATTGCAGAATGTCTACATTGCCTAAATAATATACCTTTCCTACTCATGCCCTGTAACAGCTGAAGTTTACTGGTGTTTCAGAGTGTAAATGAACACTGAAAGCCTTTAACATGACTTGCTGACCTGGGATATGTTATGTTAACTGAATTATTTGATGCTTAACAGCCTTGCTTAGTTGGTTAGAAAACTTTTAAAAATGTCTTTCAGATGTGATTTCAGTTAAGGTACAATTTCCCAAAGGAGTTTTACTCTGGTTTTAAAGTTTCTGTATTTTCTGTGTGTATTCAAGCCTCTTGCCAGATTATAAAACATAACTCAAGAGACAAAGCACTTTGAAAGCTATCTGAATGAGATGAAATATTTCTGATTGTAGATCCATAGGAAAACCAGAACATCTAGAAATAAACAAAGTTGTGTGTGTGTGTGTGTGTGTGTTTAACCACCTTACTGTAAGTCTAAGAGTGAGACGCATATCAGAACTAGGAATCATATAGCCCTGTATACACTGTTGGACTTCAACTCGCAGCCAGCCTAGTCAATGCTGAAGAATGCTGGAAATTGCAGTCAAGCACCATCTGGCAGGTTGATATACCACTTCCTTGGCTATTAGAGTGTTATTTTATGCATCTTGACAATTGCATTCAGATTATTCTGATGGTGCCCTCATACAGTCTATGCGAATGTTAATCTCACCTTGGGCTGTTTGTAAGGTCAATTGTTTTTAGATAATAAAGAGTCACTTCCACTCTCTCCTGAGTAGTTACTGTAGTTATGTAGTTATTAGTAGTTACAAGCAATTTTTAGGAATCCTAATTCAAATTTGAATCCTACTGGACTTTGAAGTTACAAAAAACCCCACATTACTCTTTCATAGTAAAAGAAAAACTATTGACTGGCACTTAAATTGCATCCTTCTTAATAATTCATTTTCCAGTCTTACTGACTCTTAGGTCCCTTTCAAATGCTTCCTAAATCTAGAGTAATAATGGTATAATTGTTATTAATGGTACAGTACCTACTTCCACATTATCTTGACTTCCATTCACTAATGTAATTCTCTTTGAACTCCAAGCACTTCAAGTAAATCTCAACTGAGATATCTGTCTTCCAGTAACCAAGACTGAGAATAATATTCAATTAACCCTCTCCTTATATTCCTAGATCAATGAAATATCTCTCACAGCAAAACTCTGTTGGCCCACATATAACCTGTTCCCAATGGTAATTAATCTGTGATGTGAAATTCACAACCAGTAGAAGTCTCTGTTAGAAAATGCGATGAGAAGCCCAAATTAGGAAATAAAAATGTTTTGTTAAACAATATGTCTTAAACACTTTTTGATGCTATTTCTATTATTTATCTATTTATTTTAAATAGCAACACAATCCAAGCTGAGATGAGTGTCCAGATTGTGGATCCTTTGAATGGTTTCATTGAACTTCAGCTTGAACTTATGCTGATTTACTTGAAAGTACAATTCAGTTTCATTAGTGTTAACAAGTGTGCTCTGCACATGTCTATTCACTTTACATTCTAAGCCATTTTAATCTTGACAGCAGTGCATCTTAACAGATGTGCTCCAGTAACTCACTTTTTCATTGGCTATATTTTTCTGAGTGGAGGATCTGGAGCAGGGATGTTGTCTAACAAATAATGGTTGCTTTTCCAGGGAATGTCTTATTGCAAGCTGCATCCAGTCAGAAAATGATATGGGTTCAAATAGTGAGTTAATTTGTTCATAAGCAACAGAATATCCAATGTGTCCTAAATACATAATGCACAAAAACAGGAATGAAAATCAAGCAAGTGTCTCTGGATTCACTATTGTCGCTGTGTGTTCCAGTCATTTCCAACTTATAGTGACCCTAAGGTAAACCTATCATAGGATTTTATTGTCAAGACTTGTTCAAGGGGCGAGGGGTGCCTTTGCTTGAGGCTGAGAGAATGTGACTTGAGTCACACAGTAGATTTTCATGGCTGAGTGGGGATGCAAACGAGTACATAGAGCGGAGGCTTTGGGGTCATGCCGATATACTTTATACCAGTGTAAAGGAACTTCACACCAATATAATGCATTCCCAGGATTCTGGCTTCCATCAGATTATGTTGTACACTTTGAAAGATTATGCCCTTCAACAAAGTCCATATTTTAATAACTTTAACAAGATGGTCTTTACAAACAAACAAAGGACTAAGTTTAGACATGTTTTGAGTGCTAGGTTCACTCTTGGAACATGTGAAATAATTCTAAAAAGTGCTGCTGAGCGTATTCAGTGACACCACCTAGTTGTCTGAAATATCTGCAGCTTAGCTTTCAGATATCTAGAATGAATAAAGGTGGTCTCAGCACAAACAGCCAAATAATAGAACATCAAACTGTCTAATACTGATTCAAATATTAAAGCACTATATTGCACAGGCTGAAGTAGCAAACTGTTGACCACATTGATTACCAATGGCTTTGCAGAGTTTCAGACAGTGCCCCCCACCATCCTGGAGATGATAGGGATTGAATATGGGACCTTTTCATGGAAATACATACTGCTAAGGTATGACACTTGCCCATTGAGGAGTAGTATGTCCTAATCACCCTAATTTCTTGAAATCAGGCTTTTAAAGTAAAGTTTAGGACCATTTTGACGTCCTGTCAAATTTCACCTTTTTCCCCTGATAAATTGATGTCAATGAATAATTTGGAGATTATTCCAGGACTGCCATGCTTGTAAAATTCAATGATCTTTTGAAGTATATACCACTCTTGCCAAAATTTTGTCCCAAACCACCCCTGCAAAACACAAAGCATTTTATCATCAGTTAAACACCAACAAGGAAAGACAGTGTGAGTATAAAAGGACTACTTCTTTTATGCATCACTGAGGATGTTGAGAGCCCAAGTAATTTTATTTCACTGCATACATCTAAAACACTAAAGGTAATTAGTGGAGGGTTTTTGGTGTTTTTTTTTTGTGGTTTTTTTTTATAATTCAGGTTCAAGGACTTCAGATCACAGAGATTCTTTAAAATGGATGAATAAAACAACAATATGATATCAACATGGAAAGAAATTAATCTTCTCCAATACATTCATGGCCTTTCAGCCTCCAGACCATGAGATTATGCTTGCTGCTTTACAAGATCGTGCCACTAAAGTTTGACATCATATGGAATATCAGAATTTTCCATTGCTGACAGGCTACTTTGAACAGCCACACCACAGTGCTGTCTTTAGCTCAATTGAAGGCTAAACCAACAATGACAGACACACATAGAAATAAGTCCCATTTAATTCAGTAAGATTAGGCTCTTCAACTATCAAGACTTCTCAGTTCTTTTTGTTTGGATTTTTCCTGCACATTCCCAAGTTTGCATCCAACATATATAACCACAGCGCCATGGCTATCATGCCCTTTCCAGGGTGCAAAAAGGACCTGCTTTTTGTGGCCCCTTTTCATGCCCTGGAAAGGCTGGATTGAACCCCTTTGGAAGGCTGCAACTCCAACTGGACCCCCCTCTCTCTTTCTTCCTCCCTTCCCTTCCCTTTCCTCCCTCCCTCTCCCCCTTCCTTCCTTCCTTCCTTCCTGCCTGCCTGCCTGCCTGCCTGCCTGCTTTCCTTCTTTCCTACCTGCTGCCGCCACTTGCCCAGTGCTGGCTGGGCTCTGCTGCTGCACCACCACCACCGCTTCTCCGTTGCTGGCTGACCCGCCAGTAGTGCCGGAAGCCCCACCAGCACTGGGCAAGAGGTGGTGGCTTTCCCCTTCAATGGGACTTTGGCCTGGGCTGCATCTGCACTGCAGAAGAGGGAGCAAGGCAAGGGCAGGGGACCCGGGAGGAGGAAGAGGAGGGCGAGAGACAATTTAAAAAAATAGAAATAATTAAAAAAATTGATCTATTGCTAAAGCAAGTAGTTCTTTGCAATTCTATTGTAAAAAAAAAAAGAATCATTTCTGATCTGGTGTTCCCACTTATTGGGCATGTTTCAGAATCGATTCTTCTAGTATCAAACTAGTATCAGGAAACCCCAGGTTATTTGTGTTTGCCCTGCTTCTTTCCTCCTGAAATTGATCCAATGAGGATTGGAAGCAGTTTCAAATGGGAATGAGGGTCACATACCCCGAATCCTGCTTTGGAGCAAACTGCAGTGGGAATGACCCCCAAGTGTCATGTAAATGCTTCACATTGGGTTGCTGGGAGATCTACATGTTGCTCTTGTTGGGCAGAGCTTAAAACCTTCCTCACCACTAAATGTGCTTTTCTGGATTGCACCATAAAGATGCAATTGTGGCACAGAAAAAAATGATTTCTTTAATGCCATCACTATTTTACAGTTTTTCCAATGGGTTCTAGCCCATATTCTGTCAGACTTTCTCCAGGTTTTCTGCCATCAGCACTCTTTTATCCATTCAATCTACTCTCCAAGCCCAAATCATTTGGAAGTCCTAGTGCTCTAAACTGCTTGAGCGCTGAGTGTCCTCCTCTCACTCTTGGCAAGAAACTTCAGTACACAGCAGAAACCAGCTCCATCTCCCCATAATATCTTCAGGGCAAGCCATAGACAACATGCCATTTTAGATGCTGGATGCTGAAAGATAGTGGTAACAAACTTCTATTTTCCTGGACATTGCAGCAAGGCTGTTCTGTCACACAACTTGCTCTAGGCCTCCTTAAAATAGCTGGCTGCTTCTGGTATAATTGAGGATTATCTTAGTACTAATTTTGAATTGAAATTGCATTACCCGTCCAGCCACTTCAGTGTATGGAGTGGGGAAATTGCACTATCTGGTCATTCGCCTCAAGCAAAAATAAAATGACTTGGATCAGCCTTGGAGATGTTTGTCATCTCTTTTCATTGTCCATTGGCTGAGAATGCTACCATCACACTGGTGCTGTTCTAGTGACCAATAGACTATAGCTTTCCCAAAAATCTTTAAATCCTTCAAGGTCTTCATCTGAATCTGCACATGTGCATGATTTTAATTAACTTGGTTTATCTAGATTTAAACTATCTTGTTTTAACTCGTTAAGTTGTTTAATGTGTATTTAATCTTTTATAATTATTCTTTCTGTTTTAAATTGTTTTAAGCTGTTTAAATTTATTTTATTGTCCACTGCCATGAGATACTTAGATACAGAGGAGGAGGAAGAGGATGATCATAATCATGATGAAGTTTCCTTGGCCTAGTTAACGGGGACATATCTTAATTGCAGGAGAGGCATCATAGTTCTGGTATAAGAGTGCTGTAATGAGAATGCTTTGGACAGCAGCCAAAAAAGATCAGAACATCTCAGATTTGGAATTTCCCGACAATGGTCAAACATTACCAAGCATAAATCTACAGTAAATGGGATTGCCAAATTCAGAACTGGAGGACATTTGTTTACCTTTAACTCTATAGACATGATAGGAGAAGTGTAAACCATGCCTATGCTCACTAGGTCCATCCATCCATCTTCCCTGCTTGTGGTGTAGACGACTTGGAGCCTGGATCAATTACAGAAAGTTGTAGGAGGAGTGCATGATATTTTAAGGAGGAAACAGGAAGGAGAAACAATGGTTGCCTTAATCTCCTGCCCCAGTGTCAGTTATAATTGTATATGGCTGTTTTCTGAAGCTGAACCACTGCTTAACTTATGTTGTCAAATGCTGATTGCAAAAATATTAAACAGTGGTTGGCGTACAGAAATAAATCTTCAAGAATTTGATAGGAAGTAAATTTAACTTTGTAGAATCTCATTCGGGGGAGATGTGCACATCTATAAAGCTCAAGTTCATTGTAGTTCTCAGATTTCATCCTGGCACAAGTACAATATAAGGTGAGTTTTTTCCCCTCGTGCAGAAATTCATCTATATTTTGCACTGTAATTTTCAAAAGTATGAATTTTATATTTATATTATCTTTCTTATGTGCATTTTAGGACTGTACAGTTTTCTTTGCAAGTTTTAAAATAAGACCATGTCATTAGCCACATTATTTTTACCTGTCATAGGCTTCACCAGAAGCTCAGAAATATATGGAATTTCAACCACAAATTGTGGCCTTTCTCAGATTCTAATCCAGAAGGCAAGGGGAGCAAAGTGGGGAAGGAAAAACCATTGGGGGAGGAAAACCTTGATGGAATATTCTCACCAAATCTTACTCATAGAGGACTCTTCATTAGGAGGAAACAAAAAGGAAGGAAAGGAAAGGTATTTCTTGCACCAGTTCTGATGTTCCTTGGTTTTTTTTTTTTTTTTTTTTTCAGGGCCTACTTTAGGACATCTGCCAAAGTACAGGATTTTTAGTCAGATCCATCAAATAACAAGAGGAAAACCTTAAGTGAAGAGGCTTTAAACTATCATCACAGTGATAACTGCCTCTTTTGAAATCTGGGTTTCTGACATCTCAGATAATGTTTTTTGAGATGCCTAATTCTTCACTTTTGACCATTCTTATGGCTGCTGAAGAAGCCTTAACAGTTCAAGCTGTCAAAGCTTGTCTTATAGTTAAAATTTGCAGTGGGCATGAAAGAGATGCCTCTCTGGAGCCCAGAGGCTGAGAATGTCTTGTCCTGCTTCAGTGGGTGAATGATTTTTATGCAAGGGGTCTGCGTTGTTAAAAGGATATTGGATGCTGAGAATTTCAATCACTTTTACAACAAGGAATTGCAACTTTGAATAGTCTCTTTGATCTTGGTTCAAGCTGCAAAAGTTCTTGAAGGGTTATGTTTTTTTTTTTATTAATTTTTGACTCTCTCTCACACAGAGAGAACTCATTTAAAACGAGGGGCATGCCTCTTGGGGATTTTTGGCTGGATTCAGGTATCACTATCTGCCACTTGTCATTTGGTTCATTCGCTCACAGAGTGATTTCAGAACCTCCAACAGATGCATATGTGGTGTGACTTATGAATGCATTTGCAACAGAATATGTGACAACTTCTCAGCTTGGCAAAAGGAGGATATTTATTGATTTGCTTGTAACACGGTCATATTATCTCTCAAAGACATATCTTTGCTACAAAACACATTTTGAAGGACAACACAGAAGTTGCAAATCGGAGAGAATTTATGTATGAGGATGCAAAATAGTCTAGAAGAAAAAACATTTGAAGAAAGTGTATTTATCTAATGGGAACCAAGAAACACACTAAATAAAGCACTACTGCGATAGTTAATATTTAAATAAGTCAGAAAGAAGTGGGAAAGCTGGTTTAAACTGTGGAATAATGGAATTGGGATACTTGCTAATGTCCTAATTAGAAGAATAATTAAACTGTGGCTTAGTTACCTAGGGAACTTTGCTAGTCACAGACAACAAAAGGATGAGAAAGGACTTGTCTGCAGCAATGGCCTATGTGGAGGTAAGCACTGAAATACCTACCTGTCACAGGTGATTGGTTGCAGAAAGGAATTGTAAAGGAAGTGAGGATGGTCTCTCCCATTAACAGCTGTTACTCCCATGGATGAGGTGTGAAGGGTATTCAGACTTCAGGAAAGATGAGAGGTTACTGTAAGAATATGAAAAAGAACATATTTACTGAGGCTCTCAGAACTTCAGCTTCATTGACTGTATGAATACTACACAGTTATAGCAGATTGATAGAGGTTATTTGTTATGGTTTCAGTTCTGTTGAACTTTGGGATTTGTGGAATTTTCTGTTAGAGCTCCAGAGCTGTAGTTCAGGAAAGCTCATGAGAGTGCATTGTTGTTGTGTGCTTTCAAGTTGTTTTCATCTTATGGTAACCCTAAAGTAACCGTATCATGGATTTTCATGACAAGACTTGTTTAGAGAGGGGTTGCCTTGAGATTTGTTTCCAGAGTATGACAAGTGGGTACCCAGGGCTCATTGGTGATTCGAACCCTAGTGTCTAGAGATGTAGTTCAAAGCTCAAAACAACTACACCATGCTAGGTTTGTGAAAGTACACTAACTGGTGGGAAAGACCTCTGCTACTCAAAAATCCTGGATGACAATGGCTAGTCATAGTAGACATCACTGAAGCAGATGGACAAAGTTTCATTTGGTTTAAGGCAATGGTGATGAACCTTTTAGAGACCGAGTGCCCAAACTCAAAAGTGTTCCCACACTGGGTATCACCTGGTGCCGGGAGGCTTGGAACTTCTGGGAGCGGGATGTTGGGCAGGACCTCTGCCTTCTGGGGGTGGGACTTCTGTCTTCTGCGGGTGGTCTGAATGTACATAATTTCTTACTCCAGAGACAGCTGAAGGCCTGGGATTGCCAGGAAGAGGAGGAACAGATGTGTGCCTGTTACTCCCCCCGCTTTTCGGCCCTTCAGCTGCCTCTCCAGATAGAGCTGAAAGCCCGGAACAGCTGGGAAGAGGAGGAACAGGCATGCACCTTTTTCTCCTCTTTCCTGCTCCTGTGTGCCCTCACAAATGGCTTTGCGTGCCATCTTTGGCATGCATGCCATAGGTTTGCCACCACAGGTATAAGGGAAGAGTATATAGTTCCATAAAATCTGTAGTGGCAAGATATCCATGAAAGGTAAACAGTTGTACAGTACCCACAATTCCCTTGACAGCATGGTTAGGAGCAATGCTATCTGGTATTCATAGAACTATAGTAAAAAAAAAGGTAACTTTTCCAAGCTCTCTTGAAGATGGGGACAACAGCAGTATTTCATTATTTAGCTTTCCATTAGCAAGAGAGAGATGGAATGGCTCAGATATAAAGGATTTTCTTTTTAAAAGCTTTGAATTACGTATGTGATTCTGAAAAAACAAACACATTTCTGTTTCTTACTCCATCATTTCCCAGCCCACCCTGGTGGGATGCAAAATGTTCTTGTTTTGATAAATATTTTTCTCTCTTATTTAATTAGGAAACATGGACTCCCACCCATAGAGAAGGTACTGCACAAAAGCAACTTTCAAATGGCAAGCTAATTTAATAGGCTGAAATTAGTTTTAAGCCATGTGTGTGCTAAATATACTTTGGTATTTAATCACTCAAGAAATATTTCTGCAATCAAATGATTTCTCTCTTTCTGCTATAACTGCCTGATGTAAAAGAAATATAAAATAAACAAGTACCTCTTGCAAATATGAAACAATGTATTGTAACACCCTCTTGCTTTTCAAAGACTACGGGCTGGTACAGACCAGCACTAAAAGCCACCTTCCAGGCATGTTGGAGTATGGCGTGCACACACCGCACACCACCATGACACTCTGGAGGCGCCCAGAGCGACCACATGTCAGCCTGCTTCCAGGCGTCTTGGGGGCATGGCGGTTACATGTTGCAAGCCCCCAACATGCCGGAAAGCAACCGCTGGACTGCAGAAGAGCCTGGAGAGGAAGCCCAGGACAGATGCATGTGCTCCTCTTCCTCTGAACTTCTATGCTGTCTCTGGAGAGGAAGCCTGAGACAGAGAAGGAGGAGGAGTGCACATGTGCCCTTGCAAGCTGCTCTGGCCCTGGAGGAGGAGTACATGGTGTAGCAAAGCCTGAAGGGTCAGTGCCAACCTCTAGCACACCACTAGCCCATCCCAGCAGCCCACCACCACACTGGGTGACACCCAGCATTGGGATGCCACTGCCTGTACTCAGCTCTTTAGGTTCATGTATTCCTCAGTGAATATGCAGCTAAACCTTGTTATTTTCAATGCTGTCAGCAAATTCCAGCATTACAACTAGATAGAGCTTAGAAATACTCCTTTTTGGACTATAAATGCTGTTGAGGGATTCTCGGAACTGTAGTCCAAAAAGGAAACTTTCAGTTTCTGCTGCTACTACAGTAAAAACATTTCTAATGGCTGGAGAAGCACATTTCAGATTAGGCAGCACCTTTATGACTTTTTATTGTATAGGATCATTTTATTCAGTAAATGTAACATGAGAAAATTCTGGCATAAATAACAGCTGAGAGCTCCCATCTCTTGGTCACACCCAACTGTGAGTTAGAGTTGCAAGTTTTTCAACAAGTCACTGAAGCAATTCTCTTAGCAAGATCTTGCATGTGCACACATCTACAAGTATTGATTTCTAGCCAATGGTAACACTCCCTCTGGAGGAATGTGGCATTCAAAGACATTCCCAGTAGGAATTTGTGAGGAAGCAGTTTCAATCCAAGGTTCTGTAGGCTAATCCTAGTCCACACTGCCCAGATTGTGTGGGCTGGTTGCAATTTGGAATTTTCATAAAGGCCTGGTACAGATGAGCCCTTTGCAGCGCACCCATGACGTACTAGGGTTGCTCGGGGGTGGGGCGTGCCCATGTCCCATAACCCTTGCGCATCATGGGCGCACTGCAGCTGCTGCGGCGCTGCTGCAGAGCAAGGAGAGGTGCCTCCCCGGCACCTCTTTTTGGCCCTCTGTACCACACCAAAGAGCTGTGAATGCTAAACAGGTACATTTGGGGGAAAATATGGATAGAAAAATCCACACATTTCAAATGTGTACCAAAATACTGTTAAAACAGTATCTCTGATGCTAGTCTCCTAGTCCTAGAACTCCTTCTTACTGTTACCAACTATGTGCTTCCTGTTTCCAATCACGTAAACAAAGACAAATGTGAGGAGAGGGAGCAATAGCATCTACTACCTTTGTGTTTTTCACCCAACCAGTTGTACAGACTGTACTCAAAAGGAGCGAACAAGTGAGTGGGTAGTAGTACCATGGAAAAGAGGTGGGCTTGGTATGGAGACCTAAACTAAAGGCCCCTCAAAGTTTGGAGCTAACACTGGCTCCAGACAGCAAGTGGTTTTGGTGCTGAAAATTGAGAAAGAATGAACAAATGGAGAAGATGGAAACATATGAAACTGTTTCCTTGACCCCCTTTTGACCTGCTATTTGGAATACTGTAATATTCAGATTTATAATCTTTAATCACTAAAGTAACCCCAAATAAACTCTTTTATGCTCTGTAATCCTTGACTCAAAACCTTGTAGTTTAAATTTAGATTATATTTTCCAGGGCAGCCAGTCGCCAAGATTACAAAAGGAAAGAAAATAAAAACAGCAACTTTAGAGTCTACAATGAATTATTTTGCCTCCTAAAATGAAACCAGTATGGGTCACTTAGTTCAAGGTATTAAGCTGAGATTTGTCTGCAAATGTTCCTAATACTGGAGTTCCACATCAGAAGTAAATTATATCTACTTATTCTTATTTTTAATAAAATGCATTTTTTCTATGTGTAATGTTCAAATTAGTAAAACTTGAAAGCCCTTTCATTCTTTCTGCTTCTGAAGTAAACCTTTGAACGTCATTGCTATTTTAGTCAAAATTTGGCCCTGGATCCATGCAGCATGCACTCCTGTGGGAATGTCCAGCTTTGCTGGCAAGGGAGGGAGGAGAATGTGCCATGACACAGGAATGAAGAAGATGCAGTCATAGGACATATAAGGTCTGGCTGCACTCAGTATCCCATTTCTTTTTTTGTAGACATACTGGGACAGCCAAGTACAAAATCTGTGACAATGAGTCTTTACTCACTACTATCACAGGTATGGAATTGGGGGAAGTTTTCAGATGGGTTGTAGATGCTGAGTCAACATGATTGACTGACTGATTTATTGCTTGACCTTGACCTTTCTCCTGGAATGGGATACAAGCGGTATAAGGGGGCTCCTGCATTGGTGTAGGAAGGATACCAATAATGATATTCTGCAGGCAAGGGACTCAGTGGTAAGGAGGACTTCATGAGAAGGACCAGCTTAGATAGCATCTGTGATTCTCAAGGGGACCCTTCCTATTTGCAGGTCCAGGGACTCAGGCAGGCATCTCCAGGTCCATTATCTTTAGCCTTGCACCTCATTGTAGACGCTGATGGGCACTGCCTTGGGGGCTCAGATCAGCATTGAGTTGGCTCTGCATTGTGCCTAGGCTGGTGCAATGATGAAACTTTCTACCAAGTCAGTGTCTTGCAGACTTCATGATGCACAGCCAGAAGTGCTAGACCAGACACAGATGGGCAGATGGGGACATGGTGTTTACACAACGCATGCAGCTGGAAGCCACCCCAGGGCAGCCCAAAACCAACTCCGAAGGAGCTGATCTTTTTCACTTCTTCTGTGTCCTCAGTGGGAGACTCCCTCAGGGCCACGGTGTGTGTTCGCTGTGGCCCCTATATAGGCAGAATGATGAGTCACCTCACATTAAATCTCATTATGGGCAATAATATCTAAGGCTCTGGCTTATTAGATAAGGGTGAGGTTTAGTACCCTTATATATAGGGGTAGCATCCACAGTTTTTACCATGAGCAGAACTGACTCCCTCCAATATGACTGAAACTGCACATTCTCAGGTCCTATATTCACTCTTTCAGGTGTTAGAATAAAGGCCTTGCCTCTTGTTCTGTGTTTTTCACATTGACAAGTGTATGGGAAATGGAAGCAAGTGCTAATGCTCAGTATGGTTTACTTAGCAGTGTCTTGTACTTGTACCTCTCACTTTGGCTCACAGCTAGGCCTTGGGCATGTTGTAATGATTGAATGGTGTGGAAAGTTCCAGTGGTGCCCTTACGGTTGTGCAAGTGCAAGGCCCTCCCCCACCATGTGTTAGTTTCCCACTTATGTGGGGGTGGGGGTGGGGGATAACCTTGGGCTGATGAAGGCCAAGGCCATAATAATCAAAACTTTGGAGGATTTCCATTTTCTTTAAATATTCTGGCTTGTTTGGTCCACTGTTTTGACCCACCAGAAATGGCATGGACTCGGCTCTGATATGTCTAGATGCAGCCTGTAGAAGAGTCAACAGGGAGCTCAGGAATATCATTAGATAGAAGTTGAGCCACTTCATTCTTCATCTCCAGATCATTTTTCAATGGCTAGAACTCTACAGAGGAGGTAACATTCATCCATTCCTAAGGGATGTGCAACAAGGGATGTGTTTTTGCCAGCCTGGCATGGGAAAGGGGCTAAGCAGGTATAAGAGGAAAATGAATTTCATGAACACCTATAGGAATTGAAGGGGATTTTTCTAAAACAGCTCTGTAGGTTGGAGGATCTGGAGTGGCGAAAGGGTTAGAGATGGCCTAAGTCAAGGGACGTGGGGGGAAGCTTCTTAGTCTGGACCTCCTGGGCAAAGCAGACCAGGTGACAATCCAGTTATTGGGTTATCCCTGGCACTCATGTGATTTCCCCAAGGATGATAGGAGAGGAGGCCTTGTTTGTTCTCTTTGCCTCAGCCTAACCCAAACTAGGTTGCTCTCCCAAATTTCCATCCCTCAGATTCAAAATGGCATAGCAGTTCACTGTTAAATAGGTTAAATAAAGTAGTTCTCTTCCGCTCATATACAAGCCTGGTGTCTTCACCACCACCACCCCACACACTTTTAGGTCAGCAATGGTGCTATCCACAAGAGGGAGGTACCAACATGTAAGTGAGAACCTAAACAATTGCAGCAAAGCAAACATTTTTAAGGGGATAAACCCTAAGGAGAAGGATGCCCAAAAGAG
This sequence comes from Sceloporus undulatus, assembly GCF_019175285.1. Classification (NCBI taxonomy): domain Eukaryota; kingdom Metazoa; phylum Chordata; class Lepidosauria; order Squamata; family Phrynosomatidae; genus Sceloporus; species Sceloporus undulatus. Next base: position 275,315,897 of record NC_056523.1, read on the forward strand.
GTAAATGAAGATGAAGTGTGCCCAGTGCCCATGGAAAAACTGTTGATAGTGAAGGGATAAAAATTGGATGCAGAGGGGAAGTGGAGTCAAGTGGGAGAAATCCTGAACACCATAATTCCACATTGCAACATTTAAAAAAAAAATTTTTTTTGCAGAGGCCTCACTCCTCAAAAGAGGTTTAGAGATTGATTTTGTAGAAGACCTTACAGAAGATTATTAATATGATATGATGATAGATGAAATAATAATCTCCCCTAAAAGCAAAATCAGCCCCAAATTACAGCCTTTTATACACATGTTCATTTCATATTCTGATAATTGTTAACCCATTAATAAGCTGAGTCCATCGTTTCTACTCAGAAGGATGAGTTCAACACAGCAATTTAGAGTCCAATCATCTACATTAGCATAGAACTGTCTCTGAACTTTTGTTGCAAGCTGTTTGATCACTTAGCTTAAAGGCTTTCATTAGCCATATGTCAGCCTTTCATATAAAGTGTCAAGATTGTATGGTCTGTTGACAGTGGACAAGTGTTTTAGAAAATTTGGGCCACTGAGGACTGATGTTAATAATATGTTGTCAAAATGCAATTGTTTTCACATCAATTCATGTACCTAGTTTGCTCAAATGCAGACTTTTTAAAAAGAAAATAAAATGACAGCTATACTTAATGTAGGGTCAGAAAAGGTATCTCCTTTTTGTATATTCTAGAACAGCCTCAGCAAATGAATGTAGCTGTATCTGATGCTTCCATTTCAGTGGGACAGTGCATCTTCTCTGGATTTAAATACAGGCTTCAAAGGTACTGAATCCTATCCCCCAAATAAGTTCATTAGCATGTGGACTAAAACCAAGAGCAGAATCACAACTTCATTGACATTAGGAGTAAGTAGTATAGAGCTCCCTGGTACATAATCACAGTTCTGCACATCCATTCTCTTTGGCAGTAGGCAATGCTCTATGCGCACAAAGGGATTTTGGGTGGATACCATTCTTCAACACTGAATGAGACAATGGCTGCTTATGGTCAAACAAAATATGCTCATACAGATTAAAATAAGGTTAACTGAAAGATCATTTTCTCTACTAAGAACCTTCTGAGAAGAGATGAATGCTCCATTTTTCTTTCTTCTCCATTTCTTTTCTTCTGATCCTAAATTCAGACCTTCTAGATTTTTTTAAAGAAAATCGCCTGCATTTTATTTTGAATGTATACATTCTATACAAACATTTCTCTAATAAATACATTTTGTGCAAACAATATGCATGCATTTTAAACATTATTTTCACTAATGCATTTATGAGTGCACTTTCTTGTAATATATTTATTTTGTATGCACTTCTTCCCCCCTAATATTTACAATTTTGGATCCATTTCATTTCCCTTTAATAAACACACAAGCAGTGTTGTATGCATTTTTTAAAACCTCAATTACAAAAGTGGGACAAGTGTGAATTTCAAAGCATAACTAAGTTTTGTTTTGAATATTGGCTTAAAAGTATGAAATGTGGTCTACCAATTATATGAAAAAAATCTTTAAAATTTGGCAAAAAGACATGACAAAATTTATCTGGAGTGGGAAGAAACCCTGAGTGAAGTGGAAAATTCTTACAGAGACAAAGACTAAAGACACATTCTCACTTTGGGATTTCAAATTATATTATAGCACCAGTGCATTGACCTGGGTTGCAGACTGGATTAAATTGGAATATGAAAGAATTTGGAAACTAGAAGGATTCAATCTAAGATATAGTTGGCACCCCTACCTTTGGTATGGCAAAGAAAAAATAGATAAAGAATTTGGAAACCATTTTGTAAGGCAAGTATTATTAAAAATCTGGAAAAAACAAAACAAAAAAAATCCCAAACATATAGGAAGATGCCTCTGTGGCTCTCTCCTTATTCTCCGCTCTTCCTTATTTGGAAGGTGGCAGGATGAGGATACACCATGGGTCAGGTATAAAGACTTGATATATTAAGATCATGATAATCAATACAAAATAAGAACAAGGGAAGAACTAGAAGCAAAAGGAATAAAGTGTGTGATGCGGCAGCTAAAAAGGCCAATGCTATTTTAGGCTGCATCAATAGAAGTATAGTGTCTAGATCAAGAGAAGTAATAGTGCCACTGTATTCTGCTCTGGTCAGGCCCCACCTAGAATATTGTGTCCAGTTCTGGGCGCCACAATTCAGAAAGGACATTGAGAAACTGGAGCGTGTCCAAAGGAGGGCGACAAAAATGGTGAAACTATGCCCTACGAGGCACGACTCAGGGAGCTGGGGATGTTTAGCCTGGAGAAAAGAAGGTTAAGAGGTGATATGATCGCCCTTTTTAAATATTTGAAAGGATGTCATATTGAGGAGGGAGCAAGCTTGTTTTCTGCTGCTCCAGAGAACAGGACCCGGAACAATGGATGCAAGCTACAGGAAAAGAGATTCCACCTCAACATTAGGAGGAACTTCCTGACAGTTAGGGCTGTTCGACAGTGGAATGCACTCCCTCGGAGGGTGATAGAGTCTCCTTCCTTGGAGGTCTTTAAACAGAGGCTGGATGGCCATCTGTCAGGGATGCTTTGATTTGGATTTCCTGCATGGCAGGGGGTTGGACTGGATGGCCCTAGTGGTCTCTTCCAACTCTATGATTCTTTGGCCTGTTACATACAGGCCAAAATAAAGCTGCTTCGAGTCACTTTGGAGGTATGGTATTTCAATGATGCATGCGTCCTAACAGTCCAAAAGCCGCACCAAAGCCACACTACTGTTCTAAGGACTGGAGTGCAGCTTTGGTGTGGCTTTTGGACTCTTAGGACGCATGCATCATTGAAATACCATACCTTCAAAGTGACTCGAAGCAGCTTTATTTTGGCCTGTCTGTAACAGGTCTATGATTCTATGATTCTAAGTGTAATTGGTTTAACTACAAACAATGGCTCGAGATATTTAAAATGGACTCTAAATTAAAGGACTTGAAAAAGAAGAAAAATATTTTGAAAAGATACTGTTGGGTAATGATGACCACAAGATAGCTAAAAATTATAAATATTTGCTACAAGAAAAATTAGATGAAACAATCAAATAATAATAATAATAATAATAATAATAATAATAATTTATTTATATTTTCCTGCCTCTTTCAGATGGATTGAGGTGGGATTCCAATCTAAATATATATATAGAAATATATCAATAAAATACAATAACAGTGATAATTCCATTAAAAACTAACACATTGTCAAGTGACATTAACTATAAAATTATACCATGTTAGACAAGATCAGGTGGGTAAGCTCTCTGGAAGAGATCCATCTTAAGTACCTTCTTAAACACCTCCAAGGAGGTAATAAGACAAATCTCTTCCGGAAGACTATCCCACAATTTCAGAGCAGCTACAGTAAAAGCTCTTTGGGAAGTCAATACAAGTCTAGTTGACTGATGCTCTAACAGATTCTTCCCAGTTGTTCTTTGAGTGCAGGGTGGATTATGTAGGGAGAGGCGTTCCCGCAAGTAACAGGCCCAAGCCATGTAGGGCTTTAAAGGTAATAACCACTACCTTGTACTGCACTCAGAAGCAAACTGGCAGCCAATGTAGAGATTTTAACACAGGTGTTACGTGGGCAAACCTGGAAGAACTGGCTGCCATATTTTGAACTAACTGAAGCTCCCGAACTTGATATAAGGGTAGCCTCATGTAGAGCACGTTACAGAAATCAAGATGAGAGATTACCAGTACATGTACCTTCAAGGTCCTTTTGGTCCAGGTAGGGATGCAGCTGGCATATCAACTGAAGTTGATACCAAGCACTCCTGGCCGTCACATCTATTTGAGATGACAACTGTAGGGACAAATCCAGGAGTACTCTCAAGCTGTGAACTTCATCCTTTACAGGAAGTATGACCCTTTTCAGGACTGGTTGACAAATCTCTTTCCTCAGACTTGGGGAATTGCAAGTACCTCTGTTTTCTCTGGATTCTGTTTGAGTTTGTTTTCCCTCATCCAGCCCATTACCAACCCAAGGCAGGCATCCAGAGGAGAGATGCCATCTTTAGTCACTGCAGCAGTTGGAGACATAGAGAAATAAATTTTGGTGTCATCAGGGTACTGATAACACCGCACCCCATGTCTCCAGATGAACTTACCCAGCAGCTTCATAGACCATGATAAATTGGGCTCAAAATATTGGACAAGAAATTCATCTAGATTGCTGGGAGAAAGTATGGGGAAAAACAATACATTTACATTGAAACAAAATTTGAAAGAGAATTATCTCAAAATGCTACATAGGTGGTACCTTACTCCAGCCAAGTTAAATAGGATTTACAATTCAAGTAAAAGAGATTGTTGGAAATGTCAACTAAGAGTAGGATCCTTTTACTACATGTGTTGGAGTTGCAACAAAGCCAAGAACTATTGGAAAGATATACACTCACACATGATTAAAAAAAATTGGAATTATTTTCCTCATGTAACCTGAACTATTCTTATTGAATATAATGACAGGACTGGAGAAAAAAAATGGAAAGGAAAACTGGAGACTAATATTATATATCGTGATTGTGGTGAGGATGCTATATCCATCAAAATGGAAAGAGGAAGAAATTCCAACTTACAAGGAATGGCTGCTAAAATTAGCAGACATGGTGCAAATGGACATTATGACACATAAATTGAAAAATAAATCAGTCAAAAAAGTTGTGGAAGAATGGGTATTAGTAAGAAAATATTGGAGAACTATATGGACAAATATATAATCAGTTAACTAATATGATATTTATTATTCATCAGGAAGAAAGAAATAGGGACAAATTACCAAAGAGAGAGAGAGAGATAGAGTAAAAGACAAATGCAGATAATACTTTTAAAAAGGATCATGTATATTATGGAATATTAACAATACTGTATAGTTATATTGAACAATGATAGAAGAGAAGTGCAAGAACATCTCATTAATGCTTTTGTGGTACTGGAATGTTATGTATGATGTTGTTTGCCCCTATAATTTTTTTTGAAGTGTGTATACATGTATTATCTAGGTATTGTCATATTATATTAAGTGATTGGTATTTGTTTGTTTTAAGCAGTAAAAATGTGTTCTTGGTTTTTTTTTTTTTTTTTAAGTATGAAATGTGGGAAGTTCATTTGATGCATGGACATTTTTAAGAGAATCTCTTCCTTGGAACATGCTTTAAAAGGAATCCCACTTATCCTTACTTCTGAAGAACTTTAGGCGGGTTACAGACTGCCCGTTTGGGGCGGGCTGCACCCGCCCCTTTCCCTGGTGTATCGGGGCCTCAGCTGCCAGACCGGCAGCCTCCGAGGCCCCGATCCACCGCTTTCCAGGTTGCGGGGAAGTGGCAAAAGGCCGCTTCCCCGCAGCCTGAAAAGGAGTGTCTTTGGGGCTTCAAGCCCCAAGGACACCCCACAGTGGCGGGGAGGAGGAGAAAGGGGCCACTTGGCCCCTTTCTCCCTTGCTTCACTGGGCACAGCCATCTGAAGGCTGCGCCCAGCGACGCAAAGCGGTGCCACAAACCAGGAAGGAGCTCCGAAACAGAGCTTCTTCCTGGTCCGCGCAAAGGGTGCACTAAGCACCTTGCCGTGGACTGACGACGTCACGTCCGCGCCGCCCCGCCATTTTGTACGGAGTCAGTCCGTACTAGGGTTAGGGGGGTGCGGAAGCACCGCACTTTCCTAACCCTAGTACGGACTGACTCCGTACTTTCATGGCGGTTTGTAACCCGCCTTAGTTGATACAAAAGACTTTCTTTTTAGTGGAATGTTCTGCACCCTGCAGAGCTGCTTGTGGTTACAGGTTTTAATGGACTGCTTATTTTATTCTCTATCTATCTATCTAAATTCCAGTGTCATAATTTTGTGGTTTTATTATTGTTATCAGCTCTAACCAGCATGTAAGGAATTACATGTATATTTACATTAAACAACAAACAAGGAAATATCTATAGTCTAAAAGGTAATGTTTCCAACCTCTACTTTTTAACGCCAGATTCTTTTCTGTGGATTTTGTATGGAGTAGGAGCATATACAGCTGCATGGGTGGATTAGATGCTTTAGCTACCCTACAATCCAAGAAATAAATAACTGAATAGTTGCCTCAGAATCTGCTTTTGTTTAGTATAGCAAGTCCCTCCTCCCAGCTGCAAAATATAAAGAACAGTTCTCCAGGAAATTGTTATGCCATGCTTGGCTAGATATTGCCTTCTGTGGATATAGCTGCACAAGGTAGATGGTAGTTGTGTTTTGGAGCTTGTGTGTAAGTAGTTCTGAATCATAATAGGAGCATAACTACAAATCATACTACAATAAGTCTTTTTTATTATTATGAAGGTAGGAAGACTCCTCCTCTCTTCTTATCAAGTATGAGAATAGGAAAAAAAAAGAAGAAGAAAAAGGAATCCTATTATCCTGGCAACATAAACCATTTTCAGCGTATGCAATTATTAGAACTATCTATTCCTTTTTTATTTCTATTTTCTCCCCACAATGGCACCAATTGGTAGTTAATTATTTACTCTTTGTTAGCAAATGTTCTGTGCAACTGTAAACTAGAGTAAATTAGCTGAGTTATAGGAGCAGCATTTGTTTTTTTTAATTATTAAAATTATGCCACAGGAAATGTAGTTTGTTTTCACATTTAATAGCTCCCCTATTGTCCTAGCATGGGAGGGATGTTTTCTTTCTCATTAGAGAAAGTGGCAAAGCTGTTCTGTAATCTGTATCACGAGAATTAAACAAAACAAAGTAGCCTTCTGCCACTGCAAAGCGAGCTTCAACAATATTTGTTCTACGGGAAAAGCTAAACGCATCATCCTGTCTCAAAGGATACATTTTCAATGATTCAAATAAGAGTCTACAACTCAGCCTGGTTGTGCAATGATTCAAATAATGTAGAAGTTAACTGTAAGCTTTTAGCCCACAATGCTTAGCTGGGAGCAGCCTGTTTACTTCAATTTATTCCAAATACATTTCAAGAAAGATTACAAAATCCAACTGCAAAATGAAAAATATACACACTCAAAAATTTTAAAATGAAAAAATGAACAACTGTATGAAACATATCCTGGTAAACCCTATCTAAAACTTCTATATATTGTAATCTTAAAATATGCTGAAATATGAATGGGAATGGGGATGATTAAACAAAAACCACCTCAACTCATTTTTGCACCCTGTACAATTTTTCAATAAAGCTTCATTACACCAGTTTTAGGTTTACTTAGGAGCTAAACAGATAGGCAAAAAGAGGTGCTTTCAGGCTGACTTGAAGGTGTGGCATTTAGATGACACATGCCTTGAAGCCAGCAGGAAAGTGCACCTTATGCAGAGAAAAGCCGTTTCAAAAAGAAGCAGCTTTTTTCTGCTTCTTCCTGGCTTGAAGCCATATCATGTTGTCATGACATGAGCACTCCAGCTGCCTTGGGACCTGGCGGTACGGTTGATGGTGTTTTAGTGTGGCTTCAGAAAAGGCAGCTTCGAGCCACTTTTTCCTGACCATCTGTTTTGCCCCTTAGTTAAAAACAGTTTTGAGGATAATTAGTACAGTAGCCATCCGCCCCCTCCCAACAACTGCACTTTGTAGACAAGAAGATTTGTGTACGTAATGGTATACCCATGAAGAACTTCTTTCCATGCCTGCTTAGAACTTCGCTAGTGGGAACCTATGGTTTGAACTTTCGATGGGACTCTAGGAGACCCTGTTCAGGTATGGCAACCTTGCCTGATCTTGAGCAAGTCACATTCTCTCAGTTTCAGAGGAAGTCAATGGCAACCTCCTTCTGAACAAATCTTGCAAATCAAACTCTGTGATACAATTGCCTTAAAGTCACCAGAAGTCAGAAACAACATAAAGGTAACAAAGTGACAGATGTGGCCACTGAAATTTTGATTGCCCAACAGCATGATCTTTGGATGCATGGAGGGGGTCACTGGAGTCTCTTCAACAAAATTCACATTGGACAAAAGACTTGGTAACAAAACCAGCTATAAAACCTGGAAGTTTATCGCACTGGGGATAAAACATTCCCCGATGCGTTACAACGAGCATGAGCGGGGCCACGCACGGAGCATGATGGGAACCCAATGGGGCCCAGAATGCTAGTTTACTGCACAGGGAATGCCGCCGCCACTACGCATTCCCATCGCGTTCCCATCGGGTTCCCGGGGACACCATTTCTGGGAAATGGCATCCCCTGGAACCTGATGGGAATGTGATGGGAATGCGCGGCGGCAGCGGCAGCAGCATTCCCTGTGTGGTAAACTAGTGTTCTGGGCCCCATCGGGTTCCCATCACGCTCCATGCGTGGCCCTGCTCATGCCCGTTGTAATGCATCAGGGAACATTTTATCCCCAGTGCGATAAACCTCCTGCAGTCCTAATCTAGAACAGCTCACTAAGAATATTTAGATTTGAGGTTCTATGGGTTCTATTGCCATGCTGGCTGTGGATTATCATTCAAAACTATAGTTATAGTTTTAAAAATCTAACTTTTCCAAGCTCTGTGCCCTTATCTGGAACCTAGAGCCAAAGCACATGGCCAGTAAAGAGTCGCTGGATGCCATTCCAGTTGTCATCAGGCTGGGACTGTGGTGACTGCACAGCCTGCTTCCGAAGCAGGTCACCACTGCAGTTCCAAACCAGTGCCCCAGGAGCCAGATTATATCTGCTCCTTTTTGATCTGGTCCATAGGACCAGATCACAGTGTCAGAGTGGATTCTGGCCACTTTGGGGGTGTGCATAATCTAAATGCCATGCCCCCAAAGTGGCCAGAAGCCACCTTATTTGGCCCATTTGTTTCAGGCCTTAGTTTCCTAATCAGCAGCTAAAAATTCCAGGCATAGGTCTCAATCCACAAAGGAGATGGACAGATATAAGTTTGCTTCTCCTGGCAGATTGCACTTGGTGATATGATTTGGGGATGATAGGTGGACCAGTTCCTTCCTCAAAGATTTCAGACTCTATGGTCTGTTGAAATTATATTACCATTCAAAAGTACATCCCATTGATTTCAGCATGGTTTAGTCCCTGGTAAATGGATATAGGATTACAACTGGATTGCTACGTTTGGAAGGTTATATACAGACCTCTGGCAGGATCCCTGCTATAGGTCTACAGGAAAGTTTCTCCTAGGCCAAGGAGAAAGGAGGAAGGTGGAATTGTGAATATGGATTATTTTCAAGTGCCTATGTACAGTCTACATGTGATTCTTACCTCAGGATAATCTACAGCTCAGTCCAGTGTGTTGGATTATATAATGAGTGACTTGCTACCCATGATTAATTCAGTCTATTTACAGAGCATCTGTGCCAGTGTTGAACAAATCTTTCTGCTTTGTTGAAAAACCAATGACATTGAATTATATTGTGAATGACAGCTGAGTCTTTCACACATATGAATCATATGTGAATGATATTGCTGCAATTATTATGAAGTATGAAAAAGCCACCTCCCTGCAAGACAAACCAAATACTTTGAAATTTAATTTGAATGTATCCAACAAAAAACAGCCCTTTCTGCAACCATTGTTTGTTCTCCATGACTGAAATCTCTCATCCCAGTGCTGATATAAAAAGTGTACCCATGATCATAGGTCTTCAAGGATCTTGGCTTCTCATTGGAGTGGGGAGGGTTAAAAATAAATTACTTCTCCTTCTCCTTAATGTCCAGAATGTTATTTATGTCAAGAGCTACCCTTTTATTTTGCTTAAACCCTGGCTGTTGCTCCAGAGAAAACAGTCTTGTGATCCCATGCAGTGATTGTTTTTATAAATGAGTAAATGATAATGAATGCATGCCAAATGACATATAACCTATAAAAGCAGGAAAAGAAACAAAACCTGAATTGTATTTTTCTCTACTTGTTTATGTGATAAAACAAACATCTTTTCAATAGTAACTATTTCAGGCCAAAATGAATGAGGTTTGGGGTATTATTATTAATTTTTTTTACAGTGGGAAAAGGCTTTTTAGAATCATAGAATCATAGGGTTGGAAGAGACAACAAGGACCATCCAGTCCAACCCCTTGCCATGAAGGAATACATAATCAAAGCACACTTGACAAGAAATATATCTTCAGGAAATATAAAAATATAATTTTTAAAAAAAGCTCTTTTAGCATATACAGTATGTATTTTAAAAGACACTAATATCACTTTTGATGATCATGCATAAACCAGGTTCAAGCTGTAATGAAAAGAAGCAGTTGGTAGCTCTTCAAGTTAAAGGAGCTGCCACAATCTAAGAGATGCTTTATGAAAGCAGTGTTTAGAAATAATGGATACAAATAATGAACCAGTGCAGATTTTCAAAATGGTTTTAGTACTCTCACCATCAAAAACTTTTAAAATGTGTTCAGATACACTTCATACAGATATGAATAATTCAGGTGACATGATCAAAGAACCAACCTGTCAACTGTTATGTAGGTGTGCATTGAATAGCACCCATTTCAATCAACACGGAATTGGTCCTGCCAGCTTGAGGAAATTGGTTATTCAAGTCACTTTTGGTACATACATTATTTTATAAAACAGCATTGTTGCTGGGCTTTTCTTTTCCTTCCTTCCTTCCTTCCTTTTTTACTGTGGAATTGTAGAAATGGAGAACTCGTCTATTTCCAAGAAGACTTAGATAGCTGTAATACAGAGTGATAGAACAATGTCTACCAAATCTCTTTATTTTAGCTGGGTTTCCATTCCAGGTAAAATTGACCCTTAAAAATGAGACAGAAGAGCCACAATGACACTTATAATGGCAACTCCATATTGTTTCTGCTAGCCTTTTTTTGTTTTAGATGGAATAGTTTTGCAAAGGCATAGTCATAATTCATTCCACCCCGTCTCTTTAGGATAGAATCCCTATTGTTCCCTCAATCTGATAATAAAATGGATTTGAACAAAGTAATGCCAGAAAAGAAAAGAAAAGAAGAAAAGAAAAGAAAATATATTCTTATTTTGTCATATTGTTTTGCCAGTATGATCTGTAATCCTAAAGTGTTGAATCGTAATACAGGTTGTGATTAATTGTTTTCAATTCCAGTTTTAATCCTTCTGCCTCAATCCCTTGTTACCATCAATGGGTGAGTCTAACACACACAATACCATCACCAGACCACCAAGGTCATCATCACCTTGATGTTCATTTAGGACTTCTAAAATGGCTCACATACCAAAGCAAGAAACTACAGTGATTGGCCATCTGTTAGAGTGATTATACTTTGCAAATCTATACTCACTAATTGCTAATTTCCATGCCACTGTATAAGAATTTAAGCAAGTGCAGCATACATTTATGGCTATTTTCCTATTTGTCCATTTTCCCATGCATTTTCTCCTTCTGTGTGACTTTAACTTCTAGTATTTTCTCTTTTCTCACACTCCTTCTTTAAATCTGTATTTGACAATGCACAAATATTTGCAAGTAAATTTACTTTTATATGTTTTACATAGGAGTTTAAACTTATTGCTTTCCTCTGCTAAACTCTGGAAAGGGGGGGGGGGTGCATTGAACTGATTTCTGCCTAGTTTAGTTTCTGCATTGTTAGTTTGATTACTCTGCTTGAGAATTGACTACTAGCATTTCCCAACATCATCTCATAATGTCTTTTCCCTTTTGACCCTTCATGCTTGTTCTCTCCTGCTTCTACCACTGATATCAGGTGAAATAAGAACCACTACATCTGTGAACCAGGGGGGCAAGATCCTATCCCAGATGAATCTGCTTCTTATCAGAACCTATTATGCATATCTAACTTTATTGCATAGGCATTGTCAGAGGAATGCACTGTGCTTAGCAGTGGGTATGATAAACCAAGGTCCAAAACAGATGGGCAAAAGGTGCAGCCTCCAGCTGCTTTGGGAGCATGGTGTACAGATGATGCGTGCCCTTGATACAACTAGAAGCTATTCCGAGGCCATCGGAAAATCCACTCCTTGCTGGTGGTCCACTTCCAGAGTTAGCTGTCCGGTCGCCATGGTCCCTAGCTGACTGTGGGGTAATTGCAACTGGAATGGCCAGAGACCACTCCAAGCCACTGGTCTGCTTCATCCCATAGTCAGGTGGAAGAGTATAACTAGTTCTTTGAGTATATATAGCACAGTATATTACACCATATGTTTAACTTATTTATTTTTAAGTACACTTTTACTGGATCAGAGATACCTTAAATATCCAGGCAGCCAGAAAATATGTGGCTGCAATGTCATGGGCCCAGTTAGAGTAAGGCAGGTAGAAGGTACTGTAAATTGCATATTTCTATACAGTGTGCCCACGTCATACACGGGTGCATTATATGCTTCTTCTGGTGCCGTGCGCTGGAAAAAACAATAAAACAAGGGCGCACTGTATATCTAAATGAAGAGAGGGGTGGAAAAATATTTGCTTGGTATGATATATAAAATCTAAGAAGGAACTTTGCCTGAAGTTTCCTGGTGGTTCCATGCCCCCAAAGTTCACATATGTGGTTGTCTACATGGACAAGTCAGAATTGATGAAGCATTGACAGTGTGATGAGTAGGCGTCTTAAGTCAGTATAGCAAGACTTCCAAAGAAGACTATCTGTCTGAAAGGAAATGGGAGATCTGTGACGTGAAGGCTGCAGGAGAAGCAGAACCCTTGAAAACAACCTGAACTCAATAGGTAAGAAAGGGAGACTAGCAGGACAAGTAGCAGAGATTAGAGGTTTCTTAGGAAAATGGTATCAGCTGAGCTTCTGACACCCCTAATGTTGACATTTTCTTCCAGCAGTCTTGTAACTGACAGCAGCAACTGTTTTTCCATGTCTTTTATTTCCCTACAATGTCTTGATAAAGGAGTGCTCAAGAGATTTGTGGGAAATTTAATTCAAACAGCACCACTGGCAATTTCAAGCCTTGCAAAGCCCAACTGATTGCAGAAAAGTCATGGCAGAACTCACACCAAGACCATCTCCAAATAATCCATCACCAGATAGTATTGGGGTCATAAGGATTAGGAGGCACGTAGTTATTTAAGACAATGAAATCCTACCTAACATTCTGTTGACCATTCTGTTTTCCCTAACCAGAAGAAGGAAACGAAGATGTTGGATCACTGACCTGGAATAGTCATTCTCCTTAGCAGGTGGACATTCATATATGATGGACATTCATGCATGACACTTTTGTATTGCCACTATGCATCTCTCACTTTCACTAACTCAGATGCTTCCAAGGTTGATCTGAGGGTAATATTATCTTGGTTATATAACAATCTTAGTTGCAGACGGGCAGGAAGGAGCAGCCAGAAGCTGCACCCAGCCCGATTTCCCTGGGGCCACGGTGAACACATGCTGTGGCCTTGAGGACGGCTCCTGTTGCAGAACTGAAAGAAGTGGAAAAGATCATGTTCTTCTGGGGCTAGTACAACCCTGGAACAGGTTCTGGGCACTCCAGGGGCATGCGTCATGTAAATGCCACACTCCTGGAGTGGCTGGAAGCCACCCCCATCTGCTCATCTGTTTTGGACCTAAGATAGACCTAATCTTCCCTAGAAGATTAGCTGATGTTAGAAAAACAAGTGTTGATTCTCAAGTGGATCTTAGGATGCCTGTACTATCCTACGTATGCAATCTATTTATCTTAATTTTAAAATCACACCCACTGAAACCTTGCGTATAATAAACAACATAGTTAAGATGCTAATCAGCAATCAAAGGAGCCCTCAATATCTGCCAGACAATATCACTGATTAAAACTTTATTTTTTTGTGTGTTCTTCTCCGGCAATCCAATATGGTCCATTTTGAAGTGTAGATGAATAAAAACATAAAGACCCAGTCTTGAGTTATTTGTATTAATTTTAAATGTATTTACTTTCATTGCTGCTTCAACAGTATCTGTCTCTTACTGTGCAATAAGAAATTCTGCTTGCATAATATTAGTTATACAATTGTTAAATTAAAAAAATATATAAATGAAGTTAAATGTGATTAATGTAAGCTAAAAGAATTTGTACAATTGATTAAAAAGCTTATTGAAAAATTTACCCAGCCAGCATAGTAAACAATTGATATGTTTTGGATGTTGTGGGATTTACCCCCCCCCCCCCCCGAGTTATTTTTTGAGACTCAAAAGTAGAAAGCAAATCTGTATCTGCTACAAGCAAAAAAGCAAATATCAGATCAGAATGCCATGAACTCACTTTCTGGAAAACAGATAGTTTTGTGTGGTACTAGATAGCATAAACTATTCCATATGGTAGCTTAAAAGGGTGAATAGAATTTGAAAACATTTAGATCTGATAACAAATGAATCTTGGGGCAGTATTATTCTGGTATATCCCTCCACAAATGGAGCATATAGTGCTGGTAAAAATGGTTGACACTTTACTCTATATATGTTTCTTTAACAGAGAGGCTTCTGCTGCTGGTGATAAAAATATCAAAAGATGGCTATTTTCCAGTGGCTCAATATGTATACCTTTATGATGGTTCTTTTGAAGTTTTCTGCATTGTTGGCATTATGCAGATCACTTTGCACATGAGTTAATATTAAAGAAATCTACATTATTATTTTTTTAGGGAATTGAAAGAACAGCTTTCTAAATTGCATTATGTTGTTGTTTTCCTTTTCCTTTCTCATATAATTTATTTCCAAATGATAAAGCCTAGTTTAATAACGTTTATTTTTGAGATACATATTAATCATGTCTTTAGAATCCAGAGACATGTTTCATTATAATTTTGGTTCCATTTAATACCCTAGGGCATAATTATTCCTTTACTCTCACATGCTGTGTTTCATTGTGTCATTATTTGTTTTCAAAGTGATTACTGCAACTGTTTAACATTCCAAGGAAGAACCATCAGCATGGTTTTCCTGCTAAACTTTTGAAGTCCAGCAGTAGAGAAGGTCCAGAGATGTAGCTCAGTGGGTTGCAAGTTCTGGCCAAGCTTTGATCCTGGATGTTGGTCTATACCTAATTTGTGAGATAGGCCACAATCGCTCTTGTATGAAGGTATATTTCTGTTGCTCCAAGCACAGCAGGATCCAGAATTATTCACTCTGCCTCCATCTGTCACTAACAGAGCTCATGGCATTGTGCCAGACAGAATGCTAAAAACAAAAATAGTGTAGTAAATCCAACCCACTGCTTAATGAAGGTAAAACTGAGAGAAGGCCCTCTCCTAGTGATCACAGAGTCTAGGCTGGCTCTTAGAGGGAGATACACTCTGCCAAATAGCCTACACTTGAGCCATATAGGGCTTTATAGATCATAACTAGTGCCATTGTGCCTAGAAATAAACTGGCAGCCGATAAAGGTGAAGAAGTTTCTTCTAACTGTCAATTATAGTCTACCCTCCTGTAAGATAAAAAAAAAAAAATAGACTTCTAGGGCAGCAGAGAACAAACTTGCACCTTCCTCTCCAGGACAACCCTTTAGATATTTAAAGAATATAAAGCTAAAGATTTGTTTTATTTTGTAAAGCTTCAGGACCAGGCCACCACAAAACAGTTTGCCTTTCAACAGGCACTGTTCATAATATTATAGCATTTCTAAAGTAATCTGTCTCTCACAATTGCTCTGAGGAATGCAGCTCAGATCAAGCATGCTGGCCTTGGGAACAGGCTGGAGTGAAGTGACCATTGCTGCTTACGAAAAGGTTTTAGCACTTTAATCTTACAAGCTCTGCCTCAAACCAAGAAAATATTTCTGTCAAAGACTCCAAAGCAGTGGTTCTCAAACTTTGGTCCTCCAGTTGTTTTGGACTTTAACTGCCAGAAGCCCCAGTCAACTTGTCCAACAGTCAGGAATAATGGGAGCTGAAGAGAAAAACATCTGGAGGACCAAAATTTGGGAGTCACTGTTTCAGAGATTCATGGATAAGCCTGACTGGATGAACCACTGTTATTACTCTCTAAGGCAGTTGCTTATTCTCATTAGAAGATTAGAAATAATTACTCTGGGACCTAGATGCAGCTGGTATCCACCAGTTATTAGTAAAAAGGCTGATCTGCACTGCAGAAATAAAGCAGTTGGACACCACTTTTACTACCATGGCTTAATGCTATGGAATTCTGGGATTTGTAATTTTTGGAGATATTTAGCCTTCCCTGCTAGAGAGCTCTGGTATCCCACCAAACTACCAACCACAGAATTTCACAGCATTAAATCATAGCCATAAAAGTAGTGTCAAACTGCTTTATTTCTGCAGTGCAAACAAGGCCAAAGAATCTGGCACATGTGAACAGCTTTCCCAAAAGAAAATGAGATATTTGCTTAATCAACTTTTGCTGTGGGAAAATGCCCAATAAAACAACAACACAGAATTGCAGTAATAAACAACACAAAGGGTTGGGTTGGCCCAAAGCATAAGGTCTGGATCTGGAAACATCAATCAACACCCCAGTTGATTGATGTAAGGTTGCTTGGTCATGACCAAGCATCGGGATGATGTAGGGACAATGGAAACACCCCCTCACATATAGGCAACTGGTCAGTCACAAATTCCAATAAGCCCCTAGTCACCAGGAAATGTTCATTTGATGTGGCCCCTGCAATGGCCACACCACCTGCTCTCAGCGCTCCTGGGTCCAATGGACTCCCAATCCAGTGCTATGGAGCCCTGGAAACCACGCCCACCAGATCCAGGATCTATGCTGCTGCCCTAAACAAAGTTGTGACAAAAACACCCTAGCCAAGGGAGGGAGGATGGAAGAGCAGAGCTAAAATGGCGTCAGATGGCACACGACACGGACTTAAATAGGCCAGCCCACCAATAGGGGCCTGGAAAGAGCAGAGGCACCACCTCCCAGGTCACTTCCACCAATAGGCTGCGCTCGGAGGTCTGAGCCAGCCAATCATGGCCTCTTCCCTTTTGCAATGGAAGCTGGGACATATAGTTCCAGCACCGGGTGCAAAATAGGCGCTCTTTCTGCCCCAGCAGCCAATGGTGTTGGAGCGAGACAAGTCTCTGCAAGTATGGAGACTAGGGCGCCTTCCACCCCAGCAACAACGCCGGCCTGGTAAGTCAGGTGGCGTCATTTTTGGAAATATGTGCAATGCAGAAAGAAGAAGAAGAAGAAGAAGAAGATCTATCTAGATGGTATCTCATTCCAAAAATTATTATTCTATGCATCGTTAATATCTTATTCTATTGTATCTTACTCTTCTTCACATTCTTCCACCCTTTAAACTATAGATTTTCCAATTAACATGTCAATCTTTCTTGGACTACATTATGGAAATTTTTGCTGCATGGAGCTGTAAGAAATGAGATCTGGAGGAGGGGGACAAAACAACACTTTCACTAATGGATAAAAACTAAATGCAAATACACTGGGGTGGAACTTAACAAAACTTTATTCTAATACTACAAATAATCCAAACAATAAATTAGGGAAAAGACTCGGGGAAAAAAGTTTCCTCTTTTCAGAGACTGAATAAAGTAGGCATTATTTCATTACTGGATAATTTGACATATGTCAAGTTATTCAGAGAACAGAATGAAGGGATTCTGCAAAATGATCTAATTAACTATGACTTCCGTTTTTTAAACACACAAATGACATATATTCTTAAATAGCTAGAAACTGTATGTGTGCAAACTGGATAGCCTGCCCCTTACCTTGGTCAGCAGTGCGAATCACGGGACCCTCCCCCCCCCAGTGTTGAACAGCAACTCCAATCAGCTATAGCCAGCATAGACAATGGCAAAGAATGCTGAGAGCCACAATACAATAATATTTGGACACTTGAATGTTTTCCACCCTGGATCTTGATGTTTAACGTATATTCAGCAATAACTGGGCTAAATGGCTACAGAATTGCAGGAATAATCTAATTTCTGTAGTGTTGTGGCAGTTATTTTACCAATAAGATATTTTATGCAAAAAGTGAATTAAGGCGTGGGACAGACCGTCCAAAAAGGATGGTCTCCTGGCACCTAGTTTTGGTCCACAGGGAAGCCACAGCTTCCAGATAGCGGGACTTCCCCGCGGACCAAATAGAACTCATGAAAAGTGGGTTCTTCTTGCAATGCCATTATGATGTCGCAGTGCGCCAATGGCACACTCAGACGTTATAATGGCACCGCAATGTGCGGACGTATGCCTCTGGCACATAACAATGGTGCCGCCCATCTGTACAGGGTGCCGCCATTTTGACTCCATTGTCAGGGGCAAAGGGCGTCTAGAAGCGCCGCCTCTCACACATGACGAGGGCGTACTATCCCATCCATCTGGATCAGGCCTAAGAGACCCGTGGGCTAGTATTTCATGAAACTACCTTGTTCACATTTAGTCTGAATTTTCCTTTGGTTCTCTGCAAGTGCTTCTTTGCCCAGGCTACCTCTGTAGCATTTGATTCTCCCTTTCTGGAAACATTAGTTCGAGTGCAGATTTTTTTTTATATTGGCAGCAGTCAAGACAAATGAAATTATCTCTTCGCTTCTCTTTAGTTTCCTTATCTTTCTATAGTACTTAATTAATTCCATTGTCACTCACTGGTCTGAGTGCTTCCCTAAGTGGTCTGCTGTCCCTAATGTGTTTAAAGAATTCTCTATTGTGTGTCTTGACTGTTGATGCCATTAACAATATGCTTCCCGCTACCCTTTTCTATCATCTCTGTTTGAGTTTGAATTCCCCAAATGGCAGCCTAGAACTTCAAGAAGGTCACCTGTAAATCAAGTATAAATACAGTGTGCCTGCGTAATTACTTACAAGTACTCTGGGAGCGAAACATTTTCAGGGTATTGAACTTAGGCTTTCAAAATCTTCTTATTATTGAGCTGTAGAGGTTCTTGTAAATACACTTAAAAAAAAAGAGCCCCCCAAATTCCTCAAGCACAATGCATGTGCCGTGGTCACTGAACAGCTCAATAACACTGCATTATAATCTTTTGAAATATTTGTCTAAAATTTTGCAGATTGTGTAGACATGCTAATTTTATAAAATTATCTTCTAATCCTTTCTAAAGTTTTGAAAATTATGGCAATGGCAGCCAGCGATTAGATGGTAATTTAGCATGTGATAATCCCCGCCTCCATCCTGCATCCCAGCTGCAGCCCGGGAGGCTTGAGATGGTTTTAAAGTTCATGTGATAAACTCCTACAGATCTCAGGATTCCATAGCATGGAGCCATGGTAGTTAAAGTGCTATCAAACTGATATAATGATGTAATCTAGATATACTCCAAGTCTGCTCCATCTTCTCTGTTCTTTCTTTCCTCGCCATTCTTCCCATTTTTGCTTGTTTCTTTATATATGTATAAAAATCTTTTCATATGAGAATGATACAGGCACTTGTGAAGTATACCTGAACTTATAATTTAAGTATCTATACCAAATGGTCCTGTATATTTAGTTTTTTGAAGGTTGAAATTATTTTTATATGTTTAATATGACAAATGTTTCACCCAAAGCTCAGTCACTCTTTCCTAAGACAAAGTGATTTTATCCTCTCTAAATTTAATCACTGCTTCAATCAAATAACCTTCATAAAATGTTTAACACTTAGAAGAATAAATATTATAACAGCATTCTTTATGAGGCTGAATTAATTTTTATTTGCTGTCCCTATAAATGTTATCTTGACTCTGTGCCCAACACATAATGAGGTAAAATATCAATAAGATGTAATATAAATGAACAGTCCATTATGTTTTAATATCCTTTTAAAAGCATAACAGCTTTAATACTATTTTATGGGTCTTTCGGGACTGCTGACACATATACAAGCAAATTTAAATCCTGATGTTGTTTAAAAATCAGGTTATGCAATTCCATATCTCTTGTCATTGTGGAGCCAAGGAGTACTGAAGTGTCAGTAAATTATTCATGTGTTCTTGTGATTTATTTGTACCACTCATTTTTTATCAATTAACTAAGTACTAAGTTAAAGCCTAATTGATAACCATTTTGCAATGAAGTGTTCATATCTAAGGTTTTTTTTCCCCCATGATGAGTTAAAACATCATGTGAGCTCTGATGTGTAGATGGAACTCCCATCTGTATGGTGCTTCCCATAAGATTCAATAGTGGCATAGCTCTTTCAAGACTGATAGAAACATTTTTCAATACTCAAAAAGCCTGTCCCTTGAAGAGTACAGTTAATGCCATTTCATGTTCACCCAAATGTCACAAAACCAAGAACGTGAAAGCTAAGGGCGATGCCTTAACAGAATGTCCCATGACCTTGTGCAATATCACAACATATACTTTTTTGAAGTTAGCCATTAATACTTTGCTTAGGTCTTTCAGATCATAGGCACCCTTCCTTGACAAGCTAGAATAGAATATATCAGTAATTTTCACCCACATTTCACAGAAATATATGATATGCCTTTTTGGAAATATGACAAAAATGGATCAGTGTTTTGGTTTTAGCACCTTTTAACGTTCTTTAGCTGTTATCAGACTAGTTGGAAATTTGACATATTCTTAGATTTACCATATACCACATATTCGCTGTATTTCAGATTATTAGTTCAAAAGATATGTCTCTGAGCAATAGTATGATGAAGTTTCTTTTAATGTTATGACTTACCTTAACTGAAGGGAAATTTCCATTTTTTTAAAATGTGCAAAATTAAGAAGAATTTCACTGTCCAGAGAACAGGGTTTCATGTTTCAGTGTGCATCACAATGCACATTACCGCTCCTCATTTCTAAATGTTTTCTATAAAATATGCAGACTGGAAAATGTATGTATTTCTGATAGGTTAACATAATGTATACTATTCATATAATTATTTTGCTGCATCATACATAGATGTGTATATAAAATGTAGCCCAGTATTCCTCATCTGTTATGTACAGTTAGCCAGAATTCAAAGACATAGCCAACTTAGTTTGGAAAATCAGAATGCAAAGGGACATTGCAGCAGTTTTGAGTGTAACTGAAAGACAGAGGTTGGTAGCATGAGCTTTCATAGATTTGAGCCTATTGAGGAAGTAGGCTTAAGTCTACGAAAACTTATGCTACCAACTTCTGTCTTTCAGTTAGTCTCAAAGCTGCTGCAAGATCCCTTTGTATACTTAACTAAGACCCGGTACAGACGGCCCACAAGTATCGTGTTGGTGCCAAAATTATGGTTGCAGAGCATGCAACAACTGCACACTCTGCAACCCTAATACATCTGGATGGCGCCATCTTTACGTGGTGCTGTCCATATGTGACGCACGTGCATGGGACAAGCGCAGTGCCACATCCACACCTCTGGGTGCCTCGCTTGCATCATGAGCATGTCAGAGTGCGCAAATGGTGCACTGATGATGTCCTTCCAGCGCGCCAAAAAACCCCTGCTTTTAGTGGGTGCTATTCAGAGTAGAGGGAGCCCACATGGTTTGGTTGCTGTGGACTCCCTCCAGAGGGAGAATGGGGAGCTCCAGACCGCCCCTTTGGGGTGGTCTGTAAACCTGACCTGGTAAAACCTGTCATTCACCTGTGCTCCATTCACTAGCAGAATGGAGATTCGTTTCCCCATGCAACTGATGTCCAGTAAAGTGGGGGGGGGGAGAGACATGGTTGTGGCAGGAGTGCCACAATTATGACAAAGCAGCAATCATGAATACAGAACAGTTACTCAGATTTAGTAATCCATAAGTGTTCCCTGTGGGCATGAGTTTGGGAATGGCTTTGTTGAGCTTCTGCCTTGGTAATGTGATTACTCTGCTTAAGAGATCTAGGACTAGCTCTGGCACCAATTAACAGGAATTTCCTCTTCCCACTTAGGTCCCTCAAAGTACCACTTTGCAGATGCAGAAGTGTTTTCTCCACAGGCTCTGTAGCTCCTGCCATGTCTCCAAAGCCAATAGCCTTCCAATTAAACCAATGTGATATTTGCAGTATCATGTAGATGTAAAGAAACTTTCACTACAGTTAAACTGGGGATGCTTAAGACAAAGGATTATATAATGATAAATGGTGAGCAGTTGATGATGCAAAGATCCAAAGATCAATGTGGGCTGTATCTGCACTGTAGAAATAATTCAGTTTGGCATTGCTTTAACTGCCATGGGTCAATGCTATGGAATGCTGGGATTTTTAGTCTGCTGTGGCACCAGAATACTCAGCAAACTACAAATGCGAGGAATTTGTAGGATGGAATGACAACTCAAATATTACTAAACTATTTAACTGCATAGTTTAGTTATTTGTCCAGAAGGCAAAACAAGTGGGTGGGCATTGCAAACTTCTTTGAACATTTTGAAAACTTTCTAATAGTAAGAACTGTTCAACTGTCCTTGTAGGTGGTGGTCTCTCCTCCACTTGAGGTATTTAATCAGAGGATGGATGGTCATCTGCTGGAGATGCTGTAATTTTGTCGTGTATTAAAGTTCTTACACTGAGCAGAAGGCTGGAGTTGATGGACCCCAGATTGTGTTGGTACCAACTCCTTGAAAAGTATGCCCAGAAGGCCTCAGTATTCACAGGCCTTGAAGAAAGAATAGAAGAGAATGGTTTCAGGAAAACAAATAGAGCATTGGAGAATATAAATCACCTACATAGAATCCAGGACAATTTCAAGTATAGTCAGTTGAGTTTTATATTTCTTTAAAGTCAGACATTACTCTGAGTTCCAGAAGATTTTCATAAATAGTCAGCTGTGGACAACTATGTGGTGCTGTTTACAACATATTTACAACAAAGTACATTCCAATTCTAATAGGATTGTTTTCTCATTGTCTGAAGCAAGACCCATATCATGCAGGAGCTACCCTCCCTGCTCAGTCAGCCAGCCAGCCTGATCTGAGACCTCTTGTACTCATGTGACACTACAAATTTGGGATCTGGGTGTTTATTTTATTTTGTTGGTGTAAATCTGAGTACCAATAGCTTCCTGTCCCTTCTTTCATTGCAGCAAGGCTGTTTAAGCATAGGAGGAAGCAGGTGTAACATCACTTGTACCACCTTCTCCTGTGCACACAGAGGTGGTGTCAGCATTGGTGCATCTTTCTGCCAAAAGGTAAAGGAGAAGTCAAGGTGAGTCATAAGAATGTGAGCATTCCCTATCCACATGGGGCTCTTCACAAGTACACAGTTTCTCTCTTCTTGCTCACTCATTCTTTCTTTACCCTTCCTTAACGTCTTTCTGCTGCTGCTGTTAATTCTCTTTACTTAGAGACTGTACATACAGCCCCTAAGGGGCAGTGGGACACCGCCCCTTTGCTAGCCAGATTGGAGCTGTGGCAACCTCATGCTGTGGCCCCAAAGTGGCTCCTTTTTAAGCCCTCAAAAGGGCACCATAGCCACATTGCCGTGGCTATAGAGTGCTCCTTCGGTTCTGCATCATATGGATGTAGCGCCGGAGGCGTGCCATGATGCCATGCACCATTGGAGTGGCGCATGGCATCAGGGCACCCTGGGGGGGTGGAGTCAGGCGTGCACTGTGCGGACACTATGCCCCAACTGTGCCTGCTGGTTTATACAGGGCCTTAGAGACCATCCTGCTGATGTTTTCCTAAAAGTTTACCTCATGCTTTGGGCCTGATGAGTAGGAAGGGAAAGTAAGCAATTCAAAATAAAGTGTTTTTAAATAATATTTTATTAGAATTATACAATACAAAAAAATTATAATAGAAAAAACAGTCTAGTCTATTCAAAAAAGCAAGAAATGATGAAAAAATGAAAGAATAGCAAAGAATAACAAATAAATAAAAACAAATAAAAGTTACTTCCATTTTTTCTTCAGCTGTTATATATTAATCCTAATTAATCATCTTCCATCTAAAACAAATACAAAAATACACTTCTTTCTACAATGTATCAATATTTCATTATTACAGTTGGCTCTTAGTATCCATGGAGGTTCCGGACACACACACCCTGTGAATAGCAAAATCCACAGGACCTCATCACTCTAGTCTCTGTCCCATTTGTTTCATCACCACCAGCTCCCTAGTAAACCAAGGAGCTCTTCTGGCTCCACTTCATGGGAATGAATGCTTAAGGGGAATCATGTCCACCACCCTGGCCATTTCCCTATTCCAGAGATCAGCCAGAACTGCAATAGGATCACCTGCCAAGGCAACCGGAAACTCCTCAAGAGATATCAGCAATCCATCTGCATCCATAAGTGTCCTGGGTCCTATCATGTAATTGGCCCCTAACCCCTGCAAAGGTTCTGAGTGCCAGTGAGTCTATCAGGCAGTGAACAATCCATGACAACAGGACCACAGAAGATTCCTCTACACCCAGATTGCTGTCATCCTGCCCAGAGCAAAACAGAACAAAACAAAACAATTGACAGGGATGGCCTTGAATTCTGATTCTGTGAGTGCTACTGCATGAGCTTAATAAATGGTAAATTTTGGGACTGAGTTCTCATTGCTTATCACAATAGCTCTTATGTAGGTGCAGACTCAGTTTAGTAATTGCCCCCAGAAATTTGTTTCAGGTCCTGGTGTATTTCCATGACCTGCTTCTTGATATACACAAGATGCTGTTGAGACAGGACCTTCTCTCTATGAAAGCTGCAATTGCAGCTGCTCATGAGAGAAATCTCTTAACAGCCACTCTGGGCTTTACTTTATAAGATGTTGCTTACCAGCATGTGGGGAGAAGTAGAAGAGAAAGAAACCTCTTCTTAAAAATCCCCACAAACTCCTAGGCTCATCTTTCCCTTAGCCTATGTGGATGAATCAAAGAACTCAGCAAGAACCTTCCTTCCTCCAACAGAGCATGGGAAGGAGGTCTTTAAGAGGAACCAACTAGCTGGTCACACTATTTATGTGAGTCTATATTCCAAATCTGTAGAAAGCCATACAGACATTGCTTCAGTTTTAACCAAGCTGTGGGGCCAGTCTATCTATGAGACAGAGCAGAAAATCTATGTATGTAATTTCTAATGTGTGCATGTCACTCAGGGCCTCTAATAGTAATTAAAAGCAACAAAATGCAGTAAAAATACAAAATAATAAAAAGATACGATATATAGGAACACAAAATACAAAAGGCACCATTAACTCCCTGAGTAACAGTGAATGTAGTGACAAATGCAACTATGTACAGTTTTCTAGGAAAAAAATTAATAATGAATTATTTTGGGAGATCTTCCATAATTAATTAATCAAATCAGTAGCTTAAGCTAACATTCTAAGTTCAGAGGTGCACTGTGAGTGCTTGCTTCGGGGACCCTATCCCTCAGGATATCAGACCAGCAACTCCCTCAGTTGGAGTGCTATATTAGAATCAAGTCCCTCACTTCTGAATTTGTTCCCTATCAGACCCTGTCATAGAGCTAAGTCGTCCCCTTCCAAACTTTAGCTCTCACAATCTGGACTTAACCTCTGGACTTTCACACAGCCAGATCCTAACCCAATCTAACTCCAACTGTCAGCAATGGAATTCTCCTCCTCTTACCAGCCAACCTTATATTGGCTCTCACCAGCTGACTCCTAATTAGCTGTGGCTTGCTTTTTCTTGATTGGTTGTTGCTAGCCTGGCATAATTCAGCCTGTTTTTCACAGTCACTACCCCTTTAAATGCCATAGCTCTGTCCAGTGGAATCGTGGAACCTGTTTGATGCAGAACTTAGAATTCTCTGCTAGGAAGTTCTAGTGCTGTAGTTCCAGGAAAATGGAATAGACTTCTCTAGCAGAGTGAATTCCAAACACTGCACCAAAGTACAAATCCCTAGATTCTGTAGGGTTTTGGAATCCACCTGGATTCTGGAGCCAAGTAATATCAAAGTGCTGTAACTGTGCAGTATGGATACATATCATGTCTCTCTGGTCCACAAAAAGGAGACTGGGAACATTCAATGGATTTCAAAGAATCATGGAACTAGAAGAGACTGCAAGGGCCATCTAATTTAACCTCCTGCCATGTGGGAATACACAATTAAAGAACCCCTGAGTGATTATTATGCAACTTTTGCATGAAAACCTCCAAGAAAACGAAATCCCACAAATCTCCAAGACAGTCTGTTCCATCGTTGAACAGCTCTTTTTATTCTTCCTGGTGATTAGATGGAATTTCTCTCCTTGCAACTGGAATTCACTGGTTTCTTTCCTATTCTCAGGAGCAGCAGAAAAGGATGGCTGTGCAGCATCTCTGAATCATCTGTTCTGCAAGCTAACCAAGCTATTCCTAATAGGGCTTATGTTATGGGAATATCCTTATATACTTGAGGTTATCTTTTACCTCTTGTCCACAGAAGACCTCAGTCACTGACATCTGCCCTGCTTTTACCCTTTTAACACTCTTCCTAAGTGTATAAGGACAGGGTCCCAAGTGTCTTCCCCAAACCAATTCAGAATCATAGGTAGTGTGCTTGTCTTAGTTTAAAGTGTATATAATTAATGCATACAGAGTCAACTGTCACAGTAAACAGTAATTTTATTAAATTAAATAACGCAAAGACGCATCTTAGGTGGGTTATTTCACCTTAGTGTGGATATGTTAACACAACAATTGCAGGCTTATCACAGTCCCCTCTGGGCTTTCTTAGGTGACTCCCTCTCCTAGTCAGAATCCCTCTCTTGACTCTCACTGACTCCTAGTCAGATTCCTTATCTGACTCTCATTGAAGAACTTCTCTCAGTCACTCACTCCTGCTTTTATACCTTCAAGTTCCCCCACATCCTCCCCCCCCCCAAGTCTGCCTGAACTGTGCTTGGCTGTCAGGAAGCCAAGTCTGCCTAGCAACTCTGTCACAGCTTGGTTCCCGGATGTTTTGCCACCCTTGATCACCCTCCTCTGAAGACTCCATCTTGTCAATTGCCTTCTTGTACTATGGTGCCCAGAACTGGAAACACTGTTAGACCAAAGCAGAATTGAGTGGGACTATTACTTTCCTTGATCTGGAACTATAGTCCTTTTGATGCAGCCTACGATTATGCTAGCTTTTTGGCCACTATATCATACTGTTTACTCAATTTTCTTCACTCCCAAACTCTTGAGATGCAAGTATTCTTTTCTCTCGTACTCTTGGATTTGTCCTTCTTAAGTAAGTGGGAACTATGGCTATGTAACTATAGTCAGTGTTGCTGTACATTCTGCTTCCTCACAGTTAGAAGACACTACAGAGAGGTTTATGGCTGCAAAGCTAAAAGAGTTCCCATTCTTGGTCCTTTGGCACTCTTCTCTTCTTTTCATTTTGGAAAGAAAGCCCCAAATGTTATAGTTCAACAGGCCCAGAATGCCTTTTGTAACTTTGTTTTGTGTACATTGTGCAGTATTAGCTAGAGCCAAGCACAATTGAGCTTGTATCAGAGGTACTGATTTTGATCTCAATAAATATTTCTTTGAGGAGATCTAATCTAATCTCTAACGATTGTGCTTGTAATAGAAGTAGACAGGAAAATAATAAATCTTCAGCTTTCACAAGGCAGTGGCTGAAGAAATATTAAATTTTCATCACAGATATATTAGAGATGTAATGTTGTACACTGACTTTAAAGTACCTTACCAAGCAGCAGGCCCTGATGGCAGTAGGAGGTGGTGGTGGGGGACTTAAATGGATTTCAAAAATATATTTGATATGATTCCAGCTCCCTCCCCAATCACAGTGTCTCAGCAACATGTTAATAATTTTTTTTTTCTGGCTATCTGAACTAATCTATAACCTGTTAATTGCATCTATCATTGTCTTGTTGTGTCCCATCTAGCAGCATGTTTACAAGGGTTGCCCGCCAGAAAACACTGCCAAGCAATCATTTTTATCCTGAACAATTCCTCTTCCATTTAGGCTGGTGTAAAGCATCACTTTTGTTTCAATTACTGATTGCCATGTTTTGTTTTCTCCAGTGAGTATAATGCTGAATATAAATTCTCAATACAGTTGGCCATTGGTATCTGTTGTAGTTTGATTCCAGGACTCCATGGATACCAAAATCAATGAATTCTCAAGTCCTATTATATACAACAGTGTAGTAAATGGTGTCCCTTTTATAAAATGGCAAAATCAAGGTATGTTTTTGATGGGGGGGGATATTTTCCATTCATGGGTGGTTGAATCCATGGATGCAGCATCTGTGGATATGGAGCTCTGACTGTATGAGGAAATACAGCACTATATAAATAAAGAATAATAATAAATAATAATAAGGAAGATGTAGAATACTAGAGAATTGTATCATAACATGTATTTAGAATGCCTTTTTCATCAAAGGGTGGGCCATCAGATGTATACTGTAAGTTGGCTTCATCCTTGGCCTTCAGTGTATCTCCTGGTTGGAATAGTTCTGAATCTCTTGTACACAGTCTGCTTTTGATGGTGACTGTCCTATAACATGCTCCCTTAGGGTTACCGTTCTCTTTGTTTTCATTGGCAGTTTCTTCTGTAGTTAGAGAATATCTAGGATCAATTCTCTCTCTGTTCTATCCAGAAAGTTCTCATGTTCTCTGATGTGTTGAAGAGTCTCAACATTTAGCAGCACTGTGTTGACCTTCTATTCCAAGAGAGCCCCCAGTTTGTACTTGCTGCAAGTGTAGTCAGTGAGGTTTTGGGGCAAGAATACAAAGACTGCACACACATTGCAGCAGATAATGACAGATCCTTCCTCCTCTATCCACACAGTTATTTTTCATCCTACTCAGAGTGCAATAACTCTTATAGATATGATGACTGCATGAACTGCAAGATGTTCACTGATGGCCTTCCAGTCAGAGAGTCAAGGATGACCCCTCGGACACAGTTCTCTTTCTGCTCTCTCCTCACAGACTAAGCTCCAAAAAAATAAGCTAGTATCTGTTAGCTCTGGCCCCAAGCAAGTTAGTGACTTAGCAGAAGCCTCACCCCCTTTGATCATGTGCTCAGGGAGAAAAGATGGACAAAACTAAGCAAAAGTTTGTTTATCTTTCATATCTCTGTCTCATGACAATTTTACTTAAAAAAAACTTTACCAAAGGAAGATACCTATGCATTATATTTCTGTAGAAGAAATTCTGAACTATATCTTCACTTGAAAGATTTAAATTACTTCTATGGAAAAGATGTGATACTAAAAACAAGTCTTAAAGAACAGATCTGCATTTACATCAAATTCAATGAATTAGGAGATTCTTGTACCAGCCTTACAAAGTAGGCGTGTGAAATGGAGCATGAGAAGTCTAATGCTTTCATTTGCAAGAAAATTTTAATTCGGCTCAGTCTGAAGGAATGACAAGTTATTCGTTTCTTTCAACCTTCTCTGTATCAAATAAAAGCTCTTTCTAATCTAATTCAGAGAGTATAGCAAAATATATTTCCTTGCAAGCGTGATTAGTATCTATGCTGATATTAGCATTGAAACAGAAATAATGTAGCAAATGTTTACACCATTCTGCTATCCATTTCCTCCAAAGATGCTTTTAGAAATATTTAAGGCTTCTGAGAGTGCTGCCTAATTTATTAGAATGAGGGAGTCTGAATACATATGAAAGAAACACATTAACATCAGGATATCCTAATGAACTCATTAATAAAAATGTAATGCTTTATATTCAGCCTAGTATATGTAGAATATTTGCAATGTTATCAGTTTTTAGCAATGGTTTTTTTCATGAACTGCCTTTGGGGAAAATTGACATTTTCACTGAAGTGTTGCTGACCAAATAACAAGAATTCATATACAGATGAAACATGAAAAACTGAATAACATCCACAATCCACAAAACTGCAATACGTTTATTGGGCTAACCAAAAATGCACAAAATAAGTCATGCAAGCTTTCAAAGCTCCACTGGCTTTTTCATCAAACAAAGGTGTTAAGAATCATAAAAGAGTAGAACATTGTTGAAGTTATAAGCCTATATTTTCATAAGCCTATATTTTCTCAATGTTATTTTTGTTCAGTAAAGAGGGTCTGGAGGGATATCAGTGTAGACAGAGGCCACATTTCTGTATTTTATGCCTTTTTGGTTCACCTCATAAAGGTATAACAAGTTTATGTATTTTGTATGTGATTTTATTTTGCTGTATGGTCAACGTGGCTACCTCTGGATATGTTTTCTGGATTAAATTAAACATGCTGATATGTTTTCTGGATTAAATTAAATATGCTGATGCTAGGACAGCCCATAAAGTTAAAGTGAATTGCATTAACGTTTTGAAAGATTTTCACTACTATTGTTTTGAAAGTTGATGTTAGAAGAACATGCGCTTTGGGAGCATAATGTTGCCCAGATAATTTTCATTTTTTTAAAAAAATTTGTTAAACAGCAAAAAAGATTTGGTTTCTTTCTTTCTTCTTAAACAAATGAAACAAAACAAAACAAATAGCTAAAGAAAACCATTTTGTGGTCTGAAATGTCTCCTGACATTGTTATGTTATACAGATTGTCTGATCACCTGAACTTAACACTCACATTTCTATCAAAGCATTTGAAAGAGGCCCACAGTGTTTTGCTCTTTCTGTTGTCCTTCAATTGATTCAGGCCATCTTCCAATGTGATTGCAGTTTGTACAAAAACTTGCCCAATTAGTGGTGGCTAGAGCAATCAAGATCCTATCAGGCATAGTCTATGTATTGTACACATCCTTTCAAGCTGAAATTTATATTGTTTCATTATAGTCATCTGAAGGCTCCCAAGCTACAATTCCCAGTTAACCACAATAAGGTTATATACATTCATGGACTGACACTTGTTGTCTCTTCATTTTAAACTGCACTAGTTTAGCCATTTTTAATGTAAAAATCCAGTGAAACAACTTCTCAAATTCCTTTTTAAAAACAAAAATAAAAAGTAAGCAAGTTACATAAATCTTCAAGCATGTATAAAAATGTATTTATTAAAATATAGCATCTCTCACGAAATGATCAAAATAATAGAACAATGTGTCAACTGATGCATTAAACCTGTCCATTATGGGTTCTATCATCCTACACAATTATAGTACTATCATGCCATTTCATCTCCCATCTTATAGAATCTTAGGGGGGAGTATTTAGAATTATTTGTCAGACAGCTCTAGTGCCTCTCCAGACTAAAACCCAGGACACCATAACATGTATCCATAGCAGTTCAATTGGAATCATAGTAGAGATTATCAGATTAGCTTCGCTGCCAGGATAGACCTGGGATATAACTTTCTTAAGGTGGATCTTATCATATTCACCCACTGCAGGCAGTATGCAGCTCACATGCAACCAGTGCTTCTCCAGACTTGTCCCACATCTTTTCAAGAATGGGGAAATCCTATTCTTGAAAAGCTGCGAGAGAAGCCTGGGTTGCATATTGCCCGGTGATGGGTGAATGCGATAAGATCTGCCTTTAAAAAGTCACATCCTGGGTCTATCCCAGCTAATGTGATAATCTCCAGTGTTGTAATTGTGTAGTTTGAAAGGGCCCAAAATACAAATGGTATTAAATGCCTAGGAGTCTTGGCACCAATAAAATAAGAGTTTCAACTTGCCTCTCCTGATGAGAGTTACATAACTGGGAGGCCACCCACACAAAGTCTGTGTCTGCTAAACCTTGTCACTGTCTGCTAAACCTCATCTGGAGGAGAAACTCACAGGAGGGACTCAGATATTAATCTTCTACACCAGGCACATTCATAACTGGAGAATGAGTCTATCAGGTTTTGTGATCCCAAAACATATTAAAACCAGAGCCATTAACTGAATTCAGAAATGTACAGTTAGCCAATGCATGGACCTCATTGCACAGGCCCTGGGGAATGGGCCCCGCACGGAACAGAAGGGGGCAGGAATGGAACAGAACAGGGATATCATATTTTTTACTGCACGCCACAACGCTACCAAAGCCACCGGAAGTTCATGTTCCGTTCCCCATCTGTCCCACAGAGGCCAATTTTCAGGAACTGTTCTGAACACTTCCCCAGGGCCTGTGCAATGAGATCCTAAGTAAATCAGGATTCACGTTATACACTTCTTTCTCCCAGTATCAGACTGATAGCCACATTTTGCGTGAGTTACAGTTTCTGAACTTCAAAGGCAGTATTACTGTACCACATACAGGGCAGAGACTGAAATCAAGTTATCCTCGCCAAGATGGGAATATAGCTGATCCCACCTCAATCAAACAACCCAACTCCTTCAGGGGAGTGCAACTCCACCACCACCCACCACCCAAAAAAGGGTCTTCAGCATTCAATGAGTCAGAAGAACCATCCATGAACAGGATTTCAGATTTGTCTAGATGAGCTACAATGCATTGGTCTTCAGCGAGCCCATTGTCCCAGTTAGGTACCACAGACAGCATTATATCTCAACCACAGCCTCACCTGAAGAAGCTGAAAAATAATAGTAAAATTGCTGTTAATCACACTCTAAAACTCTGAATGATCACATCAACAGTTTCCCGCACATATGAAATAGTATAAGGAACAGTACTTGAAGGACTTCATAGTGGAGTATTTAGAACACTAAGAAATATTTCCCCAAGGAACAATTTCTGAAGATGGCAATGCAAGTAGGGGTGGGGTCAATGCAGACTGGAATAGAGTGGGACTCTCTCTAAGAGACTTGGCCACTTCTCTGGCCTACTCTTCTGTTATCTTCCTACCAATCTTAATAAACCATGAAGGTCAAAGATCCAATAGGTAAATGGTCTTTTCACAACCCTGTTGATCACCTTGCCATTATTTTGAGCCTTAGCAACTGAGATTTATCCCTTCAAATAATAGGAAAGAATGCATCAGAGCACCCTGGAGAGAATCCAGATCCATTAGCCTCTGGAGGTGGAATATTTTAAAAGATTTTTCAGCCTGGCAGGGGGTAGTGGTGGAGGAAAGATCAATATAGGCACTGTTATTTTTTTCCGGAGGCTTCAGAAGGATTTTTAAATGGATGGTGATCTTTTTAATTATCATATAGTATTTAGGCAGCTCTGATATATCATGATATGAACTGACACACTTCTAAGATATATGGCTTGAATACCCTATCAGCTACTTTGCCACGTCATCTTAGTTTCTCCCAGTTCAACCCCCCCCCCCCCCCCATCAACAGGGATCTATTTCCCTGTCAATTGGGGAGCATTGGCTGATATTTCACCTGCTCTTCTAAGCAATCTCTGTTGTAATAGGTAGGCTGAATTTGCCCTCACACCTGAAATCACACATGGAAGTGTGGGGAGTCATTTAGTTACTTCCTGATCAGGAGGAGAATAGCTCCTCATTGATTGCAGGAGATGCTGCTGACTGGGGGGCTTTCATGGTCCCTACATATTCCTTAAAGTATGAATATGCAGGGATCATGAATCTGAACCGCTCATGAATGATTAGTTTAGGTTGAGCATTTGTAACTGCGTTAATGAATTATAGCCATTATTTATATGACATTTTATTATCAATCCAGTATGGATAGGATAGTATGGAGAGGAAAAGAGAAGAGAGGATACACTTCAAGAAATTATAACAACTGGAGCAATGTGCAAAATGGACATTTGACTGTAAGAATATACATTCAACTGAGAGGAGACATTGTGTGACCCATGTTGTACATAACCCACCTCCATATTCCCAATGGTTTTTTCCAACTTTCCTTTCAGAAGATATCAATAGTGACCAAGTGAGAAGGTAAGGCATGTTAGATATTGGCCACCGGTAGCTGTGTGGTTACACACAGTTGGCTATCTTAATATTGCACCCATGAAGAGCATTAGAACTTAAAGCTGTTTGTCAGCAGGCTGCAGTATGGGAAAGGATGAGGATCAATGGAAGTCCCCCTTTTATTCTTAACTAGGAGTGCCTCACAGTAATGAAAAACAAAAGATGAGTATGTTTACACCTGCTAGAACATGATAGTATTAGAGATGGACAACAAAGTATTGAGCCTGCTGGACAAAGAAAATATGCAGAGATTCATATACACAATCTATGTTTCAAGCATGAATTTCACATTTAAAGCCTCTTCCTGTGTTGCAAATAAGGGGCAGAATGGAAAAAATTCAGCCATGTTGTGCCTTAGACATAGTTTTAACATAAATATAAAGCCATTTCAACCCTGAAGGATACCAGGAGTGCAGATTCATTGGCTTTCTACCATAAATGTCAATTTATCACATCTTTATCCTGGCACTTCATGAGATCTGGCATGGTGTCATGTCATAATTTCATTTTCTTCAAAGAGAAAAACTGAGCTACCTTGAAATTTTGCAGTAAATCTCCTAAAGGCTCTGTGGTTTGGCATTTACTGCACTGTGTTGCCTTTGATTTAGCAGGCTTGCCCTCATAATATTTCTTTTCTCCAAATACTTGCTCATCTCCAGTTTTAAAACAATTTATACGAGTGGCTTCTTATTTTATTGCTCTTGCTAGTTTGGTGCATGCATTGTAGTGTCACAATTTGTAATGCTGTATTTAAGGATGTTTTAGGAATTTTGTCATAAAACACTGCTTCCATTCATTTATAGCTTAAGAAATATCACCCTATGGGACTGACACAAAGATAGTAAACATTGTTTTAGGCAATGAGAACTGTTTCCTTTTCAAATAGACCGTTGGGAGGGAATAAAAAAGACTTTAAAAAGACTAACGTTTATTAGTAATAAAAACACCCAAATTGTTTATTTTTGAAACACTACTTCTCTTAACCAGACTAAACATGGCTTCCTCTTCTCCATATTCTGGTGATTCAAAGTGCCAGTATTCTATCTGACATTCCTTCCTTACACTGGAAGACTAAACTCCTTTATATGAGAGGAGGGTAACTTCAGAGGGACTAGAGGGCAGCCTTTCATTCTCTGGAAGTACTGCCGGCTGCATCACTACTCCCAACAAAACCAGGAATATCCAGAAGTCCACTTCCAGTTTTAAAATCTTTCCTCTGTTTTCCTTACTCTTTAAAATGAAAAATTATGGCACAGTAAGGATGCATACAATGGTTTAAAGAAGAATCACACTTTCTAGAATGAAAATGGAGTAAGCAGAATGTATGTTCCTGAGCTTTAGATCATTACTTAGTAGTCTGCCCCAAAATGATAGGTCCTTGATCTGAAATACCCCTCTAGGTTCAGAATCTTTAAACAGTTTTATATTACCTAGATATCAAAACTGAAGGTAATGCAAAAACAGTAGCAGTGGTGATAGTGTTGGGATGAATTTATGGATGCCAGATTCAAATTGAGTCTAGAAGGAATGGGTTCATGTTTGCACTAGTCATATAAACTAAGTAGATAGATAATGTGATTCAATCTTAATAGTAGTAGGCGCTCAAGGAAATGAGTAACTTGGAGCTGCCTCTGGCCACTCCAGCTGCAGGTGAGCCCTGATCAGCATGAGACCATAGTGATCTGATGCTGTGGTCCTAAGGCCAGCTATGCTGAAGTCTGGAATGGATGACCAGAAAGGACCTTTTGTTCCCCCTGCTCCCTTTGTGGCCAGGTTTGGGTCAGCTTAGATTGCCTCAGCATGGTTTCCACCTGATCCGGGGACATGCATCAACTGTACAACATGCCCCCAAAGCAGCCCAAAGCTGCCACTTTTTGCCTGGTGTTTTGGGCCTAAGTTCTCCATGAAGAGCTCTGGTGGCACAGTGTTAAATGCCTGTATTGCAGCCACTCACTCACAAACCATAAGGATGGGAGTTCAAAACCAGCTCAGGCTCGACTCAGGCTTACCCAGTTTGTTGGGGACAATTAGCTTACAGTTGTAAACCAATTAGGGAGTGCTTAAATGCATTAAGTGGTATAGAAATGTACTTGCTATTGCTATGATTATTAGGTCTATTTAACTGAACTTTGTTAATGTCAAGTATTTCTCTCTGTAGCACTGAGGATGCTGAAAACCTGTTATCCTTCAATCCAATGGGCCCCCTAGTTGATTTTTCTATTTTTGATGAATGGAAAGAATTTCTTAATTATCAGTTTTAATTTTGAATAAGAAACTTCAGCTTGGTATGCGTTATGGGCAGAAGTCCCCAAATATGAATATTTAGTTATATTATTTTTTTTATTATATCATGGGCCCAGTACATATGGCACTGAAAGAGTGGGCTGTAGGCTGCTGCTTTTCCTGCGGAGGGATGCCACAGCAGCCAAACCACGCGGTGTCCCTCCATTCCAAAAAGAAAAACTGGGTTCTTCTTTCACCATCACATAGATATCACAAGTGCACCTGTCATACTGAGGAGAGTGCAAACTTCTTTTCGCTGCTCCAGAGAACAGGACCTGGAACCATGGATGTAAGCTACAGGAAAAGAGATAGCAGCACCGTAAGAGTGTAGTGCAGTAATCTAGTATGTGTGAATGGACATGATTCTGCTCCTTTTCTTCTCCCCCCACCCGCCTATCACAACAATACAAACTGCAAACAGCTTCCTGAAGCTGGCTGCTGTGTGTACATTCACACAGGAGCCAACTTTGGGAAGTGTGGCATCCATGGTAGCTTGTTCCCCCTTCCTCCCAGAAGTCAGCATTTGTCAGTGCATAAAATAGATCAGGTAACCATGTATGTGCACATAGCAATGTCAAGCTTCAGAAGGTGGGGATGAAAAGTGGCCCCAGTTGTGAACATCTTCCCAATGTCAGATGTTGTGTGCACATTCACACAGCAACTAGCTTTGGGAAGTGATCGGCTGTCACAAACATGTTGCCCCCCCCCCCCGCTCCTGGAAGGCAGCATTTGAAAGTTTAGAAAACAGATCACACAACCATGGATTGCCAAAGTGCTGTAGTTGGGGAAAGTGTGTTAAAAATGATGCCAAATTGATATACTTCTATTCTTAAAGTAGTGTGATTTTGGCAGAACAGCAGACTGGTGTGATAAAATCCAAAGTCACTGGGGAAACTCCTCTCTGCAAACAGAGAGGGAGGTCTACAGAGAGAGTAGTGGAAAACTCTACCACTATGGTTGGCTCAGCTGAAGAGTTCCATGGACTGCAGGGCAAAGAACAATGTGATGGCAAGGTCAAGAGAGGACACTGAATGACAATATCCAAGGCTAGATCATTTTGTCAGCACCTCCCTCTGCAACAGAGGTTGTGACTATGCCAGCCTTGAAGGTGGCAAAATTAATTCCCTTTCATTGGTTTGAACAGAAGGGAAAGCTGTTTTGTTTTTAAGTGAGCTCAAAAATGGCATATACAACTCTTCTGCCACAGTTGAGGTTGAATACACTGGGCACTTTGCTGTAGATCTCAGTGATCTTACCTATTCAGATACTGATTCCTAATCAAATAAAGGCACAATAAAAATAATTCTCGATATACAAAAAGTGGTAAGAATTATCACTTTGAAGACTTGGCAAGCAATAATGTAATTTGTGGGAAACAAATGCAATATATAAATGTGAAAGTTTTATTGCATTGTTTTAAAATTATTATTTGTTCATGTTGGGAGCAGAAACTTCAGACTGCATAAAATTCACCTTATCCCCATGTGCTGTTATTCCTCCTACAGAAGGCAAGTGTAATTTCTCTCACCTTTTAGATGAAATTAGATCTTTGAGTGCCTGTATAATTTTGCCCACTTTAGATTGTAGTTTCTGCAGTTATATAACCTACTTTTTATAATAACTATGTCTGAAAATATTTCTAATTATATTAGAAATTAGATATGACTTCAGGAACTACTTCGTACAGCACATTATAACAAAATATTTCCTCTCATTATTTTACGCAAAATATCTTGTTTTAGGGAGGAGGAATGTATTATCCTCACACAAATAAGTTATCATTTCTACTACCTATTTCTCTTGCATTACTCTTTAATAATTTCATTTAAAAGTATTATCTTGTGCTATGCCATTTGTGCACAATAAAATGGCATTGAGGTTATATTTTATTTTGTTATATGCCTTTTTTTAAAGAATAATTTCTTTGGAAGGATATGCAAAAATGTTGAGGCTTTCCTGGGGCAATAATTGAGGGCTGTAGTGACAAGGTGCTGCCATTTTCCTTCTCCAGCCTGCTGTCTTCTCCCCAAGAGCCTGTGTGTATTTTTGCAGTCTCTAGAGGATCTAACCAGTTAGTGGCCAGGGGTGGGGGCAAAGTCATTCCAACTGTAGTTTTCCTTCTGGTCCACTCCCATGCCAGGTTTCAACAGGCATTTGGGCTTGAACTGCCTTCCCACCCAGCCATAGGTAACAGGTAACATCATAAACTGTAAATCATAGGTAACAGAATGTGTGAGTACAACAGAGACATTAATTCACACACACACACACTCACACACACTCACACACACACACTCACTTAAATGGAAAAGAAAGAAAAGAGAAAGCACACATTTCTGAAATATTTAATTTCACAATGCTTGTGGGTATACATGGGGTGTACAATATACAATTTTTTTGTTGTTCCATTGTCTGTGTAGATATAGAGATTGTCTGGTTTGCCATCTCTAGAACATGCAACATATAATTGTTCATGTGAGAAGCAATCTGTGTCTAGATCTAAACCGCACAATTTTAAAGACTGGCCCTGAGATTTGTTGATGGTGATTGCAAATGCCAATTGAATATTTAGTATAGTGTGTGTTGCTGTTACGTCAAACAGATGGCACTGTTTTTCAGATAAACATATTTTTACCTGTCACAGGTGTAACATCTATATAATAGTAGGTATATGTATATAAAACGTGTGTGTTCAAATGGAACATGTAAACATTTGTGTAAAAATTTCAATGCAATTGGTGAACAACTTTCAGAGATTTAAGTTTTTGAACAAATGATCATTTACATTTTTATTTATATAGAAAGAAGATATAGCATGTTTGTGAGAAGAATTAGTTTTAATTAATGGTAAGGAGACCATTACTCCTTACAGTTAGAAAAAGAAAGCCGTTGCTCTGCCTTCATTTAAGATAAATCTCTTCCCTGAAAATCTTGTGAGTTCCCACTCCCAAGAGAATGATATCTCTAAAATCTCTAGTCAGCCCTATCTCAAAAACATCCACTTTATGTTATTGCAATATGTTAAGACCTAAATACCCTACAGGCACTAGATCCTGTCTGATCTTGGAAGCAAAGCAGGGCCAGCTCTGGTCAGCACTTGGATGAGAGAATACCGATGAATACCAGGCACTGTTGGCTATGTTTCAAAGGAAGAAACTAACAAAACCATGTCTGAGTAGAGAGATCCTGTAGCACCTTGGGGATTAACTGAAAGAAAGAAGTTAGCAGCATGAGCTTTCATAGACTTCAGTCTAATTCCTCAGATGCTTTTGGTGGAGTGGAAGCCAGGGAGCCCCTGTTGAAACAGCACTATTGACGGCCAGTTTGTTTCCAGGCACAATTCAAAGTGCTGGTTATGACCTATAAAGCCCAATTTC
The DNA here is from genome assembly GCF_019175285.1 of Sceloporus undulatus. NCBI lineage: Eukaryota > Metazoa > Chordata > Lepidosauria > Squamata > Phrynosomatidae > Sceloporus > Sceloporus undulatus. The sequence goes on from NC_056523.1 coordinate 275,355,030, forward strand.
AGGCTGTTTGGCAGACTGTATCAGCCTGTATGAACCAGCCTGGGCTCTGAGATCCACTGGAGAGGTCCTTCTCTCCATCCCACCACCATCACAAGCACAGTTGATGGGGACGCGAGAGAGGGCCTTCTTGGTGGCTTTCCGTAGACTGTGGAACTACCTTCCCAGGGAGACCAGAATGGCTCCCTCCTTGTTGGCCTTCTTCTAGCAGGCTAAGATCTACCTGTTTAGACAGGCTTTTAAAACAGAATGTTTGTAAAGAACTGGCTTGGGTTGTTGTTTCATTTTAAAGTGTTTTAAACAGTTTTATCTTTTAAAAATGTATTTTATTCTTTTAATAGCTATCTATTTTAATATTGTAATAATTTTATTCCTTTTTGAATAGAATAGAATAGAATAGAAATTTATTGTTAAAAGCTAAAAGCCATCACAATATAAAATAGATCCAAACAGTAAATACAAAAACAGTGTAAAAAACCAAGGCACAAAAACCACAAATAAAACAATATGGTAAAATTAGTAAGAGAGACCCATCAACAAAAAACAATAATACATCATAAATGATAAAATAATAAAAACATAAAAATAGAATGGTTCTAGCCATCATTCCGATCAAGAAAACTGATTCTAATCTTGCTAGCAGCTAAACCAAATTTTGCTACCACAGAAGTAACAAATACATCGTTGCCGGCCAAAAGGACATAAATCTGCTGAAAGCAAGATCTATCGGAAAGGGATTTTAAAATACATTCAAGAAACCTTTGTCTAGGAGATATATACAGAGGACAATGTAAAATGTAATGTTCGATATTCTCCACTTCCCCGGTTTTGCAGATACATAGTCTTAGTTGGACAGGAGCGTTATTATATCTGCCCATCAAATAGGCAGAAGGCATACATTGGTACCTTAGAGCTGTAAATGCTTTTCTAATTGGGGCTGAGTAAGATTAATAAAGTAATGCTCTAACCCAAACAATGTCTTGTACAGTGGGTACAAAAAAGAAAAAGAAGAGTTTGAGAGTGAATGAAGATAGAAGCAAGATGAATTTTCTCTTTAATCAGTTGCTTGACTCTATGGTTGGCATAATTTGGAAGTGAGTCCACATTAATCTCATAGCTCTGAAATATCAATCTAACTATAGATACCCAGGAGCTTGGGGAGTTAACAGATATTTGTTCTAAAAAACATTTTTTGGGGAGCCTGAAACACTCATGGATAACAACTTTAGCCAGTAGAAGGCAAGAGCAGTATGTGTAACAGCTTGAAGAGTAGTTTGGCCTGTTTCTGCTCTCAGAAAAGAGACAGGGGCACACTTAGGGACAGCCAATAGGGATCTTAAAAATAAGTTCTGAACAGTTTCTAAATTTAAGACACTGTTGTATCCCCAAATTTCTGCTCCGTTTAATAACTGAGCAACAATTTTTCTTTGATAAACCTCAATAGTAGGTGCTACTAAATAACCTCCTTGAAGTCTATGGAATTTCAACAGAGAATTTATAGAGAGGGATGGTTTTAGCTTAGTAGCAACAAAATGAGTTTTCCATGACAAATTAGATTGAAATCTTAAATCCAAGTAATTGTAATAGGATTGTTGATCAATAGATTTTGCCTCATGGCTCCACCGACGAAGGGTTTAGGTTTTTTTTTTTTTTTTACCAAAAACCACAACTTTGGTTTTAGAGTGATTAACTATTAACATTTCCTTTGTACAAAATTCACTTGGCTTCTTTAAGAGCCTGTGCATTCTGATTAAGGTAACCGAGATCAGAAAAATATTGTCGGCATATAACAACACTGAAAGTTTAACATCCTGAATAGTAGCTGGGAAATTTTTTGATCCTTTTAAGGCCTAGACAACATCTTTTTTAAATAAAAAAGGTGCCAGAATACAACCCTGGCGTACACCTCTATCTGTGGGGATGCTATTGGATAGAACCCCATTTGCCCCAAGTCAAACCCTGATGGTAGTATTATGATGTAACATTTGAATTGAATGCACCACTTTTTTATGTTTTTAATTGTATTGTTCTTTTAATAATTTTGAGCTGCTCTGAGTCCCAATTCTGGGAAAGGAGCAGGATACTACTACTACTACTACTAACAATAATGTTAATAATATATTACTCTGCTTATTTCTGTCGACATAAACTCAATGTTCACATCCCCTTTGACATGGCATATACATAATGAAGTGATTTTGTTCCACTGAGGTGACAGGGAAACTCCCAATCAAGCTGTATGTTCATAACTTTATATGTATATCTGATTTTGCACTAGATCAGGCCTATTTTGGGCTTTATATTTTTAGACATTCTAGATATAAAAAAATCAGTTTTTCATGCATACAGTTCAGGTGTATTCTCTTGCTCATAAATACAAAAACTTTATTATGTAGTGTCAAAAGGAGGCTTGGAATACCATTTCAATATGTTCAAAGATCTTAATGAATTCTAAGCATCTGTTTTATTTATCTATTTACCTTTTACTTGGAGAGAATAAGCTCATTTAGGTAAACATCTCATTTGCAACAGAAGCCTGGAGTAATACATAATGATAGACAACTATTAAAATGTTGTGTTTGATATTCACAACACAATCATTCAGGAGTTTCTGATTCAGCATATGATTATATTCATGTTAGTTGTTTTGGATTACGCACCTTCAAAAATGTATTCAAAATGTTTTGCTTGGCTAATCATCTCAAGTTAAAATTAGTCAGGCTTCACACAGAATTTGCTATGAGGCACAGCTCAAAAGCTTTTCTTTTATTTGCAGGTTGGAATATTATAATAACACAATTTATTTATTTTTCCTTAGCTGCTTGAGTGCATCATTGCCATGAGCTTTCAGCTGAAGCTTTCCTCGGCATGAGAAACAGCAAACAGTAGCCAAATATATTCAAAATGTATTAATTATTCTAGCTAGTTATTTGTGACATGAGAATACAAAGTCACAATAGCATTGTGACAAGATATTACAAAAGCTGCATGCCAAGTTATTTGAGCACTGAGCCATTGTTCAGTGGTAGAACTCCTCCTAAGACTAAGACATAAGACTAGGAAAGAATGTCAAGATCTGTGCCAACAATTAATATTGCGGTGACACTGCACGTGCAAGCGGACAAGGATGCCAACACCAGCTGACCACCAGCTGGAAGGAGACCACCATTGTTCTTGGGCAGGGGGGGGGGAAAAGTTTAAAGAGGCTTGGCGCTTTAAATGTGCACATAGCTTTCTGCCACCGGTGCTGAGCGCTGCAGCTGCGCAGCGGCGCATACGCCAGCCGGCAAAAGAAAAAAAAAGCCCGTTTTTGGCCGCCCGTGAGGAAGCTGCCTCTCTCTTTGCAGCGTCCTGCGAAGTGGGTATGGAAACTGCGGGTCAAAAACGGCCCCAGGTGGGGCGTCTTCACTGCCCCCCATGTGGAAGCCCCATACACCTTAGTCCACACCCCCGGGGGGGCGGTCTGGAGGCTCCGTATTCAGCAGAACACCTCCAAGACGTCTTCCCCTGCCGTCTTAGCCCGCCCTGTTAGATTATTTGGTCTGTAATTGTCTC
>NC_056523.1:275361121-275423284 GCF_019175285.1 Sceloporus undulatus
TAGGGTTAGGGTTAGGGTTATGAGTCTTAAAATGCGCTGCAGCTATGCTGCAGCTTCCACACTTGCAATTAAAGCTTTAATTGCGCTGATGCTGCAATTAAAGCCTGACTGCAAACTGCGCATGTTCCAGGACCCCGACTCATTATGCGACGCAGCAGACACGGAGCTTTTAAATGGGCAACTTAAATTAGCGGCGTAGCAATTCTGGCGTACCGGTGCAGCAGCTTACAGACGGAGATGCGCAGCTGTGCACTATATAGAAAAGAAGCGGGGAAAAGCGGCACCTTTTTAATGCTGCTTCTTCCCGCTTGGGACGTGCGGGCGGCGTGTTCATGGCGGCATTCAGGTAAGGGCCGTCTGAAGGCTATACCTTCATGATGTCATGAACACACCCCTTTTTGCCCGTCTGTATCCCGCCATGGTCATATTAGACAAAAAAAATCAAGTCTGTTCTTGCTGAGACAGGATCAAGGTGGACATTTCAAAAATTAATGATAGAAAGTGGGGATACATTTTAAATAAACAACCCAAAATGCTACAAATTCATTAAAACAGTGTTTCTCAGACTGTGGCGTGGGACCCACAGAAGGGCATGAGAGTTGCTCAAGGGGGACGTGATACTTGGAGGTCCTCCTTCTCTGCTTCCCAAAATTTTTCTGTCCAGGATAGGAAAAGAAAGGCAAAGAGGGCACTTGCAGCCTCAGCCTGAAGGAAGAGTAGAAGGAGGAGGGGAAAGCCTATTTCCTTATAAAATGTTAAAATATTAATATACATTGATGTGTCAATAAAAATACATATACTAAATAAACAAGGTATTTTTATTCATATATTATGTCACATAGGGGGACGAGGTCTGCATGTAGATGAAAAGGGGGGTCACAAGGGTGAAAGTTTGAAAACCACTGCATTAGAATGAAGATAATTTATGGTGAAATATACTTCTGGTGGAACAATGCTTGGATTCCACGCTCTGGGGCAGAACTGGACCAGCTGTCTCACCTTTGTTGAAGGTCAATTAGTTCCTCTTTTTAGAAGGCAACAGCTGCACTGAAGGGAACCTTAAGGGAATCTGGAACTGAAGGCAATCTGGACTATAGCTTGAAGATTTACTTAACAACCTCCTACCCATCATCCCAGCACTGTGGATGAATCATTTGGGAAAGTCTTAGTTCTCCAATGGCCATGTTATCTCAGATGACAGGTAAGGACTTGCAGTCAATGCTGTATAATTTTCAAGGCCAGTGGTTCTCAACCTTCTTAATGCCGTGACCCTTTAATACAATTCCTCATGTTGTGGTAACCCCCAACCATAAAATTATGTGGTGTCTCAGTTCCTAAGATCATCAGAAATACGTGTTTCCCGATGGTCTTAGGCGGCCCCTATGAAAGGGTTGTTCGACCCCCAAAGGGGTCACGACCCACAGGTTGAGAACCGCTGCTCTAGGCAGAGAAATGATAAATCCCTCCATATGCTGGAAACATACCCTGTCAGACAGAGTGAGGGGAATGAAATCCTTGGGTATATAAATGGTATATTTTTGCATCGTGCAAATTCAGCTGCACTTTGAATTGGTACAGATACCACAGCATACCACTTCCTTCTGAACTAAGCTGTTGTTGACCCGAAACAAACAGGCCAAAAAGTCCACTGTCAGGCTGTGTTGGGGGTGTGGTGTTTAGATGACTCACATCTCCAAACTGTGTGGAAGCCATGCCGGGGCCACCTAAGGTGGCCTAAACTTGGCAGTAAAAGGAGTGGGGTAAAAACACTCCTTTTGCTAGCTGAACTGAAAACCATGGCAGTAGCCAGAGCAGCCATAGCCCACTTTATCGGGCCCATTTGCTTGAGGCCATAGTTTGCCATAAATGACCTTTGACATGTGACAATGTGGCTCAGGCAGAAGCAGGAAGGGGACCTCAGAACTTATGGCAATTGTATGAATTGCAGACCTTCATGTGTCCTATTGGTTAATGCAGGTTTTGCAAAATCAGGGCTAAGGCTTCCTTTATGGAATTAATCTATCTGGAAAGTGATCTTCTGCTTTTCTTACTGTCTTCTATTTTGCAAACATTGTTGTGTTTTCCAATGTGTCACATTATTTCACAAGATGTCAAAAGTATAATCACCCTAGTTTAGTAATCTTGGTTTCGAGGAAGAGTTTAGGTGTGGTTTCCTCTTCAGAGGAACAACAGAGCTGCCATGGAAGAAAGTTTCCAAGAACATGGGGAAAACCAAGAAGCAGTGCAACTCTGGATCATTACTTGATACTCGGCCAAAGTGTCCTACACTTTTTGATTCAGCTCTCTTTCCTATTTTTCCTTTCCAATTGCCTATGGTAAACTATACATTTATAGCCACCAAACCAAGAACAAAACATATCAGGAAAGGTTGAAAGATCTGTGCATGTTCAGTGTGGTGAAAAGAAGACAGAGAGGTGATATGATTGCACTTTTTAAGTACTTCAAGGCCTGTCACAGAGAGAATCAGACAGGCCTCTTCTCTGTTGCCCCAGAGGATAGGAACAGGCCTAATTGTTTGAAGGTATGAGAGAATAAATTTAGACTTAATGTAAGGAGGAACATCTAGACAGAGTGGTTTGGCAATGAAATCATTTCCTAGGGAGATAGTGGAGTCTCCTTCTCTAGATGTCTTCAAAATGAATCTGGGGTTACTTTAGCTGGAGATCCTGCATTGAGCGTGTGTGTGTGTGTGTGGGAGGGGAGAGGTTGGACTAAATTGCCCATTAGGCACGTTCCACCTCTATTACTCTCTTTGCAAAAAATGTGCTTGAGTTGTCTGTGCAAAAACCTGCACACGTGTGTCTGCAATTACAAAAAAAGAAAAGAAAAGAATTTTAAACAAAACCACTGTTTCCTGCATTAATCCTGTGTATTTTGGACAGATATGTATTTCTGTGAAGATCTCTTGAGAATGACAGAAAAATCTTTTAGTTTGTTTCCTGTAACTGGGGAAATAATACTATGGGGAATATTTTTTAATTCTTGCATGTGAGGGTGAAGAATGTGAAGAATTAAATCCCTGTTCTCTTGTCCTCTGCCCAGTACAAAACACTTCAGTCATATCAAAGTTGACTCTAATAGTGTTGATCACTTCCTAAGGACAATCTTCTGCCAAGACCCTTTCCCTCTTAATAGGTAATCTAATCAGCACATTCCAAGCTGAGTCATGCTCATCATCTGTTTGACAGAGGAACTGCTCCTGTGAAAATCAAATGAGTTATCTCATTTGCCTTGAATGTTTCTGATAGCTTGGAAAATTACTCACTAAAAGTAATTTGTTGCTACTGGTGATTCAAGCCCCCACCCCATGTTGGTAACTCTTATAGAAATTGGAAAGTAACTATTTGCTTTCTTGTTATTACAAGAAACTAAAATAGTTACAGTACTTTTAGTTACTTAAAAACTATCCAAATTGGATAAGCCATTAGCCTGAAGTATAAAACATACATAATCCATGTGCCCACCAACCTCTGTAAGTACTTAAGTAATTAAAACAAGTTTGAAGTGAATTTATAGGACCTTTGTGACTGAAAGGTGCTTTTAGCATAAGCTTTTGTATACACCGGATTTTACTGCACGAGAATAGAAATGGATCAGGAGGGTAGCAAGGGGAGATAGTTGTCAAAGTGTTCCTTTTCCCTAATGGGAAAAATCTCCCTCCCTTCAGGAAGAGAACGGAGGTGATACAACATCATGTGAAGCAGCATGGAGAAAGCAACTACTCTCCCGATCTGTTTTGCTTTTCTTTCATGTGGTAAAGTCCTAAGTCTAGTTCAGCAGATGCAGCTTTCCTAGACTCAGGCTATGAACTTCTTCAGTTAGAAGTTTATCACACACGTTCCCCCCCTCCCCCGTTATGGGGATGCTCATGGGCAAACATGACCAGGAAAAAACTGATTTTATCGCACACCAAAGCATCCTCCAAAAGGCCCCATTCCAGTGCCCATCACCAGGCCATGCTCGTTCAGTGCTGAGGAGTGCCATTTTTGCCTAACGGAAAAGCTGGATGCCAGAATGGGACCTTTTGGTGTGCAATAAAATCCGTTTTTTCCTGGTTGCACATGCCCATGAGCATCCCCTTCCCATGTCCATGATGGGGGGGGGGGGGGAAACAGGTGTGATAAACTTCTTAGTCTTAAAGGTGCTGTGAGATTCCTTTTCATACTGATACAGACTAAAAGAACTATTTCTTTGAACAGAATAATTACGGTTCCACTCCGGAAGGAATGCAGATTCCCTTGCCATGTTATAATCATAGTGTAACTTAATTATTGTAAAGAGGGATCCATTACAAGGAATTTCTTGTTTGTAACTAGTTACTTCCAAGCTCTGTATTGTCTCAGTACAAGGCAATTGTCTAATTTATCTGTTTTGCACCATACTGAATCTGTGTTTTTCTTTTGCCAGTAACACTTGTTTTAGTAGCTCTTCTGTTTTGTTAGTAAGTACCACTGCTTTCCCTTATGTTCCATCATACTTTTAGACCCTCCTGCTTGTATAATTGACTTCCATTTCTCTCACACACTTAAAGGATGAATACACTACCTTCTGAGCCAGCAAGTATCATCATGTAGATTTCTTTTATTCCTTAAGGCACCAAACGTCTGGTAGCAATTTTTCTGATGATGATTTTACAATGTCAGGAGACATAGCTTGGCGGATTTCGTGACCTCCTTTCTGAAAAAGATTTTTCGAGCAAAGTGGCCTGATAGGCAAGATCTATTTATAGCAAAATCTCATTAGGGAGCCACTTGGGCTAGGCATTTCTATACCAATTCATGTCACACAAGATCCTGGTGAGAAATTTCCTAAGGCAAGAGTTAGCAGAGTGAGATATACTCATCTACAGAATATCCTTATATTATTTCTTATTTAACAGAATCTCAGTCAGTACAAGAATGGTCCTTATTAATTCATGAAAATATTCATGTTCATCTTTTATATCAGGCAGCAAAAAATAAGGTACAAATAAAATAATAGAAAAACTAAATAATTATAAAATGATGGGGGAAACCTTTAAAAAGGAGCAGTCACAAAGACAAATCAAGAGGAAGTATTACTGCCATTTTGTTGTTTTGTTTTAGCTTTAAAAAAAAAAACAAAAAAAAACGTAATTGGTTTTGTGTATTATGTGCCGTCAGGTCTCCTGTCAAATTTCATAGTGTTTTCTTAGGCAAGGAATACTCAGAGGTGGTTTGCCATTGCATTAATCTGAAATATAATCTACCGCACCTCATTGTTCTAGGATGTTAGCTGCCAAATCTTAGATAGATGTCAATTTCCATGGGTTTTTATACAGTGGAATAATGAGATGATCCCCAGACTTTAGGCTGGCATCATGTTCAGCTGTGATGAGATCATGAGATGGGCATACAACATCGTAACTGCTGGGAAATTATCATTTGTGGTCATGAGGAAATGAACATGACCTCCCAGACCTACTTTGCAACCTGGCAGTACCCCAACCTAAATGTTTCCAAGCTGTTGAAGATCAAGGCCCTGGGAAATGACATCTGCAGCGCCCATCCTATTGTGGAATGCCTTGGGATCCGCAGTTGTGGAGGACCTCGAGCTGCCTGTTCTTCAGGCACCCTGTAACTGTAAGAGTGCTGCAGACATCATTCCCCACACCCTGATCATTGGGAAGGTTTTGAATGGGGGTGCTGCAAGGCTGCAAAGGTATGATGCCTGTGTGCAGGGGGGTTGGCATTGTCAGATATAACAATGATGATAGAATCCCATCATTGTAGTTCCATTGGATCTTTGCCATTATTTTATCTATTTGCTGTTCTGATATCTCAAGTTGGAGGGAGGGAGGGAGGGAATTCTTCAAGATCTCGGGGGGGGGGGGGCTTTCCTACTTCTGCCCAGAAGACCACACTCTTTATCTAAAGAAGCCAGGGTGATATGGGGTCGTCTGCCTGCAAAGCATGTGGTCTTCTAATGAGCTACAGCTCCCAGTCATACATCCTTCCAAATCAATTATAGGTTTTCTGTTATGTCCTTAAATAAGTGAAACCCAAATGATTTTTTTTAAAGTTCGTGAAATCTCCTTTCCCCCCCACAACTATATAAATCCATTTGGAATAACAATAGACAGAGAACATAATAAATGAAAAGGAGACACTATCTAGAGAGTAGAATGCATACTGAATGCAGGTTTATTCACTTATTTACCATGTCAGATATGACTCAGTTATGTTGTTACTGCAAAATAAAATTGTCCTGGTGCTCAGGAACCATAGCCCACTTTTCCCTTTACGCTTATATTCTTTCACTATAAGATGTTTTACTGTATTTCATAAGGTAACTGCATTGGGCTGTGTGTATGTGAGAGAGAAAAGCACAGTTAAATGTCCTGTGGCACTTTAAAGATAACACATTTATTGTACCATAAGCTTTCATGAGCTAGAGACTACTTTGTCAGATTCATGAAGTGTTTGGCAAAGTTAGGAAGTGCATATATATATATATATATATATATATATATATATATATGCATAGTTAGGAACCCAACACAGGGCTAAACATGAAAGAAAATTCAAGTGGCAGTATGAGATCTGCAGAACACCTTGATAAGTTTATGCTCCATTAATGCAGATATGTTCCACTGAACCTGTGCCGATCGCCACTAAGGGGTGCGTTGCCGCCACATCCAGCTATGCCAGATTGGACACGCCCGCCAGCAACCCACATGTGAAAGCCCTGATCTCGGGCCTTCCAGGGTGCAAAAGGACGCATGGAACAAACGCCAGCTCCTTTGTGCCCTGAAAAAGCAGTGTGATCAGCTATGGGCGATGTGCGTTTAAGGTGCTCCTTTGGTGCTGCGTCCTGTACACACAGTGCTAGAGGAGCGTCCTGTGATGCCATGTGGGCCTCCCTCCTCTTCCGTGGCCCCAGAGGTGGGCCTATGGGGCTTTTCCTGTCTATTTCTTGAAGTATGAGTATTGATGGTTTACATCTTTTGTGATGGTATAGGACTGTGGGTGTGTTTTAATTTTCTGTAAGCCGCCCTGATCTCGTTGGAAGGGCGCGGGTCATAATTCATATTATTATCTTATCATTATTCTTATATTATATTATTATTCATTATATTATGTGCCGTGAGAGCGTGGCTGACCATGTGCTGCCCATGGGGTGGGGAATGGAGCGTGCATCGTCTGGACCCATGCCCTGACTCCACTCCCAGGCTGGCCTTAATGGTCAGTCTGCACAGCCCCCCCACTAACATTTGAGGATTCTGAGTGAGCCAGTTAGCCGTTGTTGTCAAGAAGCAGTGGCTCTTGACAACCAAGCATTGCTCTTAGAACGGTAATTGCCACCTTCCTTTCTCCACCTCATAGGATTTGGCCATCACGTCTAAACTGTAAGAAAAACAGACTCAACACTGTTCAATGCAGTGCTTCTTCAAAAGAGCGGTTCAGATGGACCCTCATCCCAAGTGGGAAAGGAAATGCTTGCTTGGAAGAGGACGCCATAGGGTTGTCCCAGGGCTGCAGTGCAGCTTTCCATGCATAAGTGTTTTAGGCTGAGTTGCAGAGATGTAAAATTCCAGAAATTTTGAAAGCCATGGGGAGAAAAAAACTCCAGGTTTTTTCCCCTTTTCCCCCCAGGGAAAAATGGAAATTTCCCCCCAAAAATTGAAAAAATGCAACATTGCACTTTTTACAGATTGAAAGTCACTCTGTACTTTAGGAATACAAAATATGACTATGTACAGTTTGAACTGGCATAAAATTATCACCCATTGGTCATGTTAACAATATTCAAAACACTAAATTCCAAAAGATTTTTTAAAAAATTATTTGTAACAAATGGAGTAATAATCTCCTGAACTTTGGTTGTGCCAATTTATGTGGAGCAGGCAAAACAACAACACAAAAACCACAGAAGAAATCATCAACATTAATAACAAAAGAAAAATTATTTATATTTCCTCTCCACAGCATCAAGTAGACATTAAAAAAAAAAATGGGGGGGGGGTGTGGGGAAGGGAGGAGTACTTAGATTCAATTAATAGTTATGAAATTTAATCAGATTCATTTTCCGAGCTTTGACACCACTTTAACTGCCACGGCTTAATGCTAGGGAATTATGGAAATTGTAGTTTGTTGTGGCACTAGAACTCTCTGACACAGAAGGCCAAATGTCTCATAAAACTACAAATCCCAGAATTTGAGAGCACTGAGCCATGGCAGTTAAAGCAGTGTCAAATTGCATTATTTTGGTAGTATGGATGCAGTCCTAGTTATCAGTACTGTATTCGTTTCAGTCTCTGCTTTTGCTTTCTTATGTTTGTCATCATCACAGTTATCATGGACATCTAAATACCAAAGGTGTACCCGGATTAAAAGAAGCTTATCCATATGATTTTTGAATTATGAACTTTAAATGTGGGTTGTTTTAGAATGTGTATGTCTTATTTGTCCTTTTAAACTGTTGCATATTTTAATTAATGGGTTTCAATTGATGTTATGTTTTGTTTATTTGTTGTTGTTCCCTGCATTGGTCCTGGATAATAATAATAAAGATTATGTAAGACTGTGTTTTGTGTATCTCTGTCAAAGTATTTAATAAAAGGCATTTAATAAAGGAGTCCATCTTCTGCCTTTTCTTTTTTCTGTCTTTTTGTCATTCTGCAGTTGTCACTTATACCATAGTCCCATATCTTCTCAAAACATTTGTGAACTGAAAAATTACTTATTATAGCTAGAAAACCATGCCCAATTCATGTTAAATCCATGTCCAACAGTATATCATTCCTTAATGAATTTTAACTCTGCAGTTTCATGGACATAAGTAGGGTGAGATTAAGAGCGGCTAAAGAATATAGAGTGAGTCTGTTACTTCTTCCCCACTGCTTTATTTATTTATTCATATGTTAGTATTTTAATGTCTAGTATATGCCCATTTACTCATTAATGAAGAGGCTAACGTGTTTAATAATGTATAAATGCTCACCATCTGATATCATATACACCTTTTTGTAGGATATTTAGATTCTTTTTTTAAAAAACTGATACTTTATTATTTAATCACAATATGATGAGACTTAAGTAGAATAGTAGGAGATGTTACACCGTAGTTTGTGTCCGGGATTGGTATGGGGACTGTTGGCAATTAGGAGGTAAGGCAAGCCTAACCATAATCTCCATATATGCTTATATTGTGTAGACCAGGGATGGGCAACTACAGAGTAGACAGGGGCCATTTCTCCCCAATAATAATAATAATAAAAATAAATTTTATTTATATTTTTCTGCCTCTCCCAAGTGGATCGAGGTGGGATTACAACCTTTCTTAAAATGCAATACAAACAATCAATAAAATACATGAAAATTACAGTTAAAATCAAAATTTTCAGGCGACTAGGCTACAGCATCACATTTCAGCACTCCAGAAGTGATGTATTTTTTTCTTCTGGCAACTATTTTTGGCCAGTTTGACTTTGGGGAGTGGGGGAGATAAACAACCACATTTTGGGGCAGATCAATTTTGGGCCTATTTTGGGACAAAAAATAGCCAAAATTTAATTGTGGTGAGGTCTGGGATCTTTAGGGGCTTCAGGGCTCACACTTTGGAGTCCCAAAGTGGCATTTGGTCCATAGGCTACACTTTGTCCACCCCTGCTACATACTGAGAGGGTATGTACAAATGGTTGCTACTCCCATTCAGGTCATTGCTAAGCAACTGAGAACTCTGATTTTCCAAGTTTCTTCTAGAAGGCTCTTCACTCTACATGTGACCAGAGTGGAGATGGAGTGATGGAGTTCTATGTTTGTTCCTCGTGTGTTGACTCTAACCCTTTTTCTGTATGTCCAAATATGTGATCCGTATATAGCTAAAATCTGATACTTATGTGGATAAAAGAGATTCCTTATGTAACAACACTCTCCACACACAAGGAGTAGGAATTCATAGGCTTGGGGAAATTCTAAGGTATGCAGCACAACAATAAATATAGCCAGGCAATGCTGGGTGACTGTTGAGCGGAAGATTGAAAGATGGGGATGGGAGTGGAATAGAGAATCCTAGAAGTGACGATGGCCCGATTAAGCCACTCACTCTAAGGCATTTTTGCAGGCCTCACTTGTCCCATGTTGGAGTGTGTCCAGAGATGGACAACCAAAATGGAAACAATGCCCTGTGAGGAGCAACTTAGGGAGCTGGGGATGTTTAACCTGGAGAAGAGAAAGCTAAGAGGTGACGTGTTAGCCCTGTTGAAATATTTGAAGAAATGTTATACTGAAGATGGAGCAAGTTTGTTTTCTGCAGCTCCAGAGAACAGAACCCAGAGCAATTGATTCAAACTGCAGGAAAAGGGATTCTGTCACAATATTACAAAGAACTTCCTGACAGCAATAGCTGTTTGACAGTGAAATATGCTGCCTTGGAATCTATTGGAGTGTCTTTCTTTGGAGGGTTTTAAACAGAGGCTGGATGGCCATATGTCGGAGGTGCTTTGATTGCATATTCCTGTATGGTAGGGGTTTGGACTGGATGGTCCTTGAGGTCTATTCCAACTCTGTGATTCTTTGATTCCATGACTTGTAAAATGGGCATCCCATGTACAGATGTGTTGAACTCCAACATGTGTGAACAGGGAGGGCAAGAATAAGATGCTGCATTTTGGAGGAAACCTCTGGTTATTTTCTTTAAACACACATACACACACACTTCATTTCCTTCCAATCAACTTGACTGGAGATGAGAATTACCATGGAACCCTATAAGCAGAGAGCACCATGCAACTGGATTTTTGGCTACATAAGCCTATGAATGAGATTTAAGGGGCACTGCCAAAGGCTTTCTTCATCCTGGAGTCTTAAAAGAGGAGGATGTGGTTGGAAGGAATCCTTCCTCATCATTTGAAAAAATACAGAGTAAGGATGAAAATAATATTTTCCATTATTATTTCCTGCCTGAAACATGGTTTTCATAACACTTGAAAAACATGTTTGAAAGAATAATACAGTGATGACAATTTTGCACAATATTCAGACATCCTGAAGTTTTGCAAGAAATAGTCCAATATTAACATCTCTTCACATGGGGAAAGAAGAACTGGATTCAAATATTACCTCAGGTTTCTACATATACTACCAAGTGTCTCCAACTGCCATTCCCTCAAATGCAATCAGCCAATTTATGCTATACAATGGGTACATAGGAATGGGTGCTTATAAATTATAAATTCAGTAGCCATTGTTAATATTTGTTCTTTGAAACTTAACAAGGCATTTTCATTGAGGGGCAAGTAACTACTGTTAAGATTAATCAACAGGTAAAGAGAATCTCCAGATCATGGATTGGATATGGTTTGCTGGTGTTCCTTACCCAGTTTTATCCAAGTCCTAGCTGGCATCTTGACTTCATCTCATTCCCTAAATCAGAACACTCTTCCATATTCTCCCATTATCTCCCCTCATTTTAAAAGATGATATGTGCAGAAGCCTTCCTTATGTCTTTAGGGACCCGTGAGAGGCAATTTCTAGAAATTCTGTGGGCCCAAGAAAAGCCTTTCCCTTCCAAAAAAAAAAGAAGAAGAAGAAGAAGAAGAAGAAGAAGAAGGAAGGAAAGAGGGAAGGAAGGAAAAGTCATTACCAGTTGGAGAAAATGGACAACCTCAGTTTAAAATAGGCTACCCTGATACACATAACAATCTCCTCTCCATGCCCAAACAGAAGAGTGGGTGGTAGTAATCATTTTTTAAAAAATTACAAAAAAGAAAGAAAGAAAGGAAAGAAAGAAAGAACAAGAGAAAAAAGAAAGAAAAAAGAAAGAAAAAGAAAGAGCTGGGTCCCCTCTGGGCCCCAGGAAGCTGCATGTGGCTTGTAGGCTACAGTTCCCCACCTACACACTAAAGGTCTTATCTCCAGTGAACATCTGATCAATAGCTGATCAGAGATAAGACCTGTTCCAAGATAAGCAGAAAGAAAGAGTCTGTTAGAATCAAACAAGAAAAATGTCCCCTCCAGCCATAAAAGGCCTACCACCCTTGGTGTATATATGGCTTCATTATGTACTCTCATAATGTTTCACATGTGCTATAAATGGCATACAGTCTTCTTCTTTTAAACACATACAATATACCTTTCATATTCAATATGTTTTTAACTTAATACCAGGCTCTTGAGTTGGAGAAGTCAAATATGTTAAATAAAAATAGTTTGGAAGCATGAAAAATGGCCTGTCTCTGAACACTGATGTTACTGACCCCTTGTCCAAAATACTGCACTTTTAACTTACCTCACTGCTTGGGTGGTGTTCAGTGCAAAGGACTGAACACTGGATTATGATCCTAGAGTCCAGGTTCAAATTCCCTGTTGGCCATGGTAAGTCATGCTTTCTTAAACTCACTCTTGAACAAGATAGGGTTGTCTTAGGTCAGGGCCACCATAAGTTGGAAATGACTTGAAGGCACACAGCAACAAATTGCTCAGGGATATAAATCAGTTGGGTTAAACGCAATGCCATTCTCACCAAAATCTTACAGGGTCAAAGTGACAGAATGGTATTTTTATGGAACTGTTTAGCTTTTGGGAATCTCAAATATTGTCTTGTCTTCTGGCTTAGCAACCCCCCTTCCTGAAATTTAGCCTGCTTTTTGCTGAGAGCAGAATTAGCTAGCACCACTTTGTAAATGAATGGAAAAACAATTGAATTAAAAGTTGAGGTATATGTTTGGTTTTACTCTGGAGTTATTACATTTGGAGTAATAATGTAGTGAGAGGCAATAGAAACCAGGGAATCATTTGATGCTTGCCTGATTAGTGCAGCTGTACTTGAAGAAATCGAAATCAGAGACCTCCTTGTAGTTCATGAACAAACTAGTATCTGGATAATTACACTGAAGCTAATTGAACACATATTTTAATGTTGTCCAAAGGATTTTTCTGAAGAAAACTATTATTTAATGTATTACGCTTAAGGAGACAGAACAACAACAACAACAACAACAACAACCTGGCATGGAAAAGACAGTATTATATTGTCTTTGATTTAGTGATTATGCCTTTGTCAAGTCAAAGGCTTTCAAGGCCGGCATCCATAGTTTTTTTGTGGGTTTTAAAATTATGAATATGCCTTTGTTTTAATTCAAGCTAATTGTTTTGTATTGTTGGCTAAAGCCAAAAGGTAATCCTGTATCACCACTGGAAACTGCTATTTGGTGAGGAAAGTATATGGGACGGAGAACCAAGAAATCAATCATACATAGATCTAGGTAAATCTGACAACTTTGGTTCCATTCAGTTTCTCCTTTCCCATTTGTAAGTTTGTGTTTCATCTGATTTCCATTCTTCTACAAACTATACTTTTAAAACATCACATAGGAATTTCTGGACACACCTTTCATATATTATAATATAATGAAGCTTTTTTGTAAGTTATTTCCCATAAAATAATGTGTTACTGTGCATGGTATGCCAAACCATAACAACAACAACAACAACAACAACAACAACATCCTTTTTTTTTTTTAAAAAAAAAAAAAGGAGAGTACTATATTTGGGTAAGTGATCATTCCAGTCTCTAATTCTGTTTCAGTTTGCCAGTGCTGTATTAAGTGTTTACTAGTCACAGTATATTTCAAACCAAAATAATTGTGTAATTCTGTCCAGAATAGAGGAGGTTTGGAATCATTAGGGGCACCCCAGTGCTAGCATTGGTTGCCAGCCAGAAGCAGCCATTTGCTGATCTAGGTGATTCCTGGTGGAGTGGGTGGAAGCAATGCTAGCATCAGCGTTTTCTCAGAAGTAGCAAGAGGTAGAACTTGATTGTGTACTTTCAAAATGAAAAATGGGTCCAAAACTCATGTTGACTTGGTTCAGTGCAATAGCACAAAACAAAAAGGAGAAAATTGGTGGTTTGGGTGGTGGTGAGGAGCAGGTTGTTGTGGTTTGGGTTGGTGATACTCAAGGGAAAAAATGGTCTAAACATTGGGCTAAATCTAACATTCTGCTAGAAGAACCTGAGAAATGTTCTTTCTCCCCCCTTCCCCTCTACATCTTCTGAAACCATATCCAGAGGTAACGGAAGTAGCTAAGAAAAGCATATGTTAATACAGAAGGTGGGTTACCTTGTTTTAAAGGTACTCAAGCACCTGGGAGCTGCTGCTCATGTCTGTTGCTCCCTCTTAACTTCCTAAATGCAAATGGTTTGGCTTTGCAGAAAGGATATCTAAGCTGCCATCCAAACTTAATGGTAACTCCCCTATGACTGTAAAACTTCTTATGTTGCATAGTGCACATGCTACCAGAAGAATATGAAAGTATCTAGTAGCACTTTTAAGACTGAGTGAAAGATGTTGTAGCATAAGCTGCATACCACTTTCTTTGCTCATTTAGTCTCAAAGGTGCCACAAGATCCCTTTACATACTGATATTCCAGTTTATCATGTCTATATCTGTGTGAAATATGAGTTCTATGTCCATCATATCCCACGTTGTGGTTACAATGCTTCTACTTTTCATCTATTTGGACAATGCAAGAGGTAAAGAGAGTTAACATCTTGTCTTGACTCATCATTCATCTAAAGAACAAAGGAAATGGAGATAAAACAAATCTTAGAGTCAATTCAAATCCAGTCCTCCAACAATCTATGGCTATAATACAACATACCCTCATCCCCACACACATGCGGAGATATGTTTTTTGAGTGCTGTGCAACTCCATTCAGAATAACAATATTGTGCAACACATGTCAGTCATTACGTGCCGTTATTCAGTGCACAATGCATGATGCATAACCTCAATCAAAAGGATAGGATGAATAACCACAATGCATAAAGCACAATGTATAACTTGCAAAGACAAGAGAGATGAACATGTTGTCTGTGCAACTCCACTTGCACCAATATCAGCAGAATATTCTGTGGTCCAATGGTGACCTTTTGGTCCCACATGCAAAGTGTGAGTTACACAAGCATATGTCTCTAACGGAATTCCAGCCATGATGATTTAAAATTGCCTTCTGAGAACTAATTGATAACCAAATATATGACAAGTTACTCTTGCCTTTGGGACAAGTGTTACTTTGATGAAATAACAGAATCCTCTTAATATTATTCCTCCTCTCTCATTTAGCATTAGATGACCTATAGCTTGCAACATGAATTATCAAAATGTAAAACAAGCAATTCAATCATATTTTAGCCTTGATAAGTTCTTTTCTTATCAGTGTTTGCCTTGTGGATGTAATTTGAAAGGAGGAATTTCATTAACATTTAGGTTGGGTGAGCTCCTGAAGGAATGCAGTATGTTTCAACAGATAGTCTCACTTTTTGAATTCATTTATCTTGGATTTTTGAAATTTCCATCAACTTGAACCTCAGTATCAAAATGTGAAGCCATGAATACCAGTGGATATTGGTGTTTCTTTCTTTTTTAAAATTGTGAAAATGTTACTAATTACTGTTCGCACAATAAAACAACATATTTGGCTGGCAAAGGAAATAACTTCTTGATGTTGGTGTTATCATGCTTTTTTTGTAAATTAGGCTTTTGGAGTGTGTTTGCCATGATCAGATGGTATTCTTCCAAATGATGGAGCAAGACAGCAGATGATCTCCTCCAGCAATAGGAATAAGACATACATTCTCTCCTAGTGTGCAGGCCTAGCCTGGGGTACCACCAGATAGCTGTAGGGTCATAAATCTTTGCTTATTTAATTGAACAAAGAATTCAAATATTTTCTCTCTCTGAAATTAAAATTTTGTGTATTTTAAAGAATTTTTGTGTATTTTTATGTTTATATGGCCAATATCATACACATCTTTTGCAAAGCATAAATATATGCCAGTTTAATTACATTGGTTTCAACAGTTGCACAATGGCCACCACAGCCTTGAGCTCACTTATTTCACAATAGTTGAAAATAGTTCTCACCTAGTCAAAAATGTGTGACAGCACTGCAGAAGTGCTTGTCGGAAAATTGGCTGCATTAGGAATCCAATTTACACAACCTTTGAAAAAGTGCAACCACTTGTGCAATGTGTTCGACACTGGTCCCAATAAGAAATGGAACTCTCTGTATTATAGCTTCTTGGTGAAAAATTCACAAGGACTTTACTTTTGCACAAAAACACTGTTATATGAAAAATATAGCATGTTCCCATAGAAGACATGTTTACACACACATGTTTTGCAAAATTTCACCAAAGATGCCATAATGCTTCTATATTAACAACAACAAGCACGTCTGGCCACCACATCTACTTGAGATGTCAACTGCAGGGACGAATCCTGAAGTACTCCTAAACTGCGAACTTCGTCCTTTAGGGGAAGTGTGACCCCATCCAGGATAGGTGGACAAATTTCCTTCCCCGGGCCTGGGGAACCTATCACCAGTACTTCCATTTTCTCTGGATTCAGTCTGAGTTTGTTTTCCCTCATCCAGCCCATCACTGACTCCAGGCAGGCGTTCAGAGGAGAGACGCCATCCTTAGTCCAACTGATGCAGTGACTATGCAATTTTAGGCCAAGGCCAATGCAATTTTAGTCTGCATCAATAAAAGTATAGCGTCTAGATCAAGAGAAGTAATAGTGCCACTGTATTATGCTTTGGTCAGGCCCCACCTGGAATATTGTTGTGAATATTCTTGGCACCCCAATTCAAAAAGGATGTTGAGAAACTGGAGTGTGTCCAAAGGAGGGTGACTAAAATGGTACAGAGTCTGGAAACCATGTCCTATGAGGAACGACTTAGGAAGCTGGGGATGTTTAACCAGGAGAAGAGACAGTTAAGAGGTGATATGATAGCTCTGTTTAAATATTTGAAGGGATGTCATATTGAGGAGGGAGCAAGCTTGTTTTCTGCTGCTCCAGGGAACAGGACCCGGAACAATGGATGCAAGCTACAGAAAAAGAGATTCCACCTCAACATTAGGAGGAGCTTCCTGACAGTAAGGACTGTTCGACAGTGGAACACACTCCCTCGGAGTATGGTGGAGTCTCCTTCCTTGGAGGTGTTTAAGCAGAGGCTGGATGGCCATCTATTGGGGATGCTTTGATTTGGATTTCCTGCATAGCAGGGGGTTGGACTGGATGGCCCTTGTTGTCTCTTCCAACTCTACGATTCTATGATTCTATGATTCTAAACCCACCCCTCCAACATATGTATTTACTAGTTGTAGAAAAACAAGAATATCCTCCTCTCAGGCCTTCTTAGAACCCCCAGGAGGTCACAAAGAATGCCTGTTGCTGTGCATTCATTTTCACGAATTGAGTGAGACACTTCTCTATCATCGCTCCTTCCTTGGCATGGAACTTTGCAGTAAGTCTTCCTGACTGAGGATTGACTTTATATTAAAGCAGCAGGAGCCCTGACCTGTATTCAGCCTAGCAATTTGAGATTAAACTCCATTAGAGACATCTCGCACTTCAAACACCTTTTACTGTGTCAGCACTTATTAGGACGTTGGATGTGTTTTAGCTATACACAGCTTTTCTTTTTAAGAGAAAAAGAGGTGGTAAGGAAGGATGAAACAAAGTAAATACAGTTAACACATCAGTGAATTCTGAAGGTTCACACATACAATACTCATGTCTATACACACATGGGAGGGAGCTTCAGCTTTATGTACCAAGAAGGAGAAGAGCAGTGTAGATTCCCTTAGGCTGAACTTGGCTTGTCACCACTTTCCCACAACTATTGTACAGTGGGCCCTTGGGATTTGGTTCCAGGACCCCCATGAATACCAAAATCCATGGAAGCTCAAGTCCCATAATATAAAATGGCAGAATCAAGATTTGCTTTTTAGATTTTATTGTTGAGGACTATTTTGAAACCATGGATGATTGACTCAGTGGATGGAGAATCCATGGTCATGGAGGGTCGATTTTATCTGGTCTACATCTTTTGTAGCTGAGAATGCAGTGTGGAAATGTGAGAGCACTCTCTGAAATGAGTGCAAAATGCCAACTTTTCAGCACGTTGCAATGGTTTTTCATTTACTGTCATGAAGCAATTCTAATTTTAGTGGAGCTCTAAGATATTTTGAAGCCTATTTTCTGTTCCTTTCCCTAAGGTATATTTCACAGATGGTTGGCTTTGTTTTGTTTTATTTTCTTCCTTTCTGGCTGTGTCTTAGTGTGTTTGTGTGTATTTGAGCACTAGGGATATTAGGAATATAATTCTTTGCTAATTTTGGTCTCATGGAAAACAATTAGTCATTTTAGCAATTTTCTTCCTTCTATGAGAAAGTCTTCAAAAACAAATTTTGTACAGAATAAGTCTTGAACTGTGAGGATTCTCATCAATCCGGGATTTTTCCCATCAGGGCTTTCCAATCCTTCAGAAACACTTTTTAGAAATCCGAAAATAACTGAGTCCTGTTTCAATCCCTAAGGAATATTCATCTCTTATTTCATTCTTGTATAATTAAGGTTTCTTCCCAGTGGGTGAATTTCTGAGAGTTTTGCACATTACATTTCAGGATATTTTCCCCCAAACCCACAAAAACCTACACAATGTCTGCCACATAGAGCATCATAATGTGCCATAATTATTAAACAATTGACTTTATCACATGGGGAAAAGCAGGAGTTTAAACTGTCATTATCCCATGAAAGTCAAGCTGAATAATTTTCACATGACATTGCAATTAAAGAAGACTTATCCTGGCAATAACCAGGTAATAACCAATGTGTGTGAAAATCTTTCCACGATCATCTGACTTTCCTGGGATAATGACAATTTAAATCCCTGACACCTCCCCTCCCCAATTTTCCCCTGTGTGATAAAATCCAATGTGTGTTTGTTTGTTTTTTTGGTTTTGTTGTTGTTGTTGTTTTTACAGAAATGATTTTTTTCAGGGAAAAAAGTACCAAATTGCTAAAAGTCATGTGGTGATCTTCTTGACAGGGTGCCTTGATATGCTGGGACATACTTTCTCAATCAAGACAAGAACATTTGTGAATATTATTTACAATCCTAGTGTACATGCATCCACACCTGCCTTTTTTCTTCTATAATGAAAGTTTAGTACTACAAAGAGCAGTAAAGGAATGAGTTGATAATCTTGACTTGAAGAAAATTGTGATTATATACTATGGCATATAGCCACTAGCACAGGTGAAAAGAAATCATTGTGGAGGAAACAGATGGCTTATCACTATGTACCCAATTGCGCTGTGCCTGGTAACAGAATATGGCCCCAAACTATGTAACATGAGGGATTCATTAATTAAGAAGCAAGCCACCATTTTCCATTTTGTGTTCTAAAAAATGTGTGCACTCCTGGAGTTACTGACAAATTAAGCATCAATTGGATCAAGGGCAAAATGTGGTCTAGGACAAATAGAAAACTTGTTTGAGGAGGGTGCAAAAATAGGTGTTTTGATTGCTCAGTAACTGGTACTTTCTTTGCCAACGGCATGTTTCCGTTCAAAGCAGGTGATACTGTGATGAAGAGATACTCAGGTTATCAGAAAGTGCCAGAACAAGAGAGCAGAGAAAGAAGTTGAGCAGACTGATTTATGGCTAGATAAAATTGTCCTAGGGGAGATTCTGTGGATTACAAAATCGTTCAATTTTACAAAGTGAAGTTGCTATTGTCCTACCTGTTTGGAGTCTATCAAAGTCTGTGTGACAGCAGGCATATACAGTATTACCTTTTGAAATCTGTGGAAGAATCTCCCTTGCCCCCAGAGCAAAACTAGGACCACAGGCTCTTCAGAAATACAGGTCAGCTCCAGCTGCTTTCATTTCTTTTTTCATCACTGAAAATGTTTCTTCATTTTAAAAATGAAATAAGAAAGCTGCCAAGGGCAGCCCCTAGTTTACAGAGGGGTGAGCTGGGAGCTACCAGTGACCTATTGGTACAAATGGATCTCCAGAATTGCCTTGCAACTGTTCTTGAGCCTTGTGGAGCAGAGAATAACATCTGCAGCTTAATGCAAAGCAAGCCGCAGTTTCTGTTTGCTTGGTATGCAGCTGTCTCCTACTTTAAATTCATTGGAAGAGATTCTATGTTGGAAAAACGCTCAGTGTGTTAGCAGCCTGTCTTGAACTGTTAGTGAGAGCTTTGGCATTTTGCCTTACCTCCTTTGCCAAGTTGGGTGTGTATGTCCTGCTGGCACCTTCAATACTACACTAGCATGTGGCGGAATGAGGGAGATGATCTCAAAATGTGTTTTGTTTGTTTCACTGGGATGTTAAACCTTGTGATAATTGGTGTGAAAATTAAAAGGGAAATGTATTTCAAAAGTACTGGGAGATTTTCTTTTTGACACAAAATTCCCTTGGCTGTAGAATATTTATTGTTGTTCAGTAAAATTATACCCCCCCCCACCATTGACTTAATTTGTAGATGAGTTGTAAATCATTTTAACTTCAGGTTAAATAGGCTTTTCCAAAAGCCAGTTAACAGAATGCATTCCAATGCTTCTCTGTTCTTGGTGGGGAATTTAATAGAAAAACCCACCTATTTAGGCTGGTTTACTTCTCTTTTGCCAGAATTAGTGTTTACTTGGTAATGTTCATGCACTGATCCAACTTGTGCTGGCTGATTGTTTCACCATGTAAGTGTCTGATCTCTCTCCCTCTCCTCACTTGATTAAACCACTCTATGTATGTGTAGTTTGCCAGCTGGAAGATGAAGGGTAACATCTGAAATCATGCACAAGATGGAAGCAAACAGATTCTCCACATAAATTGATGACTGTGTGCATA
Source organism: Sceloporus undulatus (assembly GCF_019175285.1). Taxonomy (NCBI): domain Eukaryota; kingdom Metazoa; phylum Chordata; class Lepidosauria; order Squamata; family Phrynosomatidae; genus Sceloporus; species Sceloporus undulatus. Next base: position 275,381,817 of record NC_056523.1, read on the forward strand.
GCTGGCCAACAACCATTTTCCCTAAGTGTTTGATTAAGTGAAACATAACCTCACAACATGTTGCACAAGATGGTTTAGCCTATTTTTATACAACCAAAATTGGAGTCTCTATTCATTTCTTAACTAGAGAGTATGGGAGATATAAAGACTAGGAACCTTTCTTTAAAAAAAAGTCTCTTAGACTTGTACCTCAGTTGGTTCTTTGGTTCAGTATTTTCTAAAATCACAAAAATTGTAATCAATGGTTGCATAACCTGTACTCAGGACAAGAGGCTGCTGTCAGAGCAGAATATGGAGAAACAGAATGGTTCCCAATTGGCAAATGGGTTGGGCAAGGATGCATATTATTACCCTATTTATTCAACATTTATGCAGAAGATATTGTACACAGAGCAGGCTTAGACTCAGAGGCAAGAGGAATGAAGATAGGAGGAAGGAACGTTAACAAGAAATGGTGCAAATTTCATCTTTAGCTGGCTGCTTTGTTCACTCCTTCTGTCTCCTGTGGTATTCTTTTACAAGGTTTGCTCTGGCAAATATTACATGTGCCAGAAGAAATACAGAGAGTACAGAGAGTAACACATGGGAGGGAGGGAGGGAGGGAGGGAGGGAGGGAGGGAGAGTGGTTGGGTGGGTGGGTGGGTGGGTGGGTAGTGGACCAGCAAAGGCCTCAAAGAAAGTTGATGTTTAATGATAATGCTGTAGAGAACTTAAGAAAATGGCAAGAACTATTTGAATTTTATTACTCTGTAGATGTAAAAAAAAAAAAGAGGCTTTGGTCAACACTATTTCTCTATGTATCCAGGTGAAGACACAAGAGAAGCATTTAATGCTTATCTGTGTCATGGCAATTCAGTATGTGTGGGGATAATCTAGTTTTGAAGCATGCTTTGTGACACAGTAGAAATGTTATACAGAAAAGGCATTCAGAATGCCATGCTAAAGTTCAGAGAGCAGAATGAAAAGATGCATGTATGGCAGATTTGAATCTGCTAGCACAAAGTTGTGAATTAGAAGGACTTAACTTTTTAAATACTGCATAGAACATGACTTCAGGTCAGACAGGCTGAGAACCAAATCACTGAACAACACTGATTTAACCTTGAGTGTGCACTGGATATAGTCAGGGAGGAGAAAGATGATATATAACAAAGGAGAAAGCAGGAACAACGTAGATGGCCTACAATGCAAAAATACTTTGGAAACACTGGTGGCCTTAGAAGAAATGAAATAATAGCAACTGTGGAAGAATTGCCATACTGTTCAGGGCCTGCCCTACCATTAGGTAATATGAGGCAGTTGCCTTCAAGCAAAGACTCTAGGACATTGCTTTTTGCAGTCTAGGGACCAATTCTATTGCATCTTGCTCTCCCAGTGCCCTAAAAATTCATGCAGGAACTTTCTGTCAGCCTTCCTACCTTAAAAAATCTAACTATTCCAAGATATTGCATCTTGTTCACAAAGGCAAGATGCAATGTTTTCCCTTCAAAGTTACTTCTGCTGGAAGACAAATGCATGACTATTACTTTGTCTGTTGCAAATTTGTTGTCTCTAACTGCTAAAATGAGAGAGATCAAATGATCAAAAAGGGATCAGACCCATGATAACATACCCTAGATCTGTAATTATATAACCAATAATAATCTCTTGTGTTGTAACCCAATCTGATAATTTAATTTTATGTAAACTGCCTGTATCTTTTACATAATCTTTCCATTTTATATGGTTTTAAGTTATAACATGTATCACTGGGTTTACTGACTTTAAATAAAGTCTGAATTTACTTTCAAGTAAAAAACGGATTTTGAATGTCATGAGACAGCAGGAAATTATTAGTTATTTATCCTTGTTATTGCATTTTTATTGTCAGAGAGGAGGGTTGGTACTTGTGGGATTTTCTGCCTCACCTTCCAGAATAATGTGGCTGGTTTAGGTCCACAGATGAAGACAGCCTGCTATTTGCCTCTCTTCCTCAGAAATCAAAAAAATCTTGATTTAGATACTGTCACAGAGGTTGTGTCGCAAAAATGGCAATGTTGCATTATGACTGCTGTCATGACACAAATTTCTATCTGGAATGTGGCAAAGTAGGCAATAAATCTGACAAATTATCATTTTGATAAAACATGTGAAATCAGGATGGATAAATATCAAAGAAAATGATATAAATAGTCCAGCAGAGACAAGTGCAAGGGGCACAGTTTTCCATGAGCAGACTAAATACTTCCATTTTGAATTGTCTTGCCATAGGATATTCAAGGTAAAAGATAGACAGTGGTTTGCGAAGTGTGAAAACTGGAGGAAGAAACACCAACAATTTAAGATAGACAGATGACAGATATAAAATAATAGACTTGGAACAACCTTTAAGGAAGGTTAAAGAAGAAAGCACAAAAGCCTTTTTATAGTTGAATATTAAGAAAACAAAAATAATGACTACAGATTATTTAGACAGCTTTAAAGTGGATGATAAATACATCAAAATAGTTTGCTCAGTCATTAATTGAAATGGAGACTGCAGTCAAGAAACAACAAGAAGGCTAAGACTTGGAAAGACAGCTATGAAGGAATTAGCAAAGATCTCCATGTGCAAAGATATATCAATAAATAGGAAAGTCAGAATCATTCATGCCATAATATTTCAAACTTCTGTATATGGTTGTGAAAGCTAGACAATGAAGAAAGCTGTGAAATCCCAGAAGAGAGAGAAGGATCATGCATGCTGTAGTGGCACAGTGAGGAGACAGGAAGACAAACCCTGTACGTTATTGTGCCAACTTAGGTGTAGTAATACTGCTACTGTTGCCAAAACTCTTACAGTCTTCCTCTCCAAACAAACTGTATGCTAGTTGCAATAACGTCTGTATCATGAGAGAATCAATTTCATATTCAAGCACCTCTGAATATTCTTGTATAAAAAAAGTCTTGTATGAAAAAGTCACCCTAAATCGACAGATAACTTGCAGGTACATGCGTACACAAACAGGATGCACATGAGTTCAAAGCCTAGGATAGTCCCTGATCAGTGTACAATTGATACAGAAAAAAGTTTACTGTGTTTATGTCCATACACACACACACACACACACACACACACACACACACATATATATTTATATGGACACAAAAACACATTTTGAATCTTTTTTTCCCATATATATTTTTGCATCTTAGTGTATCCTGCTTGGCCAAAGTTTTCATTTTGAAAGCACTGCTTGACTTCCTTGGCTTCCTTTCCTCTAGTCATCCATCACAGGGTTTGTCTTCCTGTCTCCTCACTGTGCCACTAAAACACACATGATCCTTCTCTCTCTCCTGGGATTTCACAGCTCACTGAATTTATTGTAGTCTGGGAAGATAATTAAAGGCTTTTTGAAAAACCCAAACAAAAGGAAGCAAAGCAAAACAGAACAATCCCATAGCTTTGATCTCTAGTGCAGTTCTATTTCCTCTGCTGATTGCCTGCATTTTGTCATTGCAGGCATTTCTTTGCCAGTTTTAATCATTTAAACACACACACACACACACACACACACACACACACACACACACGAACTAAGTGAACAAATATAAGAATCCAATATTTTTCCTTATGTTTCTTTGCATTTTACTACAGTGAAACATAATACATTTCATGCGAAGAACATAGTGTGTAACTACACATATGAAATTTTAAATAGTCCATACTTAAAGATTTCCATTTCCAGCAGGGTTATAGTCCTCTCTTGATGGAATCATGAAGACAGAAGCAGAAATTTGTATAAAATAAATAGTATAGTTAGCATACTAATCAGCAATCAGATGAAACTTCAATGACTGCCACACAATATCCCTCTGATGAACACTTTCAGAATAATTCATACAGCAATTTTAAACTTTTAAAATGGCACATGCCGTAGAGTATGAGATAAATAGCTTGCTGAACACATTGTGTGTGTTTTGTGTTGGCACGCATATGGATATTTCTTTCCCCTTCATTATATGGTATTTCAACTACCAGTGAAAACAATGTTTCATAAAAGATTGAGAATATGTTCATATGTATTTTTTACTAGAGCAAGTAAATACCTGCCCATCCAAGAAGGGAAAAAGTTTAATCTCATACCCTTCAACAATTCACAGATGAAACCTGGAACATATGTGATCAAGAAGGCAGACTGAAGGCCAGACAAAATGACCTGTTATGATGATGTACAGGACCAAAACAAGTGAAACATGGCCGCAATCCATGCTCCTGGGTGATTCTCCAGAGGAAAAAGAATCCCCTTTTGCTCTAGATCAGGACAGAAACACCAGATAACCCCCTGAGCATGCAGACTGTGTGTGGTGCAGGAACAGTGGAGAACTGTTTTCCAACTCCCCACTACAGCACTTTCACCTTCAGTTCTGCACTGTTTCTCTGGTGCCATTCCTTTTGCGAACAAAAATAATGACCACAGATTATTACACTACTTTAAAGCATACAATGAATATGTTTAAATAGTTAAAGATTTTCTATACCTTGGTTCACTCATTAATCACAATGCAGACAGAAGTCAAGAATTCAGAAGACAACTAAGACTTGGAAGAATAACCATGAAGGAACTAGATGAGCTCCTCAAGTGTAAAAATATAGGATCGAATACCAAAGTCAGGTTGAACAGTGCCACCATACAGTTTCTATGTATGGTTTTGGAAGCTGGACAGTGAAGATTGCTGATAGGAAGGGAATCAACTCATTTGAAATGTAGTGCCAAGAAGAGCTGTATGAATATCATGGACTGCTGAAAAGACAAAAAAATGGATCTTACAGCAAATCAAGAGGCCAAGATGACTAAATTACCGGTAGATATATAGGAATTTTATCAAAACATCATGCAATCTACTTTGGAATTAAAACAGTTACAAAGTACTGAAAATACATTCACGTTAATTTAATTAGTGAATAAAATCAACATCTATTGGCCCCTAAAGTTCAAATATAGTTTCCTGTTTGGACAGAGAGAATTATACAGCAAAACTGTAATAAGTATTAAAAAAGCACTGGTGTCTCTTAGAGCAATGGGTCATGAATCCACTCAGGGATTGACTCTGAATTTTAAAGGAGCTGTCCAAGGTGCCAAACTGCTCCTTTGACATGGAAGCCACCACTGGAGGAAAGCTGCCAGTGAAATTAAAGGCAGCTTCCCTTGCAGCTGATTTTCTTTGGGACAACAGCATGGAGTAGGGAAAGTTAAACATATCCTCCTCACATGCCATGGTCATCATGATCCTGTTCCCCTCCATATCTGCTATTTCTTCTTAAAAACAAGAGCTGTTCATCAGGGATACTTTAGCAGCTAACCTTCCTACATTACCGAAGTATTGGTCTGTATAACCTTTGAAGTCCTTTTCACCTGTATGATTCCATGAAATGTAATCTAGCATTTCTTGTAACAACTAGTTTGGCCCATCTCAAAATAATCCCAAGCATGTTATACCCATGGAGATGGCTTTCCAAAGCCTCCAACAAGCCCCAAACAACCAGGTGTGTTCACTTTCTCTGCAAAATATTTTACTATTGCCTTTCCATGCCATTCTGATACCATGGATGACTCAACCACTGTAAATAAAGGAGTGTCCAAGCTCTTACCTCCATTACCCTACCTCCATTTTTAGCTTTGCAGGAAAGAGAGCTGTCCTGGTGCAGCTGGAATGATGTGGCTTATGAGATACACAGGATATTATTCCTCTTGCTTCATATTTCCATTTCTTTGTGGAGTATGTCTACTGAGATCTCACTCTTGGCTGTTCCCCCTTTATGCAATGGAGAATTTGCTGTAAAAATGTGCTGCATGGCTAAAGAAGGTTGGACATTTTCCCACAGTTATAAATCATGCAGCTGCTGCTATATTCAAGAGCCTTCACCCTTTCTCCAATAGCAAGTGACCTGTGATGTCAATATTGGCCTGCTTGGCAGGCTGCAACATTCCACATACAGCTTGGTGCTTGGTATGAAGCATGCCATCCTCTGGAGCCATTTATACCTGCGAGACGAGATCCAGAAGAGCAATCTGTGTATGCAAATATACTTCTGTTCATGGTTATCCTTTGTTGAATTAGGACACCTGCATACAAAGGCACAAATGTTTCAAGGACCAGAAAGCAGCTGATAAGAGTGCTCTGTCCAGGAAAACTGGATGCAAACATTATCCCGTTTATTTATAGGGCTTAAAAAAAAATCCAGCAGTGTTGTCTTTTTTTTTTTTTAAAGGATGGTATTTTCAACAGCCTCAAGAGATGCTGCTTTATACTTTGCTACCAAGGAGACAATATATATTCTCTCCCTCAATGAAAGGTAACAATGTGACAGATGAACTGGCAGAAATAATTAGATAAAATACTACATGCCAGTGGAGCTGCTGGAACTCTAATTAAAAGGCAGAAAAAGATATGCTCTCTAATGTTGCTCTGTGTCTAGTTTCAAAACAATGTCTTATCTTTTCTTTGCTATCTTTCCACAGCACAGTGATTGGATTCAGGTTTCTAAAGTGAAACTGAAATACCACAAATATGGAAACAATCTGGGTAGTGCTTGATAATCCAGTATATAAGGATCAAATAAATCTGTTCTGTGCATATAATTGCCTAGAGTCAGGGAACATACTACTGTAGTCTGGCCACTTGGGGGGCTTCTGTCTCCCCCTCACCAATTGCCAGATGGAGAAGGGAAAACTTTTAATCTTAAATTCATTTTGTCTAGTTCATTTTCAAAAACATTATTTTGAACATACATCCACTACCTTTCTACCAGTACGTATATATAGACCAGATTCAAATGTTGGGGTTTTTTTAGGGGGGGAATCATGCTCACTTCCGCCATTGCCTGGGCTTAGACATGACCTCCCACAGTTACATTAGGCCTCTTTCATCATGATCAGTGATGGTGAGAAGGAACCTAATCAGCTGTGTTGGTCTACTACTGTATTTGTTGCTTATTTCTAAATCAACTTGCTTAGGAATGGAGACTTAGGATCAAAACCATCTGCAGAGATAATCCAGTTTGAGATCACTTTAACTGCCCTGGCTGAATGCTAGGGAATTCTGGGAACTGTAGTTTTGGGAGACATTTAGCCTTCTCTGTCAGAGATCTTTACTGCCACAAAAAACTGCAGTTTCCAGGATTCCTTAGCACTGAGCCAGGGCAGTTAAAGCAGTCTCAAACTGGATTATTTCAGCAGTATATTTTGGATCTTACTCTCACTGCCATCTGCCACATTAATAAATCATGACTATCACAACTTTTAAGAGACACTTCACTTATGCATAGACATATGAGCACGACATAACCACTGTCTGGTTCATGGTTCCCGTGAGACTAGCTAAGACAGTTGACTGCAAGAGGCAAAAGCACAAAAGAGTACACTATTTCATATCACCTGGTAAAGTTTATTTTCTCGACAATATCTCCTAGACTCCTCTAGCTAACATGAGGACAACAGATGATTTTAGGGGATAAAGGACAGAATGTGTTGAGCAGGGATGGGAATCCCATAAAAACTAGCCAACACAGCCAGTGGTGAGCAATGCTGGGAGCTGGAATCTAAAATATCATCAAGACTGCATAAATCCCAACTCAGTGTAGAGCAGAAAAGCTTTTATTTATCTTCTGACAGATGGAAATGAGTGTTAGGCAAGTGACACTTTCACAGTCTAATAGGATGGCAAACCTCCTCTGAATGCAACTTGCCAACCAAACCCTATGATAGGATTGCCACCCAAAGTTAGAGTTGGCTTGAAACCACATAAACAACAATAAAGAAGAGAAATGGTTGGGATGTCTGCCACTGCTGTGCCACCCAAAATCTGCTGCTAGAGGTAGTTTGACTTACTCTGCCTATGATTGGGCTGGCCCCATTTACATTCATGCAAATACTACATATATAGACCATGACAGGCTTTATATAGTGCAATCATAATCATGTTTACTCAGAATTAAGACCAGTTCAATCCCACAGGGCTTTTTCTCCAGTGTCATGGGTATGGAATTTCAACTGTAATAGAATACTCAACATCCTTATAATATTCACAGTTCTAACCTGGGCAGACATGAACCTGCAAACTCTCCTATGATGACATTTAAAGTGGCCTACATAGCAAAACCAGTGAAAATTAAGTGCTAAATTTCACAATTAATATTTTCATCTCTCACATTTGCACTCAGAAGGATTATTTAGCACAGAAATAGGAATCAAGATGGTGATACATAAGTCAACTTTAGAATGAGGCTGCAGAAGTAACCACTTTTGTTTCAAGCAACTTTAGCTGAACTCAGCTGATATCATATGTTTCTAGTTGTGAGGCCAAATAAAATGAGTGGATACAGCAAGAAAGGGCTTTAGCCATAACAACTATTTATTACTTAAAGTATATGTGTGTATATGTGCCAGTGTGCATGTACTGCTGGGGAACACTGATGGATATGTGTATTCATGTGCCTCTTGTGGGTGTCTTATCTGGGTGGCCACTACAGTAAAATTTGATAGGCATTGGAAGTCATCCAGCAGAACTCTTCTCATGATCTCACTTGTCATCTTTTTATGTAACTATTAACTGAGAATTTTTATAAAAAGGAGGAAAAAAATAGATGCGGGTCCTGATTCAGACTGACGTCCCAGTCCACTCCTTGCATCTGAAGAAGTAGACCCAGTCTACAAAAGTTTATATTACAATTTCTTTTGCACAGTTAATCTCAAGGGTGCTGCAGGATCCCTTTGCTGATTAAGTAATTCATGAAGAGAGAGTGTGTAGTTATGACCGAAAAGGTGTAATGATGTGAATGCATGCCTAAACTCTTAGAGAGACATGTAAACTAGCAACTACTGAGTGTAAGCATGCTACAGTTCCTATCTTCAACACTCAGAGTGGGAAGAAGTTGAGGAGGAAAAGCAAGCATTAGCTTTCCTCATATAGCAAGGGACTTCACCAATCCTTACTTTTAATGTCAGGTGTAGGAACTTTTAATGTAAAATTCAGTCCCCCTGAGGATGATGAACTGCAAGCTCCAGTATCCTTAATCGGCACAGTGAATAGTGAGGAGTGCTGGAGGCTGCAGTCCAACATCGGGGTGTATTTGTGCCCCCCACGTCTCCCATGCAATAAATGTGATAAGGACAGATATATGAATACAGTACTTGGTCTTCATAGAATTTTGAAAGACAAAGTAAGAGAGGAAAAAAATTAATTTTCCAGAGAAAAGTCCTGTACTAATACTTTGAAACCCCATTCAGATTAAGGGTATCTGTTTTTGTATGCAAGAGAGCTACTTCAGTGGATCAAGTCTAACACTTTTTTCAGTAATAGAGATGAAACTTGGAACTTCTTTCAGATGTATTGTTATTCCAGGAATGCATAGCTTCATAATTGTTCCTGCAATTATACAACAGAGCTGTGCTAGTGCATTTTACTGCTATCAGGTACTAACAACATGTGGATAAGAAGAACAGCAATCAGTCAAGGATTAGTAAAACACAATGATGGTTCCTTAAGTCCCTAGCATCATCAATAGAACTCTGTGGCACAACCACATTAATTAGCAGTGATTTTTCATATCTTCACATGCCAGACAAGATATAGTTTGTCAGAGCTGGTGCTAAATCCACATATAATGTCTCATGGGGGGAGGGGAGGGGAGGGGGGCAAGGAAAACTATACCTGTGTAATTTCTAAAGCTAATCACGAGGAGGTGGGGTGGGGGGGGGGGGGGGGGGGGGGAACGAAGCAAAGCAAAGGGAAAGAAAGGAAAGGAAAGGTAAAGTAAGGTGTGGGAGGGAACCATACTTCAGTTTAATACAGACAATGTACTCAATTCACTTAATAATGAAAAACAAAAAGCATGACTTTGTATACAACAATGATGAGAAATAGTTACTTAAAAGAACCCCAGGGAGAAAAGCTCTGTAATTTGTTTATGCTGAATAAGGATGAGCAAGGTGTAACCTTCATAGAGTCCTAGTGCAGTCCTGCACCATCCCTTCCTAGCCCTAGGTACCAGATTTCATAGTCTACACTTCCCTCGTCCTCAGGAAAAATGGGAGAAAACTCAGGATGAGAGCATTATCTTGAAAATGATGTTTTCTTGCTCAAGAGTGTGTGTGTGCGCGCGCACACACACACACACACACAACTATGTTTCCTTGGTCCCTTATTGCTGCAGGCTGGTTTAGAGTATGGTGATGGTTCTGTCATGTTCCATTACCATGAAAATTAACTTCCAGACATCTCCAGTCAACAAAGGTCAGAAGTAACAGACAACAGAGGTTTCTTTTTCATAAGTGAAGAATGACTACCAGCCACAGTAGAAAATCTGGTCTGGATAGCCTTGAATGAATGGCTTGGAAAGGCCTCTGGCCCCTCCAGCCTCAATTACCCCCTGATTGGCTCAGGACTGTGACAGTCAGATCCTGTGGTCCCAAAGCTGGCCACTATTATGTGTCGCCAGCAAGGAACAGCTTTTTGTGCTTCTTTTCGGGCTGCCTTCAGGTCACCTTAAACAGCCTCAGGTGTGCATCATCTGCATGCCATTCCCTGAACTGACCAGACACTGCACCTTTTGGCCCCTCTGTTTTGGGCCAAAGACTTGAGTCTACTTCCTTAGATGGATTTCTTTCAATTAGTCTCAAAGATGCTACAAGATCCCTTTGTATACTGATTTTCCAGACTAACATGGCCAGGTCTTTGAATTCCAGTTATTAGAAACATTGTATTCTGCTAATTGTTTGAGGTTACTGATATGTTAAGGCATGTGAACAAGTCAGAATTAATTTAAATTGTGTTCACCCTTAAGATGTCCAAAGCTTTCTTAAGTTCTGGAAAAAAAATTAAAGGAGTAGCACACAACAGTGAGACAGTGACACTAATGGACTTCATAAAACAAAGAATGCATCCAATACATAAGTGAATCTAATAAATAATTTTGTACTGTAGTTGATTTATATTGATCTATTTCAGGCATTCTTTCAATTGTCATGTAAATTAAATTCTTTACATTTAAATATGTCCAGGAAACTATACTTGTAGCTTTTTCTCTCAGACTTTTGGTTCTGATTGAATAACCCCTTCCTTTTTGCTACTGTGAATAGACCTGTGGCAAAGACCTGAAAAAGAAGAAGCTTTAAGTAGTAGAGTCCTAGAAATATGGTTCATGTGTATAACACTCATAGATGAAAACCAGGCAAATTGCAATAGTCTCTAATACACCCAATAGAATAAACTACCCCCTTCAAAATCCATTGAAGCTGTCACTTTGGCAGCCATGCTTTCTCTGATTAATTAAGTCTATTACCCAAGGAAGTCCCTAAATTGTTCATTCAATTGAGTGTAAAAAAATTGACAATTTCTATTTAAAAAGGTTGTTATTATTATTATTATTATTATTATTATTATTATTATTATTATGTTTACATTTATGTTTATGTTTATTTGTATAGCACCATAGACTTTACATATCGCTTTACAGAGGAGAGAAAACAACAATCCTAAATAGAAACAATTATTTTTTTAATTTGAGCTGTAAATTCAAATGTTTTAACTGCATTATTATGGTCCGGGAATTAGGTCATATAGAACATGCTAGAATTAAAAGCATTGCTTGGTAAAAGAAAATTAATATGCTTATAATAAGACTCCAAATCATTGTTTTTGAAAACGGTTAGAAATGTTTTAAGTGTGATTATTCTCAAGGTGATCATCTCTACAGAGTCAGTGTGGTTTGAATGTTGGATTATGACTCTGGAGACCAGGTTTCAATTTTCCACTTGGCCACAAAAACCCACTGGGTAATATTGGGCAAGTCACACACACTTTGCCAAGAAAAACCATGTCATGGGTTTGCCATGAATCAGAAATGACTTGAAGGCACACAGCAACAATTATGTCACACATGCAATTTAGCAGAAGTCAAATATGAGCAGAGGTCCTCCTAAGAAAAGAAATAGAAAATTTAATCATTGACTATCAATACAGAAGGACACTGATGTTTTTCAAAAGTCCCCTGAGCCTCAGAAAATACAAGTCATTTCAAGACAAATAGTGAAGTGAGGTAATGGTAGATATGCTATCAAAATATGTATTTTTCAGTGTTGTGATTCCATGTAGAGCAAAATTAGGTAAGTTACTCTTTAAAAAAGACATCCACAAACAGTGTTGAAATGAAATTAAAGACACAGTTATTGGCTTATCCCAATGATTTATTCCATTATTTCCCATTGTAGCCAATTTATGGTGGTCAGTTTGCTGAAGAAGTCACCAAGGACCCTCTTATTCATGCTCCTGAGCAACTGGTGTACAGATATAATCTGGCTCATATATTGGTGGTAAGACAAAGCTATTGTGACTAGTAGCTGTTGATATGGCATTGATCCTCACGGCCACATATGATCCCTTATAAAAACTAGCCCAGCTGGTGGATCTATTCATAGTTCAACAATATGTTCTGTGAATATGTGCTTGCTTCTGTTTGTCCTGAATCTCCCTTTAGCCTTAATGGCTGATCCTGGGTTCTAATATTGTGAGAACACTAGAGAGGGAAAATGTCTCCCAGTCCACTTTCTCCACTGCATGCAGAATTTTACACAGTGTTATCATGTTCTGTCCTTACTTTGCCCTTCTTCTGTGCTAAAATAAAATCCCAAACAATGCATCCTTTCCTCAAAAGAAGGTTTTTCAACGGTTTGATTATTTTAGTCGTACTTTCTTGCATTAATCAGAACTGTACATGGTGTAGGTTGAGTCTCCCTTATAATCTGGAATTCTGAAATATTAAACATTCCAAAAAACTTTTTTCAGGGGTGGCTGAGATAGTGCCACATTAGCTTTCTGTTAATTCAGTATCCACAAACTTTGTTTCATGCACAAAATTATTTAAAATATTGCATAAAATTACCTTCAGTCTACATGTATAAAGTGTATATGAAATATATATGATTTTTGTGTTTAGACTAGATCACATCTCCAAGTTATGTAATATTTGTAATATCTGCCCCTCCGTTTTCACAGACTTGAAGTCCATGGTCTCGATTATTCATGGAGAGTTGAGCCCTATTGGCTAAAATGGTGCACAACCCTGTGGTGCACATGCAGGGCTGTGCATGGAAGAATGCTGCCATTCAAGCCAATGAGGCTTGAATATGTGCGAGTTTCTCTTTTCAAGAGGGGAGTCCGTGACAGATCCCCATGAAAATGAAGGGGCAACTGTATTTGCATATACATACATAATGATGTACATATATACAAATACATATATTCTAAAAATCCCCCTTCCAATAATAATAATAATAATAATAACAACAACAACAACAACAACAACCCGAAATCCATAACATTTCTAAACCCAAGCATTTTGGATAAGGGATACTTAACATGTATTTCAAACGTATTTCAAACACAAAAGATGGGATTAAAAAGAATCATGACAATGGCAATTTTTTATTTTTGCACCTTTTCCTAATGATCCCTGGGGGATTGCCACTTTATGTTCAGAAATCATTTATTTGCCAGTTAACAGGTGCAGAGAAAATTGTAGCCAAATTGGACACCTAAAACCCACTGGAATCAATTCCACAAAGCAATTGAATCATTAGCTGTCTTGATTTGACCCAGACTGACATACGTACAGAGAAGAAGCAAGACTCTGTGCATAGAAGTCCTTTTCTTGGTGAAAGCATCTTAGAAGCTGTGCAGACCAGGAAGAAAAGCCAACTTGGGAGCAGAGTTAGGGCAATAGCATCCATATGATGCATACCCCAGCTCCACCCCCAGGATGGCATGATGTTGCATGCTGCACCACATGGCGTGTAGCATCATGGCACTCTTCTGGTGCTGCATCCACATGACACATTTCCAAATAAGCGCTATAAACCTGTGCCGCCACAGCTATCACACTCTTTGCAGAGCACAAAAAGGAGCCACTTTTTGCAGTTCCTTTTTGTGCCCTGCAAAGGCCAAATAGGGGCCACAGCATGCGGTTGCCATGTCCCCAATCTGGCTGTAAAAGGGGCAACTGGAGGCCACCCCTTAGGGGCTGTATGCACAGCCCCTACGACACGTGATGCTGTTGGAGCAGTTTTGACAATATTGGTTACCTTTTCAGAGAAAGAAGAGAGAGTAACTACTGAATGGCAAAGACATGATTATAATTCTTGCAAAGTTGACTAGCTGTCAGAAAATATTCTTGTGAAGATCCTTTTGGATAATAGCATCTGCTCCATTTTTTTCAACAATGTAGGAGATGTAATATAGCAAGATTATCCTGATGGCAAGTGCCCAGGAGAGTAACTGTACTTCAAGAAAACAAACAACAGAAAAACCAAGCCAGTTGAGGGTCATACATAGAAGGGTCTAGGTAGGAAAACAATCTGAGTAGGGTCAAATGTCAGTCAGAGAGTTACCAAAAAGAAGACTCCAAGAAGCAAGATGAAATTCAGGAAATGAAAGAACAGAGACTGATACACAATGTTGAATGGGGGTTGTGCAGTTGTTTGACAGCAAAGAAATAGTCTTGCCTGTGCTAATTTACAGACAGCTGTAACTCAGCACAAGTGGCTTAATTATTCCAGCATCTCTCTTTTAAGGAAGGCCATGCCCTTGCTGGTGCTTTTATTATACTCTATGCTACTTCAAAGGATGGCATGATTTAGCTTTCAACTCTTTCTCTCCAGGGCCTATTTATGATGATCTGGGCTCTTCTTCCATGGCAGGGCTTCCCATTTCTTCTGGCTCTGACTGGAGTTTATTGTCTAGACTCACCCTTTCCCCTTCTCATATGATGAGATCTCCAGGTAAGGCATGACAAATGTAGCCAATCACACTCAGATTCAGCAAATAGTTTCCATGTCAGGAGTGTGGTGAATCCACTCTGGGTTTCATTCTATACTTTAAAGGAGCAATCCAAAGTGCTGAACTTATTTGGGGTATCTAACACCTTTGAGTTATTATGCATACCAAGTTTCAAATGTCTTGCTGTCCTAGTCTTGAATCTGTGGGTCTGATAGCCAACCTTTATTATAGGCATGGATATAAATATTGTACCTCAGAGTCAGTTCTATTGAGATGTCTCCTGGATAGCTTTCCAGATAACAAACACAAAATCTGCAGCAAACTCAGGATATGCTAAATCATCCTGGGGATTTTTGTCAGTCACAATAAAACTCATTTATCCTTCTGGAAAGTCCTCTTCTCAGTTTTGTGCTGAGCTGGAGCCTTCAGCATCATCTTCAGTTTTTCTGTAAGATAACAATTTGGTAGTAAATTAAAATTAATCTATAAGTACACCACTTCATTGTTGATATATCTGGGCGAGCCTAATACATGAAAAATACATAACTACATGAAAATGTTAATATTTATTATTGCTTAGATCAAAGGATTATAAAGGTTCATCATATGCCCTTGATTAAGGGTTGGAGAGATGACTGAGACAGACATACTGTTTCCTTGTATATGTTAGTACACTGACTATTTTTTTCTCCATAACTGAGATATAAATAAATATGATAATTGATTTATAGAGATGTAATTAACAAGGACATATCTGTGCATATGCATCCTACAGCAAGCTTGCCTATCTCTTTTATTAGACATCAACTTGCCCACAGCGAATTCAGTGGAAAGTTACATCTCTTCCTTTTGTTGTGAGAGCTGCTCTTGGGTTCTTGCAAAGTTCACTTATCCCCTTATGATATATCAATCAAAGTAATGTGGTTATTGTGTTCCAGAGTGGTTTCTTTACTGCATGGAAATAATCAGATACAGATTGTGCAGGTATCTGGCATAAATCCAGGAAGATAATGTTCATGGTGATAAAACAACTGGCAAAAATGGAATCAATAACCATTAATGCAGAAGCACTTCATTTTCATTAGTTACATTATCTTCAATACTATTAATAAATATGCTTTTTGTGTAGGAAAATGATATACCATATCATTTGTATTATTAAAAATAATAATGGAAGAATGTGTATTTAAATATACATAATTTTGCTAGCAAAGTTGTTGTAGCTAGAGATTTACCAAGCAGCCAAATCCATTGTATTTTTTGTTTTCTTTTTCTCCACAGATAGTATCTTTCTGCATTTGTCCTTGATTATATCTATGGCTTTTGTCCATAGCTCTTATAGTTCCCAATTGATTATGCCTAATAAAGTAAATCTGTTTCTCACATTGCCTGTAAATTCTGTTGCAATGTTCTTTAGATTGTATTTGGGTATGATTACTGGTTTTGTGTTCTTCTTTAGCTTTACTCTAGTATTTGATATAGATAGCTCATGATCTGTGCTTGCAAGATCTGAGCAGAGAGGCTGAGAGTAAGGGTTATAGAGATGTCTCATTCACAGGGTTGCCATGGGCTGAAGTTGAATCGAAGGCAGCTAACAACAAGAAGTGGTTATTATAGTAGATTGCAGACAACTATTTGGATTTATTTGTCAATGGGGTACAAACATAATTTTGTCTGCATCTTGTTGTTTAGTAAATGTACAAAGACCCAGTCCTAATGTACTGACTGCAGTACCTATTACCCCTAGTATGGTTATCTGAATGACACTGGATTAGTAAAAACTGAGGTAAAGAAAAAGAGGAGGCATTTAACAGGTAAATTTAAGATTTTAATTACATAGGGTCAGAAGTTACCCATAACATACTGTAAGGAACCCCTCCCCCAGAAATATAACCCTAGTAATAAGTGCATGAATGAATACTTGCAAAACCAATATTAAAAACTGAAATAGAATTGTTAAAGTTCTTACAAAGGAGTAGGTTGCATTCTGATATGATTTTACACTATAATTCAGTGAGATGTGCCATGTGAATAAGCATAACTTTTAAATGCACATGTTCCAGAAATGTGAGGCATACACTAGCTTTTGCTTCTGCCTTTAGTTAACAGTGGCTTCCCATATTGTGGTTAATATCTTTTGTGGTTAATCTGCAAAAATCTAGCTTCAGAAATTACAATGAAGTCCTCTTGTTTTAAACTGTGGGGTGAAACACATAGATGGGAAGGAGCAGCCTGAGGCCACTCTGGCTGCAAGCAGGCCAGGACAGCAGTGATCGAACAGCCCGCTCCTAAAGCGGGCTGCCAGCACAGGACCTAAACCAAACCACCATATAATGGATTATCCCAGTTCCTTTTTGCTCCAGTCCAAAGCACTGGAGTGCAGCATAGGAGGAGCTTCGCACTTTGGGGATGTATGTCATGTGAACACCATGCTCCAAAAGCAGCTGGAAGCGACTACATTTGGTCCATCTGTTCCAGGCCTATGTGTGGGCAGTTTCACAGAACAGGGACCGCATTGCATCGCCAAACCTTTCACCTTATGACTGTTGCTGTGCTGTGCTCCCAAATTTGCAGATAGATAGTACAAGGTGTTGGTTATTACCTTTAAAGCCCTAAATGGCTTGGGTCCAAGCTATATCAGAGACTGCCTCTTCCCATACAATCCTCCCCGCACTCTCCGGTCCTCTGGGAGGAACTTGTTGCAGCCTCAAAAATCGAGGCTTGCGGCAACCTCCCGGAGGGCTTTCTCTGTTGTCGCCCCCAGGCTCTGGAACGGCCTGCCGGATGAGATCCGTCAATTAACATCTTTGGACAGCTTCAAAAAGGCTGTCAAGACGGATCTCTTCAGGAAGGCCTTCCCAGACTGAAATATCCCGGCCTCAGGATCCCAGGATTTCCCTCCTCCTCAGTAATGTCTCCAAGCCCCCTTTTCTTTAGAACTGAAGTTGCAGTGGTTTATTGGTTGGTATTATTTTGTTTAATTTATTGTTATTTTAACTAGTTATTGTGGTTTTAAATTAGATATGTTGTTTAATAACTTTTTAAGGGGGGAGGGAAATATATTGTTTTTATGCTGTATGTTATTTTAATGTTGTAAACCGCCCGGATTGGTTCGCCACAGGGCAGTATATAAATAAAAATTTATTATTATTATTATTATATTCCCACCAATTTGCCAAAGGCAATCCCTTTGACAACAATGAGCATGGAGAGTGTGTTCCTTGTTTTAAAACAAAGTTGTATTTTTGAAGACACTTCAAAGAAACAATCTGTTTTAAAACAAGATGCTTGTTTTTATTGGAAATTCTGAGTTTGCCCATCATTGGAGCACTACTGAAATTTAGCAGTAAATTTATTAGTAGAAGTATGTTTGCAAATACAAGCACATGGGGAGAACAAACACACTTAACCATAGGGGGAAAGGTGGAAGCCAGGGAGTTGCTCAGGTGAATAAGCTTATTTGTGTCTCTCCACGTCAGCATGATGACCAAACTTGTACTGAGAGAATTAATGACAATTTAGGATGTTTGACCCATTCAGTACAACAGACACTGTGCTGATTTTAGGACCTCTTTAATAAGAGAGTGCTTTTGTATGCCGAGCCCTGGAGCATTAATTAGGAACCAGGAGTGAAATGGAGTATTAATTAGAGACAAGATTGAAGAGAAGATACTTACTACATCAGCTAAAAATGTATTGCCGCCTTGAGTCCCTATACGTATTGGGAGAAAGGTGGGATATAAGAAAATAACAACAACAACAACAACAACAACAACAACAACAATATGTTCTGCTCATATTCATCAGACAGGCATGAAAGCTTTTGCTAAAACTATGTGGAATTTGTAGCAGTTTATCACATTCAAAATCATATAAATAGATGCAGCATTTCATAATTATTCATTGCCTGCCACATATCAAGGGCTCAGAAAGAAAGGACGGAAATAATACCCTAAGAATATTCTATTAATAACAGTAGTTAATACTTAGATAACTCAAGCATGTAGCAAATGATTAATGTAAGCTACGGTAAGGCTTTTTTCAGTGCACAATACATTATGTGCACTTTTTAAAATTACATTTTCCCCATTACCTTAAAGATACAATAAAATATGCTAATCAGCTACCTCTTCCTCTTTCAACCCACACGCTTGTGTAAAGAAATGGCTGCTGGCCATGTCACTGTTTGGTGGGTCACAGCCTTTTCCACTCTCCATGGGACGACAATATCACCCACTCACTGGCTTTTCCATCATAAAAAATGGTGATCCTTGGAGTCCTTAAGTCCTCAGCATCCTCTTGTTGGGAGAGTTTTGTTGGATACTTCAGAAATACCATTCTTATGGGGATTTAAAGTCAGAGTTCAGCTTCAACCCTTTTCTGCCCACTCCACCCCAGACCAGAAGCCAAAACGTTTTTGATCAATTGGTGGTTTAAGTCAGGAGTTCTCACGAGTAACATAAACAATTTCTTCAAATACATCTTTTTAACCTTTTCCTCTTGCTAAACTGATGTTAACCACATCCACACTGCAGAAATAATCCTGTTGGACACCACTTTAACTGCCATGGCAAAGTGTTATGGAATTTTGGGGACTGTAGCTTTGATTCCATAGCATTGAGACATAGCAGTTAAAGTAGTATCAGCCTGGATTATTTCTGCAGTGTGGATGTAGCATTTGTTAACATTTCTCATAGTGCTATGGATGGTACTTTATCTAGCCATAGTTTTTTTATAAAGAGACCTTTTAAAACTTTCTACATTTTTTTACTATTTTAATCGTACAAATCTTAGCAAAAGACTTTTGGCAATTTTTCATATCCATTTTCAAATCTGAATATTAATAATAATGCTCCTTTATAATATACTGTTTGGCCTAACCTTTGGCTTATCCACTGTATACAGTAATATATAAGCATATACAGTAGATAAGCCAAAGGCTAAGCCAAACAGTATATTATAAAGGAGCATTATTATTAATATCCAAGGGATGGTTCCCTTTTTATAAGAGTTAAAGTATAGCACTTACATTGACCCATGGATAAGTCAACTCAGTTTTTTGGGATCGATTTTTGACTAAAATTTCTAGATACATAACTCTAGCAATTTTAGTCAAAAAATTGATCCCAAAAAAACTGAGTTGATTTATCCATGGATCAATGTAAGTAATATACTTTAACTCTTATAAAAAGGGAACCATCCCTTGGTGAAAGGCAAAATTGTAATCTCTCCTGAAAGCACTAACCCCCCTCTGTCTTCTCATCTATCCAGCCTTTAGTGGGAGCACAAAGTTATGGCTGCTGGAATTTTGTTAAATACATTGGCATAATTTTCCTTTGCTTCATCTTATAGATGCTTTGTCACATGCCCTTACATTTTACCCTCAACTTATTCATGGGTCATATCAAAATCCATAATTTTAGTCCCAAAACCTGCTCTCGACTTATACATGAGGTCGACTTACAGTCGAGTATATATAGTAATTTAATATTTTCTCCCAGAAACTATCTATTTGGGGCCAGGTTAGCCATATATGCTGTCATTTTACCACAAACTTTCAAACTTATACATGACATATTTTCAATACTTTTATGCAGTTTTGTGATGCATGATGTGCCTAAACTTCTTGGTAGATACATAATAAGTACAGCTATAGAGGTTGAGCTGTAAACATTTCATGGAGAATTTTCTCCTCAGGGAGATGAGAGACAGATTTGGGGTGGAAAGAGTATTAATAGTTATTCCTAGTCCAAAAAAATGGGTTCCCTGGCAGTTCTAAAACATCATCAGGAAAAAATGACAACAGATAGATAGGAATCCTGTACAATCCCTCCCCCCCCCCCCCCCCACCCCCAAATATTCAGAATGTTCAGAAATGCTGCAAAGGAATTAATCTGAGTATTTGTTGTTGGTTTTTTTTAGGTGATTGCATCAAAAATCCTCTTTGTAAAACAACACCAAGAAAATAACAGGTTAAATTGGCAACATCCCCCATGATTTATGTGCAGGAAATAGTGTTTCCAGCACAATAAAAAAGATCTGTGTAGAAAGCAGATGTGGGGATGGGTGGGAGATGACACATGGTTTTCTATGCAGAGAAATTCTTCCACAACATTTCATTTGAATATAGGAAGAATCCTGCAGAAGACTATTCATTTTCTTTTGCGTCATGGAGAAATGTACCACAATTACTTATCCTCACATGCAAGGATAACAAAGGCGGGTTCCACACTGCCAAAAAGTATGCGCTCGGCACGTACTAGGGTTAGGAAGGGGCATCCTTTCTGGACGCCCCTAACCCTAGTAACGTGCCGAGCACATACAAAATGGTGACGCCCATTCTACATGGGCGCCACCATTTTGATGTAGCGGACACTTAGCATCTGCACGTCGTGGTGCAGAAATGATGCCACAAGTGCACCATTGGTGCCTTGTGGCATCATAACCACACCGCAAAAAGAACCTGCTTTTTGCGGGTTCTTTTGTTGCGCCAGGGAATCGCGCGGTTTGTCCGCTGTGGTTCCCTGGCGCAGCAAACACCGGCACTGGCAGACCGCCCTTTTGGGCGGTCTGTAAATGCCAAAGTTTAGGATTTAAATCCCCAAGAAGAATCCAAACGTGAAGTGTTTTTGTGGAGCAACACATTATGGCATGGCGTGGGAGGGAGAAGAGGCTTTCTGGTTTCTTGTTTGTCAACAACAACTTTGTTCTTTTCTTGAATTTTATTAATGACACAAAAACATGCTGAGGTGCCAAGCAGTGTGTTTCTCCCATATGAATAAATGGAGCTGTTTCTCTATTCATTTGCATAGGGTAGGAAATTCTATCATGGAAAACGGATGAGGGTAGGGAAACACCCTCCTTGTGCCAAAGACTCTGTCACTTTAAGAGTTCTTGATATATGATTGGTCTACCCATCATTCCAATCATTTGTAGGTGGGGAGTCAGGGTACCTTTTCTCTGATATGCACATGATCGGAACATGTCCTCCCTCCTCAAAATGATGGGGAGCAAGTACCAAGGGCATTTCATGAAATATCTTTGGCGGAGCTTTTAAAAAATTTTCTTCTCCAGGTTTTTGGAGGATAGTGTGGGGACAGAACAGCTTATCACTCCCTACCATTGGAAGGAATGTCTGTCTCTCTCTCTCCCTCCCAGGGGTCTTTCAATCAAAGGTCTCTCTTTCTTGCTGCTTTACCTGTATTTAATCTTTTCCTGACTTGGGGCTGTCATCTGGAGTCAAGGAGACACCTCTGAGGAGGACAAAACATGGCCTTATTGTTGTTCCATGAAAGGTTCAAAAGGCCCCATGTGCTTAAAGTAATGAGTGCAAAGCTCATGTTTCATGTGCAAATATTTTAGTCTGTGTGCAGAGGGCAGATGTATATGAAACCTCTGTCCATCCTCCTCTGGGCACCAGTAACAACTCTTAGTTGGTCTGAGGAGATTAAAACAATGGAGTTGCACACAAGGGAGAAAGTTAATCGAGTATTGTCATTTGTTCTCTTTCAAACCCAGATGGATTGCCTAATATTTCTGGAAACTGTCCAAACTATACAATAGGGCAGCATGCCAGTCTGAGTCAGTTTGGCAGGGTTTCTATTCAGTGGAGGCAAAAATATGGTAAAGTCCTGATTAATCTCCTGAACATTTCCTTGTCAGCAGGGGTGGGAGTGGTTTGGAGGCAAATTCCAGTTTGTACTTTGAAATGAGACCAGACTTTACCAACATGGACATTGCTCTGCCTTTTCAGCATGCCTTTTACAAGGCATGAAGACTCTGGCAAGAGATAGCTCCCTGCCTAATGCCTCAAAGGCTACCTGAAATGTATATTTATCAAGCATAACATGTAACAAGTTAGAGTTCCTTATGAGTTAAGAGCAGAACTACAAATCACATACTCATACAAAGTACAGATATTTATTTATTTATTTATTTATTTATTTTGATCGTGCTTTTTCTCATAGACAGGTTACAACCAGTTTAAAACAAAATACAGCTAAAACCTAATGATGTACATTTTAAAAACACAAAAAATAAATAATTATATTCAAACAACCTTTAATTTAATTTATAGCAATGTAAAACCATTTAGAATTCACACCAGGATGATTGGCAGAGCCTTGAGGAAGGGTGGGGCTTTGATACCCTCCATGATAGAGACCAGAATTTTCAATATCAGCAAGGTCCATTGGACTAAGCTGAGGCATGTGATGGGAGGCAGAGTCAGTATATAAGGACAGTGCACCCCCCATCCTGCCTCTTTTCCATGAAGCAAAATGCAGTATCAACTTTGTTGGTCGCTTCGGGGCCGGGTAGGAATTTTCTCCCCTTTTCCTGGGTTTTTTTGCCTACCCCATACTGTGTGCCGGGACTGGTGATTGGCTTTGGGTGGCTATTAAATAGGTTTCACTGGCCCATATGGGGTTAAAGAACTGTTTGGTACGCACCATTGGCACCCCTTTGTGGTGAAAGGTTAGGCTCTTGATCAGCTTTACACGTTAAGGGGCATGGAGTTGTGAGAGAACCTGCCTTTGGGGTAGACATGGGGTTTTGCTCAACCTTACAAATTCGTGAGGGTTTGGGAGAGAGTGCCATATGTTTACCTTCCTAGGACTGGACTGAGGATGCAATCCGAATCATCAGATTTACCTCGGGGTTCAGTGTTTGTGCCCAAAGGGAAGGCTGAAGAAGAAGTCCAGGATTGACCCTGGCTTCAGCTGGACCCACACCAGGCTTTTCACTTTAATCAATTTGCTCAGAGTTTGAAGTTAAGGTTGAAGTTCAAGTGCTTAGCTTTAAATAGATTATAGGTCAAATAAATGGCCCTTTATTCATCCAATTTACGTGTCTGGTCTTGTTATTTCATGGTTGGGTATCAAACATAGTCAATCATAGAATCATTGAGTTGGAGGGGCTTCATGGACCATGGAATCAAAACAAAAGCACAATCCCCCCATTAAATGAGCCTTTGTCAAATGGCTGTTTAAATAGAAATATACTTACCTGACAGTGGGAGGAGAACAGAGAGGAGGCCATTCTAATCTCCTGTGAGAAAGAGTTTGACAGGCAGGGAGCAGCTACCAAAAGCAGCTCTCCCCTGTGTGTTCACAAAGCATACCTGTGACAGAAAGCCCTCCTCTGGGGATCTTAAGACTTGACCAGGCTTGTATAAGGAGATGCAGTCTCTCAGATAGTCTGTATAGTTACATATTTACAATATAGTAGCAGATAACTGTTTATAATGTAGTACTGTATCAGATATGGATCCACATAGTCTCCCTCCCTCCCTCTCTCCCTCTCTGTGTGTGTGTGTGTGTGTAAAGAAAACAATATAAAAGATTTTCAAGGTTCTAAGACAACACATATGTTATTTAGATGAGCTGTACTTGGCAACTATTTCCTCCCTCTAGATTCCAGAGCTTAGCCAATTTTACGATAACTTAACAAATGTTCCTAAAGTACAAAGACCAAAGGCTGTTTTTACAGGCTATCATTCTTCTTCTTTAATGGTACTTAACCACTGCTGCGAACGTTTGCTAATTGTATGGTGTCACTCCTTCAATATATTTAAGCATAGCCTTTTTTTTAAAATCCCAAACCCGTATGTACCATTCCTATGGCCTCATAACAGTATCCAACATCCCACAGTGATCAAGACTAGTGGTATATGAAAAGTGCTGAGGAATAAAATGTTGATGATGTTTGACATGTCGGGGGCAAAAGATACTCGCCCCTTTCACAACTGAAAAGATCTATTATATTGCAAGTGGAGGGGATAGGAGGAAAGATGCTGCAGATAGAGCACAAACTTTGACCAGTATTGCAGTTCCTAATGTTAATAAGAGGATCCAGTTGTTTGTGTCTATGCAGTTTTTATAAAGTGATGAACTTTCTTGCAAGAGAGTTCACAGTAGTACTGAATTAAATACTTAAAGCATCAACGCCTCAGGAATAATACGTATAGCAATGGGAAAGGGCATAGATACAGGATATGCCTGATTGCCAAAGAAGTTACTCAACTTGACTTATTTAACAGTTTGTTAAAGATATTTTTATGGACAGTTTGAAATTTTAATTACTGACAGTGAAATGTGCTCATGAGGCAGTACTCCCATTTAGCT
This sequence comes from Sceloporus undulatus, assembly GCF_019175285.1. Classification (NCBI taxonomy): domain Eukaryota; kingdom Metazoa; phylum Chordata; class Lepidosauria; order Squamata; family Phrynosomatidae; genus Sceloporus; species Sceloporus undulatus. The sequence goes on from NC_056523.1 coordinate 275,406,734, forward strand.
CAGTAGAATATGACTTGCTTTCTTACAGCCTTATGTTGCAACAGTTCCCAGTGGGTTCAGGTTTTATGCGTTTTTTTAAAAAAAATGTTTGTATTTTAACATATTGTAGCTTGTCCTTGAGGATTTAAAATTTATTATTTATCAAAATTTGTTCTTGTTGTTTATTGAGACCATGGTTTCCAGCTTTAATTATGCTGATGTTTGTTGCTGAAATGGGTATTATTTCAGAACTTTAAAAGTTAGTGAGTGGGGCAGGGGAGGAGACAGTTCTAAGTATGTTCCTGGGTTCCTCACTCTCTCTCTGAGGCCTTTTAATGTGTTGAATAAATTAAAGGAAAATGATTTAAATACCATACTTTTCTCATTTCCCACTTTGGTCATAACGTAGACAGCCTAGATGTTTAGGAAGCTAGGGGAAGCTACTTGGGAAGACTAGGAAAGACTAATATATGATATCTTTTGGACTGTAAGGGATGGTGGCTTCAGTGTCAGCATGTGGAAAATCTGCTCTGGATTGTAGTCTGAACTTTAAAGGAATTAGTTGCTGAATGTATCTTATAAAAGGTAAAGGTATTCCCTGTTGACAAGGTTGTCAAGTCATGTCCGACCATAGGGGGCAGTGCTCATCTGCATTATTAAGCCGAAGAGACAGAGTTGTCAGACACTACTCTGTGATCATGTGGCCAGCATGAATGCACAGAAAATTGTTTATCTTGCCACCGGAATGGTACTTATTGATAGACTTGAATTTGCATGCTTTCGAACTGCTAGGTTGGCAGAAGCTAGGGCTAGTGATGGGAGCTCACCCCATCATGCGGCACCTGGGCCTCAAACTGCCAACCGTGCTATCAACAGAGTCAGCGTCCTAACCACTTGAGTCACCGCATCCCACATCTACAACACCTTATATAGTTCCTTTAAGACTTCAGCTCAAATGTAATGTGGAGTGACTACTCCAACGGCATCAGAGGAGCCAGCTACTACTATTGTGAGGTGTGACAAAAAAGCCCTGAATAATATTTTTAGACATTTTAGTTTTATCTGTAAAATGGCTATGAATTTAGCTTCATCTGTGTAAAGCTTTTTATGGGATGTTTGGATAAAAATATTTGCGATCAATCAATCAATCAATCAATCAAAGAAAATGACTCTGAGAAAACAAGAACATAGAATCATAGAATCGTAGAATCGTAGAATTGGAAGAGACCACAAGGGCCATCCAGTCCAACCCCATTCTGCCATGGAGGAACTCTCAGTCAAAGCATCCCCAATGAAAGATGGCCATCCAGCCTCTGCTTAAAGACCTCCAAAGAAGGAGACTCCACCACACTCCGAGGGAGTGTGTTCCACTTTCGAACAGTCCTTACTGTCAGGAATTTCCTCCTAATGTTGAGGTGGAATCTCTTTTCCTGTAGCTTGCATCCATTGTTCCGTGTTCTAGTCTGTGGAGCAACAGAAAACAAGCTTGCTCCCTCCTCAATATGATATCCCTTCAAATATTTAAACAGGGCTATCATATCACCTCTTAACTTTCTCTTCTCTAGGCTAAACATCCCCAGCTCCCTAAGTCGTTCCTCATAGGACATGGTTTCCAGGCCCTTCACCATTTGAGTCACCCTCCTTTGGACATGTTCCAGTTTCTCAATGCCCTTTTTGAATTGTGGTGCCTAGAACTGGACACAGTATTCCAGGTGGAGCCTGACCAAAGCAAAATAGAGTGGCACTATTACTTCTCTTGATCAAGACACTATATTTTTATTGATGAAGCCTGAAATCGCATTGGCCTTTTTAGCTGCTGCATCACACTGTTGACTCATGTTCAACTTGTGGTCTACTTGGACTCCTAGATCCCTTTCACATGTAGTCTCATTCAACCAGGTGCTCACCCCCTCCTATATCTGTTCATTTCATTTTTCCGCCCTAAGTACAGTACCTTACATATTTCCATGTTGAATTTCATTTTGTTAGCTTTGGCCCAGCCTTCTAGTCTATTCAGGTCATTTTGAATTTTGATCCTGTCCTCTCGAGTATTAGCTACTTCTCTTAATTTGGTGTCATCTGCAAATTTGATAAGTAAGCCCCAATTCTGTCATCCAAGTCATTGATAAAGATGTTGAATAACAGATAAAAGATGTTCCATTATATTCCATTTCACAGCATTCAACCAACATTCTTATTCAGTTCTGCTTCTATATGTGCTTAAGCAGTTCCCCCCACTTCCTGACTACGCATCTTTCTTTTCAAAGGACTTAGGTCCCTAACAGGCCAACGATATGCAGGCACTGTGAGAGAGTGGGGGCATGGCGACCACACACCAGCCACCCTGACTTTGCCCCCATGCCAGAGTCATGCCATGAGCCTCTTGCATGGTGGATGGCATCATGCCACTTCTTTGGCACAGCACATAGACATGCCTTTGAACCCTCCTTCATGGACTGACCTTGTTCTGATACACCCTTGGATTTGATGTCTTTATTGATTACCTTCCCTTGCTGACTTGGACTGCTTTGAACTTGAGTACTCTAAACTACTGGCCAGGAAGCTCTGGTAAGGCAGCTTTATGACCATACTGAATTTCTAGCCTGAGACAGGATAGCTGTGGTGGAATTTTGTTAAAACACCTGGCCAGCATTGGCCATGTGATGGGTAGGATTTGTTTATGCCACCCTGACTTTGTGGAAAAGTTTGTTAAGAGACAGTTTTCTTAGTGAACACATGTAGTCTCTGAAAGCTTCAGTGTGACCCATATATACACTGAACAGCTATGTCAAGTACCCACCACACTATCTCCTCCTCCAAATTCACCAATCATACTTCTCCAAGCCCATTGCTCAGTAGATCAATAGCTGGGAAGAGGAGGACAATTTTCTTGGGGAAAGCCACACATAAGAACCTCCACTCTTCCCTCTCCACCACCATCTGCCATATTCATTTAGCAGATGGGAGGGCATATGATAGGGATGATGATATATAAAGAAAGTTACACACCATCCTTCTCATTAGCATTCTTCTCCCAAAAGCACAAACATTTAAAGTATTTTGTTATTATGTTCTTGATAGAATAAAAATATTGGAAGGGAAATGAATGGAAATAATATAGGAAATTATATAATTGAAGCATGCAAAGGCTGCAATCCTTTCCATGTTTGAGAGTATGTCCTTTGAATTCAGTGGGAATAATTCTGATCTTACTTCTAGGAGTTCATAGGACTGAATTGTTTACATCCTTTTACTAGGAAGTAATCCTCATTGAAAATTAAATGAAGTCGTCTTATGCAAAGCCATGTTTCATTTGGCATATTAAGGAGGAATGAAAATCACTTGAAAGTTTAAACATCTTGCATTGAAGTTCTTCTTGTACTGAGAGATTACCAAATAAAACAGAAATGTGCATGCACCAGGCCATGATCTCGACAAATTCAAAGGTGTTGCTTCAAACAATAGCACTTGTTAGCCCTCATCATATAGACATTATGTTGGATGAGGGTAAAGTAAGACTATAGCATTGCTGCTGTTCCCCCACACTTTTATATACAACACTGGAGCTTATCACAGAAATACATCCATGCCTGATTTCAGAAAGAATGGGTGCAAACATTGTTTTGGTTCATTTTTGTCTTTACAAAATTTCAATCTCCTCAGGATGGAATTAATTTAAGATAAATATAGTTTTAAATTAATATGAGAAAACCAAAATCTGATAGACTTGTCCATCCAGACCCAGGGCTTTGACTACTTTAAGTCTGAATCCTTGTATGTTCAACACTGGTTAGTATTGAATTATGGCTACCATCCCCCCCACATACACACACTTTTTTTCCCCTGAGAAGCTTCTCATCTTGAACACTTACATTGCAGGCAGGAATAACTTGCACTTCAGGCCTACATATTTTTCATCAAATTCTACATTTTGTAAACCTTCGATTGTGTTATGCCTCCCTTCTGCTGAACACCAACTGTGTATATGTGAACCTCTTACCATTTCTACAATCCCAGTGAATCAACTGGCACATTGAAGACACTAAGGTGCAGTCATACACCATCCAAAAATGCACAATGGCATGCACTATATTTATCTTCACAGAAAACCATTTACAAAACTTCAAACTGAGTACAGACATTAAGCCATGACCAAACAACAACAATGGCAACAACAACAACAATAACAACAAAAGCTGCAAACATAAGGAAACTTGTACGTGCATCAAACACTATTAGAATGTCATGAGTCAGTCAGAACACTGTCCAATTTTTATGAATTCAGAGCTTTTGTTCATTTTCAATTAAAAACAATTTTACAATCATATATTACAAAGTCAACATTACTTCTTTTGTGTACCTTGGGTAAAATGTATCTAAAGGGCTATATAAACCAGTTTAAAAGGCCGGCCTGGGGGCAGAGTCCAGGCACAGCATCTTGACGACGTACACCCGGCTCTGCCCCCCCCCCCAGGGCACCCTCATAACATGCGCTGCTCCAGATGGTGCATGGCATCATGGTGCACCTCCAGCACTGCGTCCAAATGATGCAGCACTGAAGGGGTGTCATATAGGCAGCTGCTGTGGCTATGGTGCACTTCAGAGTGCACAAAAAGGAGCTGCTTTTTTTTTAATTTTTTTAAATTTTTTATTGATTAAAATCAAACATATGCTTTTTGCAGTTCCTTTCTGTTCCCCCAAAAGGTCAGATCAGGGCTGTTGTGTGAGGTTGGTGCAGCCCCAATCCAGCTAAAGAAGGGCCAGCTGCATTTCACCCCTTCAGGACTCTATGTACAGCCCCTAGGTCAAACTTAAATAAGATCTGATTTTATAGAAAATGAAAAAAGAGACAGATAAATCAATGTGTAACACTGTAGCACTAATAAAATGAAAAAAGATGAACAAATGCATCTTTTGCATTTCAGCTTTCATTGTCTCATTTTTCTATTGGTTTATGTTTTAGAGAAATGGATACACACTGAACACCATATTACATTTCAAAGAGATAAACAGCTTGCTTATCATTGTCAGCTGGACTCTGGATTGGAGACTGTGGGGAAAAGTAATATTAGCTCTCCTTTCCTATTTTTCTGCTTTTCTGCTTGTAAACTTAGCATCATATTCTAATCAATAATACTCAAACAGTGCTACTGGGCTTGGTCTCTGAGCCATTAGCTGCAAATCCCTGACAAGTTTCCAGGAAGGGAAGAAACCATTGTATCCAATGAGTCAAATTTTAGGATGGCCTCTGGCTCTCTGTATCCATTTATTTTTTATCCACAGATTTGAGCATCCACAGCACTTGGGCCAGTATCTGATCTTCACGTTATGAAGTTTTGCTGTTTTGTTCTACTTCTCTTAAAGTCCCCCCCCCACACACACAGCTTTGCAAGTTAGTGAGTTAGGGGCTTAACAGACTGCCCCTTTGGAGTGGCCTGCAGCCACCCCTTTACTCACTGGATCGAGGCCATGGCAACTACATGCCACTGTCCCAAGCTGGCCTTTCTGAAGCACAAAAAGCAGCTGCAAAATGTGGCTTCTTTTTGTGCCGTGGAAAGAGTTCCCTAGCCATGGTGGCAGTGGCTTTTTGGCTCTCTTTTGGTGCATCATGTTTAAATGCTGCATCAACGGAGCACCGTGATGGTTGGGTATGCAGTGTAATGCCAGCATGGGGGAGGCTGGCATGTGTATGCCACACTCCCCACAGCACCTCCATGCTAGCATATAATGCCAGTCTGTAGAAGCTTTAAGTGTGTTGGTGGTGGCATCCAGGGGGACACCTCTGGTAAAGTGATTCAGTTGAAGGATGTTCAGCAGCTTAAATGGCAGGCAGTACTTACTATTCATTTTTCTAGGAGAAACCAGAGGAAAGCTGGCACAAATCTGCAATTTGGTCCCTGGAATGACATGGAATTATGCCCTGCATTGACACTGCAGGAAATTTAGCAGGTTTGAGTTCTTAGGCTGGCCCCTTATTATGCAATGCAGATAATTATCCTCTCACTAGATATTGATTTTAAATTTTAAATCATATGACTTGGGGACAGATTCCCTGGGTTTGCCTTCCATTAGGGCTGACTAGGGAGCAGTCCAGTATTTGGGTTTTTCTTGGGGCTCTGGTGTTTGTCCAGAGGAAGCTGAGGAGAGGGTCTGATGGAGAACTACTGTCTCAGTTGCTCACTCACCAGGTCTCTCCCCCTATTGCTTACCACAGAGTTTATATTAGTTAGAAGTTTAGTAAGTCAATAAAGTGGCTCTTATTCAACCCATGCTTTTGCGTCTGGTCTCTTTATTCTCATTGTGGGTCTGCAAAGGAGAGTGTAAATCCTCATTTTTCATGTTTCTATCTTGCTCTTGCATACAAGTCTTGTTCTTTTGTACAACAGGGAGCGGGAAGCCCATTTTCCTCCCCTGCCTATGAGAGAAAGAGATATTCTCGGTAAGTCTTGAAGATTTAACATTTGTGTAAATCGTTTTCTTTTTTTCCTGGAAATCACACAAAGCTGAACTTTCCTGGACGTTTAAAAATTAAATTAGTTCTTTGCATCTTTTTGATTCTTCTTTGATTCCTGGGAGGGGAAATTGTTCCTCACTAGGTTTGCACAGAAACATTCCTTGTTTTTCGGCTGGACATCCCCCCCCCCCACACACACACAGAGTGTGATTTGTTATCAATTTGGTGGAGAGAAATCTCTCGAGGACTTTTAAAAAAGTCTCACAATATATTATCCTCTTTAGTCAAAACTGAGCAATTTAGGAAGATCTCTTCACATCACTAGTCCATGTCTTGCTGATATGCTTCCCGCAGGCTTCTGGTTTGCCACTATGAGAACAAGATGCTGGACTAAACTTTTAGTCTGCTACAGTTTGTCTCTTCCTTTGTTCTGATTTTTGGTTTTAAATGCACAGAAGGGATAGTTGAAACTATTTTCCCTGTCATTTGTCCATAAAATCTTCCTTGTTATGCAATGCAATAGCCTGATGATAAGAGGTTGATTTTAATTTCCACTGAGATCTAAATCCTGGCCTGATTATAATAATATAAGGTAGCTAATTTTATTTATAAACCAGAAAAATACTTGCAAAGTTATACTAAAATGTCTTACAAACTGGATTGAAGGGATGTTACCTTTAAAAAAGCACACACATAGCTTAGTAACTATTTTTAAAAGGTTTGATATGGAAAGAGTGATGATTAAACTTGAATTTAGAAGAGATGGCGCTCCCTCAGAATTAGCCTGCTGAAAGTCCTTGTGCTACAATCTCAAAAATGATATATTTGAGTGATATAATTACCATGCAATGTACAGGGTAAGCTTCATTCATTTTTTAAAGAATGTGTCAAACTGGTTCCTTTAGTTTATGCTAAACCATCTTTCCAGGTTTGTTAGAGAGTTATAATAATAAAAAATTAAACTGTTTGTATCTTTAATGTGTTATCATGTGTAATGCTGAGGGGAAATAAAAAATTTAAAAGTAAAGTGTTTTAGTGAGTCTCTGAAATTCACCATTAGAACTGACAGGAAAGTCCTTAAATTGACATAAATTTTGCTTATTCTGGATCTGAATACTATGTTTGTACTATTGCTTTCTGAAAGGCACTCTTATTATTTGTGGGGTTTTTTGGGGGACTATGTGGCTGTTTTCTGGAAGAGTTTATTCCTGGCATTTCACCAGCATCTGTGACTGGCATCTTCCGAGAATGCTGACATGGAAATGAGTGCATGAAAAACCCATAAAAAACTACGGATGCCAGTCGGGAAAGCTTTCGACTTCACATAGCACTCTTATTGTTTTCTCAGCTTCAGAATTTGTCCTGAAGCTTGGGCTTTGCTGAATCAAACTGGCAGAGAACCATCTGCATTTTAAAATATTTATTCCTTTGTTTAGCAAAGCATTCAGTTTGAAGACAGTTGCCATACTGCAGTCTAGGAATTAGGTATGTCTGGGTGTATATTACATTTACATTGGGGATGAGTAAAATGTGGCCCTGGGGTAGCAAGCAGCCCCAAGATTGTTTTTGTGGCCCTTGACTCTTCCTAATTACCCTGATTATCCTTTTCCTGGCCAAACATAGTTGTTCACTGAGATTTATGCCCTGAAATTCTGTTCTAACAGCAAGATCCTCATGGTAGTTGGCAATGTTCTTGCAATAAAAACTAAACAGTGGGTTGGATCCTGATTTAGATGTGTGAAAATGGACTAGCAAAAGCAGATTTCTTTGTCCCCGTCTTCCCACTGCAGTCCTTCCAGCCCTGAAAATCCTATTTCATGAGGAAGGCTGTGACGTGGAGAGATGGTAAGGATCCTTGAAAATCAGATACAGTTACCTTCTTTTCTTAGTCAATGGAATCCTCTAGCTGTCTGGTGGAGACTCTTCATCAAGCAGGTTAAACATAACACTCCATACACACATTTCCATAGATGTCTCTTTTTGGATGATGTTCTAGAGATCTTTAGAATCTGTATAGCTAAGAGAGTGCATCAGAGGACCATCACCTAAATGTGACAATTGATAATTGTCACTGTATCTTTTGGCTCTTTTAGTTTTGGTGGTGCCAATAGTGATGATGATCATGATGGTATATGGCTGAAGAGGATGTGTATCTCCAAATTGGGGATGCAGTGCCAGAAGGAAGATCTTGCTTCCACCCCTTCCTGTCTTAGCAACAGAAACTCACCCTCCTCAGTTGCCCCATTAGGCTAAATGTTACATAGTAATTTTTTCCTCTCTAAGAAGTTAAAAGAAATGTTTTATAAGCATCTGGAAGACTTGAAAATCTGTTTATGCTTTGGCATATGAATCCAAAAAAGATACTGTAGGTTTGAGATCTTTTTGGTTCCAGAAAGGTGGCTGAAGTGGAGATGAGGGTAAAAATACAAATAAAATTCAGTGAGAATGAAGATTCAGATGTCCTAACTCAGTGATAGGAACAAATGGGTTGACATGAATTAAGTAACAAATTTGCCAATTAAAAGGGACAACTTAATTATATTTAATTTTAATGAAAGTCACTGACTTAAATTGCAATTTCAGCATTAATGTTTCATTAGAATTACATTATTAATTAAGTTATTCATCAATTAAATGAGCAATAATGCTTAAAATCCAACAAATATTATGTTATCAAGTTAATTCTTCACCCAGAGCATTCTTGTCCTGGATCTTTCCTAAACTATTTTTCACTTTTTAAAAAATCCTTTGTGGTAGAGGGGTTACAAGGTTCAGATCACAGGTAGGCTTAGAAGGAACAGCATCTTCTTGGGATCATGATGCTCCTCTAAACCAGACACCACATAAAGGCTCCCCTTCTGTCCCTGGTAATTTTATGTTTCCTAAGTCTGGAACCTTTGCTGGGATTCCTGTGGAAAACAGGAAAATTGCAAAATGTGGGAGGAAGGAGATGAAAGAAGAAGGAGAGGAGGTAAGAAAAGTATTTTTGGAGGGGTTGTTGAGAAATGGGAGTTTGAAAATTGATGAAGTTGTTTCTGTCTTCAAAATAAAAAATGGGGGAGAGTAAAATTATGGCAGCATTTTTGTGGCAAGGCTTTCAGTGTAATAATGGAATATATTGCAAATTTAAAATCAATTTAAATTTAGTTTAATTATTTAAAATATCTGCCTTTAGTATCAATGCAACTGAACACATTTCTTGTAGGTTGTTATTTACAGTGGGCCCTTTGTAGCCACTGGGGTTTGGCTCCAGGAACCACCATGGATACAAAAATGTGTGGATGCTCAAGTCCCCTTGAATACAATGGCACAGTAAAATGGTGTCTATTACATCAAATGGTAAAATCAAAGTTTGCCTTTTTGAGTTAATATATTTTAAAAATATTTTTAATCCATGGATTCTTGAATGAATGGATAAAAAGTCTGTGGATATGGAAGGCTGACTATACTTATTTATTTATGTGCTGAAATATTTTATCTTTCTCTTAATAATAATAATAATAATAATAATAATGAATTTTATTTGTATACCGCTTTTCCACAGATCAAAGTGGGTTACAGCTGTAGAAAACCAATTACAACCATAAAAAAAGTTACAAAACATCTCTAGATAAAATCCAATTATAGAAATTTAAAACACAGTCATACAGCAAGGTAAGGCAGGGAATCAATGGCATCCACATACACAACTTCATTTATCGGGGGGAAGGCTTGACAAAAAAGGAAGGTTCTAAGCCTTTTAAAAAATGTTTCTAGGGGGGTTGTCAGGCTCCTGCTTGCAGTCTCCTTTCCCAATAAGAGGCTGGGCTGTAATAGTACCAACTTTATTGAAAATAGTGCACATACAAGAGAAGTGACTTCTTTGTCAGGAATGAAGATGCATAGTTACAGATGGGTTATATAGTCCCACAAGCATACCCACCCCCATAAAGCAATAAAGTAAATTAATTGGATAAGTCTTTTCCCGCGCAGTGAGGAGTCTCCTCCCCAAGGATTTAATGTCCTCTTGTCCGGGATCTCTGGCAAGTTCTCAAAACAATTAAGTTCTCACAAGGCGTTATCTCCTCCTTGCACCTGTGGCCTTAAAGCACAAACATCCTTCACCACTAGACTAAGTAATCAAGAACCTTAACAACCTATAAATATATTTAAGCATGGTTATATATCCCATCATCCCACAACCCAACAGACATGGCAGCATTTAAAACATAACAGCAACCTATATAAACATCATGAACATATTACCATAACATCATATAAGTAATAGCATTAACTCTTAAGGTTCAACTCCCCCTCCCAACACAAGAGCAGTCTCTGCCTGGCAGGGTAACTCCCTAACATTGTAACATTCCAATCCTAATAAGCAAACACAGAAGCTAACCATCAATCTATCTCCTTCTAGTACATTCTAATATATATCAAACCTATTATAACCTTATTCTAATAATAATCCCTCTGACAGAAACCCCAAATGAATATATAAATGACAAATGAATATATGAATGCAGAGGATTTCTGACAGGGGTCATCAAACGGAGCTCCTCGGGAAGGCTAGTCCAGATTCGTGGGGCCATCACTGAAAAGGACATCTGGGATGTAGAAACATATTTGGAAGGTGGGATTTCCATAAGATTCTTCCTGGATGTTCTGAGTGTGCGGGGCGGACTATATGGGGAGATGTGGTCCCTCAAGTAACTCGGGCCCAAGCCATGTAGGGCTTTATAGGTAATAACCAACACCTTGTATTGTTCTCGGAAGTGAATAGGCAGCCAGTGCAGAGCTTTCAGCTTAGGTGTTATATGGTCAAATCTAGATGTACTGGTGACCAGTCTGGCTGCCATATTTTGTGCTAACTGAAGCTTTATGATGAGATCTCATGGCAGCAAACAGATAAAACAATACAAACAATTCAGACAATTATGGCTAGAATTCAAGGAATAATTTCAACAAGATAAAAACATATTAAAACCTTTAACAAATTAAACAATGTTAAAAGGGTAATGATGAACTTGGCATGTTAAACTTCCGTAGCAGCTGTTTCATTTCTGTTCTCACATGGTTGGGATTGCATGAGGGGAATTCAAAGATAATACTAGCTGGGCTTGTTTCCTTCTGAATGTGGATGTGGATGGGTTTCTTTGTTCAGATCGTGTGTAGATGGTTGAAGGAAGTGGGGACAAACAATAGGGATGAAATGAAGGGTGTAGGGTATGTTTCCACTCACCTCTCATGCAAAATTAATCTTGTGAAAGGGTAGGAGACTTGAACATCATGATTCCATGCAGAACAAGATGCCCAGTGTCTACATCCTTGTTATGACTGATAATTTTTGAAAGACCCTGATATGCCATTTACACTGCACTCCTAAACATGAATCCAAACTACATGTCACTTGAGACATATATAATATTTTAACATCTACTGGTGGGTGGCGAATCAAGACTTGGACCATATGGAGAAAAAATAGCCCTGTTCTTCTCTAATGAAGAATGGGATTAATCATTCACTCCTCAGTTGCTACTTAACATATGAAGTAAATCTGGTAGGGGCAATTTCTGCTGAGGCTGTGGTGTGAGAGGAAATGATTAAAAAACCCTCCTTGTGAAGTATAGTCCCAATTGGAACTGACTCCTCAAGTAACAGGAATTTATGGGGGGAGGAAATATTTACATTAGCAAATTATAATAGTTTGGCTCACAGGTGGTGCTGAATTCTGCTGAAACCAATGGGATTTACTTACAGGTAAATATAAAATATAGATGTATTTATTTCAAAATAAATAAAGTTTAGTGACCATCACTAGTTGAATTTGAGGAAAATCCCAGGAAGGAAATATTATGACGGTAAAACACCAAAATGTCCAAATGGAGAGTAATTTTACAGAGACATCAAGTGAGTATAGTGCTCTGATCTACTACAATTACGAATTTGCAAAGGATGCCATTCTGCCTATCACATCATACAATGACAATGATGCTCAAAGCTTCAGTCTCCTTTATAGCATGAACCCTCTGCCCAGACTATTACAGTAACAAATACCATAGATGAACGTTGTTGCACAAAACCTGCCTCTTGGTTACTAAGCACAAACCCTTCCAGGCTACATTCATGGGATTGCTCCTCTTTCAGCTACACACTGGAGGTCACAGATTAATCTTGACACTAACAATAACTTAGAAAAAGCAGATATACTGGGGCTCTAAAATCCTTCGATTTGCAATTACTCTTGTTTGTCAAGTTGAAACTTAAAGAAGTTCATCCAATAAGGGCAGAATTGTGTCAAGAGATTGCTTGCAGTGTACATTCTTTGTTCAGTAATAGCAGAGGGGTTGTACAGAAAAGCTGCTATATAAAGAACTAATGCTCTCCTGAAACAGCCCACTGCTTTCATTCTACCAAAACTGCTTTTTCTATACACTGCACCTTCATTATTTTGTGAAGCTGAGGTTTCTGTTTGAGGACATGAAATATTGCCTCCTATATTTGTCAGCATTTGTTACATTTCTAAAATACTTATTGCATTACATGTTGTTTATGTGTTAAATTGGCATTTAATTTTAGATAATTAGCATATTGGTCACTTTTGGTAGGTTATTGTAGAAAGAATGGAATGCTGGGCAATTACTGGAGAGTACTCATGGACACATTTTTGTGAAAGATTGTTGTCTGGACTTACCTTTTGGGTCCTGGGACTCAGGGATGAGAATGAGAACAACTTTTAAAACTGGATTTACCTGATTTTCTCCTTCAGGGTGTCTGCACAATTGCTTTTGTGTGACTGCCATTCTCTATCAGTATGAAACTACCTTTAAATACTGGCATAAGCGGTATGATGATGAGCATCATTTGATTGACTTTTTATAAAAATCAAAGAATGATCAAACACATTAGAAATGGGGGCTCTATTTTTAATCAATACTATGGTATTGTGAACATCAATAGGATTATAATGTCACAGAGAGATTAGATTGTAGTAAACATAGCGGGAACCTCGATTTGGTATCACATCACTGAATCTCCCCCAATCTCCTCAGGACAAAAACTGAGTGTGAATGGCCCTCTAATCACCTGAATCCTGGCATAGTTCCTAAACTGGTGTCAGGTATGTGCATCTCAGAATCACTTTATTTTAAACCTAGATTAATGAATTTTACTTAATTATAATATGTCTGTACCCTGTAGTTTAGACTCCATGTTTAGTCTCTAGGCTTCTCTACCATACCCTCACGACAAAGGCTGGAAGCAGGCCTGTGAGATTTATTTCTTTACAGGGTTTCTAGATCATGTGCTCTCTTCTTTTGAAGGGCCCAGAACTCTTCAAACTCATAAAGGATATAGAGAGTATGGTCCAAAACATATTGCAGAAATAATTCAGTTTGAGACCACTTTAACTGCTCTGGCCCATGGCTAGGGAATCTTAGTGAGACAGAGGAGGCTGAATGTCTCACAAAACTACAGTTCCCAGAATTTCCTATTATTGAGCCAGCATGATTAAAGTGGTCTCAAACTGGATTATTTCTGCACTGTATTTTGGACCAGTATCTGTGTCTGACACTTGCAGGCAGGAGAATGAGATGTGGAAAAATATCTTTTGACTCACTGAAGACAGAAAATATAACATGCAAACAATTCCTTGTCTGTGATGCTATTGTTTTTTAACAAAAGAGCTCAAGCCAATCTGCTATAATTATGGCTGAGAGAAAAGTAGAGAAGGTGATAGCAAACCTGGTCTACCATGAGGCATAATGATGCAGTTGCACTAGGCAGCAGGTGACAGGTGGACAGTGAAGCAGCTGTGGACCCCGGTCACTCTGCTCAGTTGGAGGCCAGAACTTTATCTCCCAAGCACCCAGCCCTGGTTCTCATAATCAGCATTAGAGGATGCCATCCCATCACCAAAAGTTGGAGTTACAGTCAACTTTCAATTCAACTGACTTCTGTAGGATGGATGTAGGAACCATTTTTTCCTTCATCCTAGGCAGCAAAATGTCTTAGACCAATCCTCTCACAATTTCCTTACAGCCTTGGCTTCCAAGAACAGAATTCAATCCAGGAATCCTTCTAAGTGGAAAACTTGCTCTTTCTGAAGGTATAGAACTCCATTCACAATAAGCCAACTTCACCCAGAACAACAGATAACATTCATTGGACCTTTATGTCTAAAATGTAAATATGACGTACTTAGATCCAGTAAATCCCCATGTCCTCCCTACCCCCAACTGGGATAGGTATTCTGTGCTCTGAATTCATGCATACTGGAATTTACTTAAATATTCTTTCTTTAACTTGATGTATATACAGAGCTAGGAAAAGTAATGTTTGCTGGCATAGGGGAATTTTCCAGATAAGAGCATTATCTGATGCCTCCCTCATTGACTATTGTAACACTGAGTGTCTTTGCCCAATATATCTTCTCTGTCAACTTTCATGCTTCTGATAAGTAGCTTTATACAAACAAAAGACTTTGAGGCTGTGCAGACCACCCTGAAGGGGTCACCTGCAGAGGCCCCTTTTACAGCCAGATTAGGGCCATGGCAACCACATGCCATGGCCTGATCTGGCCTTTGCAGGGCACAAAAAGGAGCTGCAAAAAGCGGCTCCTTTTTTCACCCTGCAAAGGGCGCGATAGCCACTGTGCCGTGACTTTATGACGCTCCTTCAGCACTGCTTCATAGAGACGCAGTGCCAGAGGAGCACCCTGACATGGAATACCATGTGGTGTGGTACATGGCATAATGCTGCACTGAGGGTGGAGCTGGTGCATGCATTATATGGACACTACACTCCTGACTCTGTCCCAACCTGGCCTTTCCCACCAGTATGCACAGTCTTTTTGTTACATAATAAAGTAGCATATGTGGACCAGTTAAAAGTCTGCTACTGTGCAGAATTAGCCATGTTGTAGTTGTTTGAGCTTTGGAGATCAGGGTTAGGTTCCCTTCTCAACCATGGAAACCCACTGCTAGACCTTGGGCAAGTAACATGCTTTCATCCCACTAAAACACTGTGGTAGGGTTATATTTGGGTTGTCGTAAGTAAAAAATGACTTGAAGGCACACAACAAGAAGAAGAACAACACTGGCTTTAGATGTGTTTTATTCTTCAGAGAACTGTTCAAAGCATTGAAGACCCATTAATGTTTATGGCAGGTGTCAGCATGTGTTTGTATATCTCACTTAGAAAGTGCTTAAAGTTGTTTGGCCATTAAAGAGGGGTGGACAGTATGTGGCCTTCCAAATATCGTTGGATGGCTATGCCTAGCATACCTTGCCACAGGCTATTCCAGCTCAAACTGATAGGCATTGCAATCCAACAACAGCTGAGGGGTATATTTTGCCCACCTTATTTTAATGTGATGTTTGTATCTATGCCCTTTGCAACAAACAGGCATATTTCTATGTTGCCCCTTCAAATCTAAATCTGAGCTCTAATCAGAAACCATTTCCCTTTGGGATAGACCCTATTTTCATCATTATTTCATAGTAAGTATACTTCATACAGAGAACTCTAAGCACATTGGCATTATTTTTTGCTGTAGCATTGATGAAAACCTAGATCTTAGTTCCAAGAGAGGAGGAAGCCTTCTGTAGACTATCCTGACTTTAAAATATTCAACACTGATCAATAGTAGATAATAGCTTGTAACATTTAGGACATAGGTTGGAAAGTAACTTTCTTGAACAACAACTGGATGAAAAATTCTGTAAGTTTATGTCTACAAATTCATTTTTCCATGTTCAGATTGAGGCAACAATCTTATATTCTTACTCAAGAGTAAATCTGAAAGATCTCTTTAGAACTTGTTTCTAAACAGGTCACTAATGCCTTTTAAATAAGTTTTTTTCCCCCTCAAAGTGCCTTTTAAATAAGCCAAAGGCAACTCCTGCTAAATGAATCAAAGTACTGTTTGATATCTCTGAAGCTAAACATAACAGATGCTAATATATATTTTTTGAGACAAAGCTGGCATAACTAGAACATTTATTCTATGGTTTATCATAACTCAGTAACATCTGCCCAGGGCTTTCTAATTTTTTTACAAATAACATCCAAACTCATCCATAAATTTTGAGAACTATTGGCAGAATGATAATGGCTAAACATATTACTACTGCTAA
>NC_056523.1:275423294-275495375 GCF_019175285.1 Sceloporus undulatus
AATAATAATAATAATAATAATAATAATAATAATAATAATAATAATAATAATAGTAATGTCTCAGAGTACCTTCTTCACTATAATGTGAATATATTTATTTTCCATGATGTAGTGGCTAAGAGACTTATGCAAGATATTTTTAAAGCTTCCTGAGCCTATGACACTTTTTGATTGCCCATTTTTAGTTATTTATAAACGAAACTATACTTCTGCCTTTTCATAAATATCCCTCAAGGCAATTTAGAACATCAATACAAGCAGTCTAACAAACAAATATCACAACCAAGCCAGAAAAGAAATAAAAGCAGTGATACCATTCAAATATTTGGGATTATAAGAGACTTGACATGGCACCAGAACAACATGAACTATTCAAGATCCTATTAACTCCAGGGGGAGTAGAACCCTCAGCTATGGATGTAACATGGATCATCCAATGTACATTTCCCAATAAAAAACAGTTGTATCTATGACCAGTTCTTTCCTCAGTGCTTCAAAGCTAATTCATTATGTGAATGAGGGCTTGGGGAATTATCTATGCCTCACCTCAGAAATTGCCAGGGTTCCAAAGACATTGCACAGTGAGGAAAGAAGTGTGTGGATTGTTTTCAATCCCCTTATGATTTTGTTAAGTGCACACTGCTACTACCACCATTAGTGCTACTAGCACTAGTATTTCTGTTTTCAGAGGCATCTTTTAATCCTGCTGTAAACAACCTTGACTCCAAGTATTGGGGAAATGGCAGGATATATATCTAATCAATAAATAACTGGTTCTATCTATAATGCATTGGCAGGGGATGACAATTGCAGCCAAGCAACTAGGTCAAAGAAAAGCAAAGATCACCACTGCCAGGCACCAGATCAAATGATGGTCATACTAGAAAGAGAATGGACTGGGAAGCTGAAGGTATCACTAACATCCATTATCTCTGATATCTGCCCACTGAAGTGGCCACCTCACTCTGCCTAACAGCATGCCTGTAGCTAGGCTGGGCAACTGGTGCACTGCCCCAGGGCCCTCAGCCAAAGAGGGCCCCAAATGGCGGTGCACCAAGATGGCGCCTGTGGCACGTGGTAGGACTCAGGAGTGTGCAAACACTCCCAAGGCCTAGCTACGGGAATGCCTAACAGTACGGGTGGCTATTAAGTGATATCGCTGTCAGCCCATATATTATCTATTCCTGGCATTATGGGAAGACCAATTTCTCTTTTTAGTGTTAAACTGAAAATTTGCACACATCTAAAAATAACAAAAAATTTCCTCTACAAATGTAAGACTGGCATCCTGCTGGTGATGTATGATGATATAAGTCAGACTTACACCATCACTCACTTTTTGGGTTGTTGTAGAGGTTGTAATTCTCTACTACTGACACTCCAGCCCCACCCTCATCCACCTTTTCTCAGCTGCAGTTCCCTGAACTTGACCATTTTCTGGTCTGTGCATAACTTCACCGTGGCCCCTGAACCCACATATTTTATTTGGTGTCCCCTGCACTGAACTATTTCCTGGTTTATGGATAACAAAGGGAGCATCAGACAAGCTCATTGGAGAGAGAGAAGTAATATAATTTGCAGGACCTCTAGAGGATCCCAGAGGTCCCTGTGGATGCGTCACTAGACACTCAGCTATAAGAAAATAGCAGGATGCTCGCTTGCTGTTTCCCCCACTCTCCACTACAGGAAATGGCTAGGTCAAGGGAAATATGAATAAAAGGGGGAGAAATGGAGGAATTGTGCAGCATTACAGATGTAAATGTCCAACTTTCTGTTTACAAGATTGGCCTCTGGTGATTACATAGCATGGAACAGAAGAAAGCATTCCCCTTAAAATGCTCCTGCCAGCAGAAAACATGGCAGAGGGTAGAATTGTGCCAATTCACCTGCTGTCCCCAATCCTCAGTGCCAGCTTCTCTTCTAGAGGGTCCCATAAAATCACAGCAGAATGGAGGGGCATAGGCCATTGCAAGGAAGACAGATTTGACAAATAATGCCTCCCTACTCTTTCCATTGGATCAAATATTCTGACAGATAGAAGGAGCCCTTTCTCAGCCTTTTGTCTGTGTGAGGTTTATGCAGGATCAAAACCATTATTTCCAATTGAGACAAGAAAAGATGTTCCTTGTTTGAAGTTGGATTTATAGGAAACAGGAAAGAAAGGGGGGAAGCTGGACAAATATAACCTGGCATTTAATTTCCTTCTGCCTTCTTGAAGATCAACTCACTGTGGTATTCTGCCTAATGAGATATCTCACCAATTTCAAACTTGCCTTGCATCTTCATAAATGAAAAACGTAAAACTAGCAGGTTGAAAATGGCATCGGCAACAGCAAGATTTCCAATCAATTCCCTCCCCACACCTCACTTTTGATTTTGCTCTCAGCCACTTTTCAATGCCTGCTTGACAAATGGTGTGAACAGATGGGAATTTTTTAATGACTGCCTTCAAAAACATCATCTTGAATATAATAAAAAAATGTAATATGATTATCAGTGTTCTCCCATTCCAGTTACACCTGTTTCTATCACTTGTATCAGTATCACAGGATTTTATGCAAGCAGTTTTATGAGAAAGACTTGCAGAGAATCCCCATCAATCTGCATTAGTCATAATGTTTTGTACTTTTTTTCCTCTTGAAGATTGTAAATGAAACAATTATCTAGAGCAATCCTGTTGGAGTGCATTATGCAAGATTACAACAAAAACTATTTTCACTGACAGTGCATTCTGATGAAATACTTCTGCATAAAGATATGTACTTCCCCAGCAGGCGTTACGAATTTACTAATCAACTTGTAGACAGTTGGAGAAACAGCTTCCTGATCTACAAAGCACATGGTAGAGAGAAAATGCCAAGAGAGAATGGGGGGAAATTCCATAAAAAAAATTATATATGTAAACATTCAGCTTGTGATGCTGTGCATTTGTCCAAATGGCGATGGACAAAACAGACTATTCACAGTCTCTGTCACTCTACCATCTGTTCATTCCTAAGTCTCTCTGATACCATTCCTGCATTCATCTGCAACTTTTCTTTCCCAGAAAAAAGAAGTATGCACAAAGTTTATTTAAATATATATTAAAATAAAAAATTAAAGCAGGACTTGACATGCTCCAGAGCCCAGAAGGCTGCACCACTTCATCTCTGGCTCTTCTGAAATTCCAGAGGGCTGTAGTGCACTGTCATAACAGCCATTTTAGGTGACATGAAATGGCACTGTATCGTTTTCACTCGTAACTGGATCATGGGGGAAGGGCTTCTTCCTATTTCTGAGGGGGGATTTTAAATATGATTTGGGGGGGGGGAGGAGGGTTTTTTTTTTCATGCAAAAGAAAAAATTTAGAAGAATGCAAGGGGCTTGGGGGCAGCAATGGGAATCTCAAAGGACTGTCCCAGGGCAACATGCAGCACATCAACCATAAAAATATGTTTTATCTTGAAACTTGTATTTCAATGCTTTTTGAGCTGACAAATGCATTAAGGAACTGCAAAATCTGGTGGATAAATAGATTTGGATCATACATGTGAGGCCATACACCATACATATAAGTCAGACAATGAATTTAGACAGGCTGAATAGATCAAGTCATTATTTCAAATGCACCAAAATTTAGGGATTTGGTTAGGGGCATGAAAAAAATCTTGCTACCCCTAAGATTCCTATTGAGACTGGTCATCTCTGCATAGCAAGATAGCATCTCAGGGCTTCTCCACCCCTTAAGAGAGTTTGGCCCTGGCAGAAGATCCAGATCACCAAGTAATTCCCCCCCCCCCCGCTATATTTTTCATAATACAGTTTGTGTAAAATTCCTGCTTTGGCAGAAAGCTAACATCTTTTTCTTTTTTAAAAAAAACTAAGCACACACATACACACACACCAGCTATAACAGAACAGGTGGAATGATCACAAAGACACAAACTACTCACTCAAAGACATGACTTCATACAAAATACTGACAGTTATCTCATTTTTTTTAATTACTGTGCATTTTACAGAAATGCACCCAAATGCTCCCTAATTCAAACATGTTTTCTACAAGATCAAAGGAAAGAAAGAGAAAAGAAGATCTGCCTTCTTGAGACAGTGGATAATAAGAAGGTGGTGGAATCTTTTCCCATTTACTAAATGAGGAAAAGTCAAGCCAGCATTTATATCACTGGGGCCACATCACCTTGGATAGATGATTGTAAGAAGTCACAGATGCTACATATTAAGTGGTTACAGAGATCTATTCACAATTTTCAAGCATGCAGGAGACCTGTCCTCAGTTGTTCTTTGACGTTGCCACTGTATTCTGTGAAGAGGCTCCTTTGTTCTCGGCTGCAAGGAATTTTCTATAAGGAGGTTCCTCAGCTATTCCTTGTGATGACAGACATAGCTATGGAAGTACATACCTTAGTTACATCATATTTAGACTACTGTAACATGCTGTACTTGGGGCTGACTTTGAAGAGTGTTTGGAAACTTCGGCTGGTCTAAAAGAGCTGCAGACAGGTGTAAAATGCCCCTGAAACCTGGGGCAGGTTACAGAGACCACACAACACCCCTGTTGAAACAGCTCCACTGGCTGCCAGTTTGTAGACACAATTAAAAGTGCTACTTATGATCTATAAAGCCATATCTGGCTCAGATACAGGTTTTCTGGCAGAAATTATCTTGCTGTATGAGCTGGCCCAGGCTCTGAGATCATCAGGAAAGGCCCTTTTTTCAGTCCCACCATCATTACAAGCACGGTTGGTAGAGTCATGAGAGAAGGCCTTCTTGGTGGCTGCCCCTAGACTCTGGAACTTCCTTCCCAGGGAGGCCAGACTGGCTCCCTCTTTGTTGTTCTTCCTTCGGAAGGCTAAGACATTTTTATTCAGACAGCTTTTAAAACAGAAAGTCTTTAAAGAATGGACTGGAGGTTTTGTACTGTTTTTATTATACTGTTTGAAATTTTTTATCTTTTGTGACTGCACCCCATTATTTTAACAAATGATGTGATTTAATATTATAATCACATAATTCTGTTTTAATGGTCATTATTGTATGGTTTTGATTGTATTGTGCTTTTAAACTGTAAGCTGCTTTGGGTCCCAATTTTGGGGGAAAGCGGGATAACAGCAGCAGCAGCAGAAATAGGATTTCATATACTGTTTAAACTCATCTATAAGTTGAAAGTTTGTACTACAAAAGTGACCCAAAAAATCTGGGTTGACTTATAGATGAGTCGATATGGTAGCAGGACAAAGGAGCATTTGCTTCCCAAGTCTCTTCCCAGCCTGGTTCCCTCTGGGCTTGTGATCTAGTGGAAGTATTCCATGGATGGGAATGTTTTCATCAGCTCAACTAGTAGGAGAGCAATTTCTCTTCTGGAGCTAGTCATTGCATGTTTCAGAGAGCAGGAGAGCAGCAGGAGGGCAATTAAATGTGGTAACTCTTGGGGATGTCTGTAGACATCTCACAGGATTTAAACCTATGTAAGGCCTAAATGACAGCCAACATAGTATAATTGTGTGAGCACTAAACTATGACTCTGGAGAACAAGGTTCAAATTCCTCCTTGGCCATGAAAACCCACCAGGTGACTTTGGGCAAGTCACACACTCTCAGCCGCAGAGCAAAAGCAAACCCCAATCTGAACAAATCTTGTCAAGAAAACCCTGCAATAAGTTCACCTTCATAAGCTGGAAATGACTGGAAGCCATACACTACCAGCAGCAGCAGCAGCAAATAGACTTAAATATCCGGAAGATACTGTGTAAGGCCTGGTTAGTACTTGATGTGAGACCACTGGTGACTATCAAGTGCCATTGGCTATATTTTAGAGGAACTGGCAAAACCACCTGTGAGTATTCCTTGTCAGGGATGATGGGAGTTGTAGCTCTTCACCTCTGGCTTGAACTCACCACCTGGTTGTGCACCGCGCTGACCAGTTTTGGCCAGTGGTTATAGCTTAGCAAGAGTTACAGAGAATAGGCTGAAGACCCTGACAAACTCTCCAAGCCTTCTCACTCTTGCTTCCACAGAAGTCTTCACCCTTCTTCAGGATCCAGCTGGTTCTTGTAGCTTCACCCAAGACACCAGACAACTCAGTAGTCTTAAATAAAAGATCTACTTTATTCTACTATATACAGCTCCAAAACTATCCAACACAACAATACTCTACTCCTCGCTATCCACTCTACTACCCACTACTACAACCCACAAAATACATTGTGATGCATAGTCATTATTATAGTCAATGCATGGTACCACCCACTGTTGTCTGTTTCCACCCAGTAGGCGTGTACATCATTCTCATTGGTTCTCTTGGTTCATCCTACAATTAATGATTTCATCATCTCAGCCTTGACCACTTAACAATTGTCAGGTGTGTCCAATTATCCACTTTACATTTCTTGTCCTTGGCATTCAGGACTTGTTAATTGTATTTACACCTGTGTGGTTCCCAATTGGCTTCTTCTGAGTCATCCTGACTCTCACATACATGTTTTATTTCATTTACTGTATAACCCATGTTGCTTTTTTCCTTAACATTCCTTGCCTAAGAAAAACCCTAGGAAATTCATGGGGTCATCATAAGCTTACAAGCTACTTGAAGGCACACACACACACACACACACAAGCCCGATTCAAATTTACAGGCATCCAGCAAGGGTATTTTTATATACAGCAGAAGCTGATCCAACCAAAATGTGAAACCCTGTTTCAATGCATAGATCTTCCTTTCCCTATTAGAGAACTTTAATTAACAATAAAAAGAGAGAGTTAATAAAGCTTGATACAATAAAATGGGCTCAGAAACTCACCTAGAAACAGTCCTGACTTTTATTATGATGGAAGACATTGTAGTTCATTACTCTTCTGGGTCAGCAAAAAGCTCAGACTCTGAAAGTTGCTAATGTAAAACATTGTCAAAATGTTTTCCAGTGCTTCCAGAAATATTATACAAATGAAATATTCCAATTTGCATTAAAATGTTGGTGCAATCAATAGGAGCAAATTTGTATTCCTAAATAAAGAGCTAATGGCCTGTGGAATGCATACCAATAATAACAGACAAATGTTTCTCTTTATGAAATTTGCAGAACAAAATATCATGGGTAATTTATAATCCTGCTTAATTGAACTAATCAAGCTGTACTTTAAAACGTGCTTAAATTTAATTAGGAAACTAGCACTCCTTGACACTTTAGTAGTTAAAAGGCCAAATGTTATTGCAGAGAGAAAAAATATGATAAAAGCATAATGAAAAAGAAGCATTAGGATGTGCTTTCTGGGGAGATGAGGCTACCAACTGCTCTGTTCATATGTCACTCACATGAAGAGCATTACTACATTGAAGAAGAAGCATGTTTTTAATCCTACCTCTAATATTGCATGTCTGTTCTCAGATCTCCATGTCAGTTTTCCAGAGAAGCTAGCTGCTTCTCAGACCAATTTATTGTATGTATTAAGGAAATGGCATATCTTGTGGATACCAGTAAATGGAGTCTGCTTTGTTGTTAAATATCTGAACCAAAATTGCAGAGGAGAAAGAGTTAGAGCAAGTCAGACATAAGTATATGAGTCTGTTAGTAAGGAAGCAGTAGATCAGACAGGACAAGGAGAAAACATATATGTGACTCAACTACCACAATTGCTTCTTGTAGATACTAAGGTGCTTCTGCATATATTTGTGTCAGCTGGTTGCTTCTATGGGTGATCTACATTGTAGAAATAATGCAGTTTGGTATCAATTTAACTGTCATGGGTCCATCTTGGGATTTGTAGTTTTGTGAGGCACTAGCACTCTTTGGCAGAAAAGGCTAAAGAACTTGTAAAACTACAAAGCCCAGGATGTCATAGGATGGACCTACAGCAGTGTCAAACTGCATTATTTCTACAGTATGGATGCACCCTATGTTAGCGAGGTACCAACTGAACTCCAGGTTTTACTTTTGAATTTTAAAGGAATTACCCAAGCTCCTGAACCCTACTGCCAAAGTTGGTTCAAAATAGTATAGCACCTTTAATGTTCAGACTGGACTTGATACACTGCCCCATTGAAATGGAAGCCAGTATCTGTAAAATGGAAGCCAATATCACAGGTAAAGTTGCCCTTTTAACTGCTTCCAGCAATCTATATATTCGGCATGGTTATTCTCAGAAATTACAAGTATTCTCAAATGGTCCTCAGGATAGAAGTAGCTGCTAAAGTATAGGAGATCCTCTGGAATGGGACACCCTTATAATCAAGGACCCCAATCATGCAAAGCCCATACAACACAAGAATCTACTTGTGCACTGAGGCTGCTGCTGCTGCTGCTGCTGCTTCCACAAATGACTGTGCCAAACATGGATATACACACAAAGGCCTTAATTGATTTCTTCCCAAATATATATGTACAGTGAGCCTGTGCCATACATGGCTTTCACTGAAAGCCACACACCGGAAGCAGCAATGGCATGCATACCCATAGTACACACGCCATGCCACACCATGCCGCATGCATAAGCCCCATTGTTTTCATTGGGGCTCGAGCATATGTGGTATTACACTTACCCGGGGGGGGGGGGGGGGGGCCGGAATGGATCCCAGTGTAAGGGAAGGGCCAACTGTATACAGTATATTTTAACTTATATGCTTTCTTTTGTTTAAATTATTTTTGATTGTTTGGAATTTTGACCTCTTTCAAAATGTTGAAGTTATTTTATTTGTATGCTATCCTGAGACCTCATGATACAGGGAAGGATATAAATATAACGTGAACAAAAACAATAATAGCAAACAATTACTCAACTCTGTGCAACAGATTTCTTGCCTTTAAATGTCCTCTTTTTTGCAAATGCAGATGGAAACCAAATGTGATGAATTTGTCCATTTTAATTACCTGTATTCTTCCTCTTTTGTCATTTTTTCTAATGCATGAAAGCCCTCTAGCCTCATATGCATCATTGCAAGCTTTGAAAATGGGTTTCCCCAGACCATCAACTGTAATATAGGTATCTTCTAAATAATTGCTATAACTATAATTGTAAATAAAATAAAAATACATACAGGAACATGGCAAAACAAAAGCAAAACAAACAATCCCAACCTTTAAAATACTTTCTTAAGAACTGCCAAAACAGAAATAAACCAGAATTCACTGAACATGGTCCCAAGAGTGAAATTCTCTTTCACAGACCACTTCAAAAAGAAATTGCTTTCATATATACCTATCAAGACATTTTACTCTTCTTCTCTCAATTGTAGAGTGATATCTCTTCCATTGATTGCTCTGATACCTATTCTACTGAAGCTATAATATAAAGAGTGTAGGTAAAATCTAATCTCAGCCTCCCCAAGTGAAGAACTCAATGACTTTGTTCTTCCATGTATGACTCTCATTGCTGAAGGGTCAGTCTCTTATGTCATTGTTACTTGGGGTTGGGGTATGTGCACCATTCTGACATAGGGATAGTCTGTGGAATCACATTGCATTACCTGCATCAATTGTTTATTGTGTATTCTACCCAAATGGGAAACACAAGCCTTTGTGGAGTTTTCAGATTAGAGATTTGGTGATGGCCTAGAAAACAAATGAAATTTGAAGGAGAGAAGAGATATAGAGGAAAACTGATTTATGAACTATTGAAGAAATCAACTTTAATTTGAAAAGACCTATACTACTAAATTTTGCCAAGATTTGGCAGATATTGGGGTTTATATTAACTGGATGTTGAAGTGAAGACAGTCAGTATCATATGACAGAACAATTGAAGGATTGTATTCTTAAGCTTGCCCTATTACTTGGTTGGCTGGATTTTATCTAGATTCTAGGCTTGCCACCTGGTGACCATCAGCTGGTCTAGTTTCCAAGTGTGTGTGTGTGTGTGTGTGTGTGTGTACAATTTTTTTAAAAAAAGCAAGTCTCTAGTGCTTGCAGGAATGAAGTTATGGGACAAAATATGCACTTACTATTCTGTCTAATTGTTTTGTGCCAAAGAAGCCTGGCTTTCAAGTGTGTTTAGACAATAACTGGCTGCTCCTGGGCTTTTGAGCTTTCCAGGGTGGCGAGATTGCAACCCCTCTCCCTTCCTATCCTTCCACTGAAACATACTATTTTTGAATATATATATATTCTGACAGGTTTTGGAGAAATAATTATTGTCTAAGTAGGGGATGCTACTGCTTTTAAAAAATAAAATTGATGTTTTAGCTTGTTTTTAATGTTATAGGCAGTTTAATCACATTATAATGAAGTATTTTGTATATTTTTGTATATTTGTTTTGATTTTATGGGGCACTTTGAGATTTGGTTCAGAATGTGAAAGTCAAGATTGTTGTTTTTACTAAACTTATAGTGATCCTATGAATGAGAGACCTTTACAAGCCCTGGTCATCAACAGACCTGCTCAGGTCTTCCAAACCCAGTGCCTTAGATTCCTTTATTAAATCAATCCATCTCTCCTGTGGCCTTTCTCTTTTCCCACTACCTTTCCCTTTACCAATTGTTATTCTCTTTTCTAATGATGACTGGGATGGAAAGGCAAAATACAAATACACACACATACACATAGAGATAGAAGCACTCGATCAGGTATTTTAAAAATTGACTAAAATGACAATAAACTTGAGGATCAAAAACAGCTGTATAAAATCGCCCAGGTAATTTTTAAATCTCCAAGGGAGATGGCCATCTCTGACCTAGACCTGAGAGCTCAAAGAAGCTTCACCCTTGTGGTCAAGAAACTGTGGAATTCCTAAGCTTGTCAAAGAAGCTCCCCCATGAGTTCATGACTACACAAAAGAATGTTGGTGATCTAGAGAGCAAGGATCTAAGCAACCATCCAGTTCCAGACTCTTACAGCACCATTACTGTCAAGATGAAATAATAAATAATAAATAAAATCTTTATTTGTATCCCGCCCTTCCAAACGATCAGGGCGGCTTACAATGATGCAGCAAGTGCAAGCAGAATACAAAGGTTAAAAACATATACACAACAACAACAACTGCTCATGGTGGGAAGGGATAGGATGGTGGCTTCACCAGTGCATGTAACCAGAGGACCAAGAGGTGGTGCAAATGTCAGCCTTGTCAGAACCCTGAAAATCTAAATCTGGTTTTATTCAGCAAATTTATGAAAAGAGATTTATCCCTCTCTCCCTCCCTCCCTCGCACGCACATGTGTGCGCGCGCACACACACATTTATTAAATGATTTGTTTCCATTTGTTTTGTACTTTGGGTAAAACAAAGAGAATTAAAACTCTTGAATTTAGAACCATGAAGGGTAATAAGGAAATAATTCACAGCGAAGTGTTCCATAAATCATTGTTATTAATAAATCAGATTTAATGGTACAGCAAGATGGCCTAGGGTTATCAGGAAATTAGGCTAGGATTCACTTTGAATACAATATGCTGAATATTGAGAAAACAGGCTGTGGATTCTAATGCTGATAAACAATTTCTTTAAAAATGCTACATTCTTGCTATTTTTGTTCAATATCTGCCAGAGAAGAGCACTTACTGTATCTCTGATATTTATTAAAGTTGTTAAAAGATCAGTGTGTCACTTGCTCTTCAGAAAAGTAGTTTGCATTGTGACATGCAAGCTCTGAGACAGATGTTGACATTCAATCTGGGTGGTAGTGATGGAGCAGGAAATGCCTTATACTCCATCAAGAAGGACAGTGTCAGAAGGTGCACAAGCTTTCATAAGAGTAATGAAAGATGCCCCATGCCCTTTGCTTTATCTTCTTTCAAGTTTCAATTTCATCCCCTAACCCCTGGAACACCAGTCTTATGCACAGCAGCATCAATCAGCTTCTAGATTTGTAAAATCCAGTTTCCAGGGTTGGTTCTGGTTTATGTTGTTCTGGCTTTCAATGACATGAATGTCCTTCTGTACAATTTATCTTTTGTAGTTCAATGGACTATGATTACAGGGTTTATGGAACACAACTGTATGAGCAGAATTAACAATTACTTCAGTGGGGAGTTGGTATGTGTGCTAAGACCAAGCAGAATTCTTCTGCTTAGGCAGGGAGGAAAGAGTTTTCCAGCTTCAGGTAAGCCATATGAAATGTGCAAAAGTCACTACCCCTCTCTTATTAACACCACATTTCTAAGAACAAGGAGAACCATGATAAATCAGACCAAAGAGCAGTTATTATCCAGAATCCAGTTATTTGTGTCTTCTGGATCCTGCTGATTCCATCAGAACTGGCAGCTCTGCAACCTCCTCCCTCATTACACCCTAAAACATGTCCTAAAAGGGCTGAAAATGCTTTGGAAGAGTTCTAATGCCACATGTTTAGTGATGCCATTGATAGTTGCAGGAGGAGGAGGAGAACATCAGAATTCTGCTGGTATCGGGTATAGAAGCACACTACTAGATTTTGGTCCCTGTTCTCATAATGATACCATGGAAAGCCCACCAATAGGATATAGAGTCATAAAATCATAGAATAAGAGAGTTGGAAGAGACCACAAGGGCCATCCATTCCAACCCCCTGCCATGCAAGAAATCTCAATCAAAGCATCCCCGACAGATGGCCATTCAGCCTCTGTTTAAAGACCTCCATGGAGGGAGATTCCACTACACTCCGAGGGAGTGTGTTCCACTGTCGGACAGCCCTTACTGTCAGGAAGTTCCTCCTAATGTTGAGGTGGAATCTCGTTTCCTGGAGCTTGCATCCGTTGCTCCGAGTCCTAGTCTCTGGAGTAGCAGAAAAGAAGCTAGCTCCCTCCTCAATATGACATCCCTTCAAATATTTAAACAGGGCTATCACATCACCTGTTAAACCTTCTCTTCTCCAGGCTAAACATCCCCAGCACCCTAAGTTGTTCCTTATAGGGCATGGTTTCCAGACCCTTCACCATTTTATTTGTTCCCCTTTGGACACGCTCCAGTTTCTCAACAACCTTTTTGAATTGTGGTGCCCAGAACTGGACACAATATTCCAGCTGTGGCCTGAGCACAGCAGAATAGAGTGGCACTATTACTTCCCTTTATCGAGACACTATACTTCTATTGATGCAGCCTAAAATCGCATTGGCCTTGTTAGCTGCCGCATCACACTGTTGACTCATGTTCAACTTGTGTTCTACTTGGACTCCCAGATCCCTTTCACATGTAGTCTCATTCAGCCAGGTGTCACCCATCCTATATCTGTGCATTTCATTTTTCAACCCTAAGTGCAGTACCTTACATTTCTGCCTGTTGAAGTTCATTTTGTTAGCTTTGTCCCAGCGTTCTAATCTATTCAGGTCATTTTGAATTTTGATCCTGTTCTCTAGGGTATTAGCTACTCCTCCTAATTTGGTGCTATCTGCAAATTTGATAAGCATGCCTTCTATCCCTTCATCCAAGGCATTGATAAAGATGTTGAATAGCACTAGGCCCAGGACAGAACCCTGTGGGACCCCACTGATCACTTCTCTCCAGGATGAAAAGGAGCCATTGTTGAGCACCCTTTGGGTTCAGCCGGTCAACCAATTACAAATCCATGTAACAGTTACTTTGTCTAGTCCACATTTTACTATCTCAGTTGCAAGAATGTCATGGGGAATCCTGTCAAAGGCCTTACTGAAATCAAGATAGTTTTTACAGTTACGGTATTTACAGACTGAATAAGGCACTGGTTCTCAAAAAAGAACACAAATCCACAGCATTCCCTTTATCTACCAATAATACTCTCTCACTTATTTGTGCAAGCAAATGGAGTTGAGGGGCATACTGCATCTAAGAGCAGAGATAACATGTAGCTACTATGACTAATAGCTGTTGATAGTCTCATTTTGTGTGACTTTATGTAATCCCCCTTAATCATGCATCCGAATTGGATGTGTGATAGCAAAATCCATGGTTTGATTATACCTTGAAAGAGCAGTTATGTGCTGATCTAAGTTCCCTATCCTTACCACTCACATTTGGGATCTCAGATTCAAGTATTATAAAAGAGACAAAAATATTATTGTGATAGACTAAGGGGCGAAACAGACCACTCCTTTGCACCGCTATCTGAACAGCTTTAGAGTGTGGTGGTTTGATGCTGCATGCTCTGAAGCCATCTGGAAGCTGGCATCATGCTACCTGGTTGCCCACATGTGGGTAGGTTTCTAGGTGCTCTGGCAGTGTGATGTTTAGACAGCGCACGCTGCAGGAGCACTGTAAAGCCACAATAGGACAGGAAAAGCCAGCTTTTTGCCAGCGAAAAAAGGAGTGGCAATTTGCTGCTTCTTTTTGTGCTGGCAAAAAAGGTGGATTGGGGCTGCAGTATGTGGTTGCCATGGCCCCAATCCAGCTTTCTTGGGGCGGCTTCAAGCCACCCCTTTAGGATGGTCTGTTTCGCCCTTAACTCTCCTTAGCTTAGTGTAGAAATGGATAATCATTTACTTCTGCATGTAGAATAACCTTCATTCTGTGAACTGTAGAAGAACAGTGTACAGAAATTATGTTCATTTTAGAGTTCAGTGCTTACCTATACATCATAGATGAAGCACATTGGTATTTTGAACCAAGTTGTTATGAGTATTATATCATTATGTAGAACTCAGAACTTGGAGAAGTTATTATTGAACTATATATAACTTCAGATCCCCCAGCCCAGTGCCATGCTGGCTATGTGGTGCAGGGAACTTACCCCTCCCTGGCTATGCAATGATGGGGATAATCATCGCTTTGTTCCATACAATGTTGCTACCAAGAGCAATATACCAATATATAGAGCCATTAAAGGGAGTATTTCTGGACACATTTTCAAATTGTATTCTAACAGAGATCCTGACACAAGAAGGTCCATAGGTTTCTTCAGATACTCAGAGGGTATCACGTCACATACACACTGCTCCTAAATGAGGACTGGGAATATTGGGCATTATCCCAGACAATGCAGCCATAGAGCTATCATGGCTTGTACTCATAACTGCTCCATATTTATAGACAACAGTGGGCAGCAGAATAATATCTATGAGAGTATCAAACAAGGACTTTTGAAAGAATTTTTTATTCATGTATAATATCTTTTGTGAACAAATTTCTAAAATTAAGAGTAAGGACACACATACATGGACACACAAACCTACTTCTCATTCCAAAATAGCCAGCCAGCACCACCACTACCACACTTATTAGTTCAACCTATTTATTTATGGATGTCTACTGCCATTGCCCTTTTCTCACACAGTTTCAATAGGGCTGCATGCATCTTTAATTCATTCTTTTCTCTCTCATTCTTTACTAAATGAACAAATTCAGAACATGCCAGGCACAGCCGCTAGATGTCAAGCAAATAATATTTGACAGCAAAATTAGTGTTATAGCTCCCCAAACCCTCTTGCTCTGAAGAGGCTCCTTTCGTTTTGCCTTGTCACTGGAAAGAGCCAACTAATACATCTGAAAATGTTCCAGTGTGATGCCTTGCTAATCAGTTTCTTTTGAAAAGCATAGGTAGTTGTAATAATAATAAATAATAATAAAATTTTTATTTATATGCCGCCCTTCCTACGATCAGGGCGGCTCACAGCAGGTTAAAATACATACATAATAAAACACATAATTACATAAATAAATCAAACCAACAAGTAAAAAGCCCCATAGCCCAACCTCTTGGCCATGGAAGAGGAGGGAGGCCCACAGGATATTTATTCGGGGAATGCCTGTTGGAATAGGAAGGTTTTAAGATCCTTCCTAAATTGGGCCAGGGTAGTAGACGAGCGGAGCTCTGTGGGCAGCGCATTCCAAAGGGCTGGGGCAGCTATAGAAAACATCCTCCGAGTAGTGGAGACTAATCTGGCCCCAGGCACCTTCAGTAGCTGCTGCCCAGACGTTCTGAGGGTGCGAGGCGGAATGTACGGGGAGAAGCGGTCCTTTAGGTATCCTGGGCCCAAGCCATTTAGGGCTTTATAGGTAATTACCAACACCTTATATTGCGCTCGGAAGGAGTATTCCAAAATCTTTATTATTGTAACACTTTTATTAGACCAATTAAAAGGACACAAGTAGTTTACTTTGTTTCCCAGGCTTGTAAAAACATGCCAGAACTCTGTATCACTTTTTACTTAACCTGACTTTACTTACACTTAGCTATGTAGCAGAGGCACTAAGGGTGTGTTCCCACTTGCGATTTACAACGCTTTAAAATACACCAGTATCAGTTAAATCGATTCAAAATAACCCTGGTCTTATCCCGCATTCCGAATCGCTTTTTTTTCTTCGTTCTCATTTACCAACTGATTCGCTTTAAGTGATCCTCTTTCGTTCCTATTCAAATAAAACGGTGTATATATAAACCGGTTTTAGCCTTATTTCGTTCCCACTCACCATTTTGGGGCTGTCAATCAAAGCAACATCATTATAACGTCACTTTTAAATTTCACGGTTTGTTATAAAAGAGCCAATGAGGAGGCGCTTAAAGTGCCTATGAGTCCTGCGATTATTCGTGGGGAAGGATGGTTGAGGGAGAGAAAACTGCCTCCCCAAAGCACTTGCCTTGGAAGAAAGACCCCAGGCTGGGGGAGGCAGCGCTGCCTTGGGTCTGAGATGGCAAGGAGGGAAGGAGAAGTTGGCACGGGCCGTTTCTCCTTCCCTCCTTGCCTTCCCAAACCGAAGGCAGCGCTATCAAGGAGGGAAGGAGAAGTTGGCACGGGCCGTTTCTCTTTCCCTCCTTGCCTTCCCAAACCGAAGGCAGCACTGCCTTGGGTCTGAGATGGCAAGGAGGGAAGGAGAAGTTGGCACGGGCCGTTTCTCCTTCCCTCCTTGCCTTCCCAAACCAAAGGCAGCGCTGCCTTGGGTCTGAGATGGGCTGTCTTGGGAGCCATGAAACAGGGATTTCCTGCTAAACCCATCCCATAGTTCCTCTGGAAAGAGCTTCGGTTCCCTAAATTCGCTTTGGCCGCCCCATGGGGAAAGAATCTTTTGGGAAACTGTTCAACATCTTTATCAATGACTTGGAGGAAAAAATTGGGGGAATACTTATCAAATTTGCAGATGACACTAAAGTAGGAGGAATAGCTAATACTCCAGAGGACAGGATCAAAATTCAAAATGACCTGAATAGACTAGAAAGCTGGGCCAGAGTTAACAGAATGAACTTCAACAGGGAGAAATGTAAGGTACTGCACTTAGGGCGAAAAAATGAAATGCACAGATATAGGATGGGAGACACCTGGCTTAAGGAGACAACATGTGAAAGGGATCTAGGAGTCCAAGTAGACCACAAGTTGAACATGAGTCAACAGTGTGATGCGGCAGCTAACAAGGCCAATGCGATTTTAGGCTGCATCAATAGAAGTATCGTATCTAGATCCAGGGAAGTAATAGTGCCACTATATTCTGCTCTGGTCAGGCCCCACCTGGAATATTGTGTCCAGTTCTGGGCGCCACAATTCAAAAAGGACATTGAGAAACTGGAGCATGTCCAAAGGAGGGCAACAAAAATGGTGAAGGGTCTGGAAACCTTGCCCTATGAGGAACGACTCAGGGAGCTGGGGATGTTTAGCCTGGAGAAGAGAAGGTTAAGAGGTGATATGATAGCCCTATTTAAATACTTGAAGGGATGTCATACTGAGGAGGGAGCAAACTTGTTTTCTGCTGCTCCAGAGACTAGGACCCGGAGCAATGGATGCAAGCTACAGGAAAAGAGATTCCACCTCAACATTAGGAGGAATTTCCTGACAGTAAGGGCTGTTCGACAGTGGAACACACTTCCTCGGAGTGTAGTGGAGTCTCCCTCCTTGGAGGTCTTCAAACAGAGGCTGGATGGCCATCTGTCGACGATGCTTTGATCTGGATTTCCTGCATGGCAGGGGGTTGGACTGGATGGCCCTTGCGGTCTCTTCCAACTCTATGTTTCTATGATTCTATGATTCTATGAAAGATTGAATCTTTGGGGAAGACTGCACACCCTGATGAGCAGGAGCAATGATTTTGATGTGGCACCCATTAATTGCTCCAACAACTTGAGGAAATCCTAACTCTGCAAAACTGGCCATGACTTAAGAATAAAACATATAAACAAAGCATAAGTCTTTTTTATTGACATAAACATTGAAAATCTCCTATAGAAAACCACCACAACAGTATCAAACAGTATAAATATCAATCACTGCAGATCTATCTAAGAATAGTGAGTAATAGAATAGGATTCCAGTAAGCAGGCTTTTGCCATCACCAGAGGCTGAGAGAGTGTGACTGGCCCAAGGTGACCAAAGAATCATAATGCAGTGCTCAAACCCCTTTCAACACGCTGGCGATTACTATGCTATGAGAAAGAGAGAGAGAGAGAGAGAGAGAGAGATGACAAATAGATGGAAAGATAGTCTGGATAGGTAGATGGGATAGTTAGATAGACAGACAGACAGACAGACACATGGTTGGACGGGCAGACAGATGTACTGGACAAGTATATTAAATGGGCAGATGGATGGATGGATGGATGGATGGATAGATGTATATGGGTAGATAGATACATACATGGTTAGACAGACAGAGAGACAGACAAAATACATACAGATGGATGGATAGAATAGAGAGATTTAAACACTGGCTAAACAGACTGAAATAGAATAGAATGGGCTGCAGGCAAAGCGAATTTTGGGAAAGCTCCTTCCAGAGGAACTATGGGATGGGTTTTCCAGGACATATCCCCACTTTATGGCTCCAAAGACAGCCCAGGGAGGGAGCACTCTTCCCAAAAAAGATTTTCTTTCCAGGGTTGGAAAATGGGATCAAGGAGGAGAAGGCAGATTCCGTTTGGGAAAGAAATGGAAGGCTCTATTTCCCCCCCCCCCGCATCCTGCCTCTCCTCCATTACAAATGGTGTTCAATGCACACACACACACACACGCACACACACACAGCAGATTGAGAAAGAAAGGTGGAAGGCTCTATTCCCCCCTCTCCTCCATTACAATGGTGTTCAATGCACCACACACACACACACACACACACACCAGATTGGGAAAGAAAGATGGAAGGCTCTATTCCCCCCCCTCTCCTCCGTTACAAATGGTGTTCAATCGCTCCCCTCACACCGGGGGAAGCCTTTAAGAGTCCTTTGACAGAAAAAGGCACTTGAGCGGCTGGGACTTCAAGCGCTAAAGTGCTGAAGAGATTAAGCGCCTGTAAACCATTAAAAATAATAAAAAAATAATAATCCTTGAAAGACCGCCGCGAACAAAGGGGCGAGGGAAGCAAAAATGGTGAGAGCCACGACGGATGGGGACAAGAAAGGGCGACTCCTCCGAGCCAGCCCCTCGCACTCCGCTCCTCCCATCCAGCTAAGCCGATTTCAAAGGCTGATCGTTCCTATTGAAATGCTCCGAATCCTATCCCGAATCAAGGAAAAAATGTAGGTTCGACCCTTCTATTTTTTTAAACCGCGTTAAATGAAGATAAGCCAATTCAAATTTTAAACCGCTTTACGATTCGATTTTAGGTGGGAACGATTGCGGGTTACTCTAGAACTGTTCTAGAGTTAATTCGGTTTCCAATAGGAACGCCTCACCTTGGATTCGCTTTGAATCCCGGCATATCAGCCAGTGGGAACCACCCCTAAGAGACCCTGTTAGTCACTTTCAAAGCTCTGTATCAGTACACTGGCAAGAGTGCTCAGTACACATCAGGTACTTTACCAGCTCTGCTTTGTAGTAACATAACAGCATCCCACTACTGGATATGGACATTATACAACTGACCAATTCTAATTCCTGCAAATATATGTCCACTTACTGCACAATATACTGGGTGCCCAAATGAAATCAGTGATAATACTGGAGAATCATGTAGCAGAGACATGTGTCAATTATGAGTCTGTACCAACCACAATATTTGGTTTGGATATCAGTTCCATGATTTGAAAAACAGCTCATTTAGCTTAGTCCATCGTGAAGGCTTCATGATTCACCTCAGGTCTGAATCAGAATCTCAGTTCAGAAATCCCAATCTTCCTGCTCTTCAATATTTTTAACTGGAAAAAAAAACTATGACCTTTTCTATGTCTGGATGAACTTTGCAGGTGTTGTGGATCCTTAGCAGAGAATTATGCCAGCCAAATTAGTTGTTGTTTATGTAGTTGTTTTTGCTCTATGGCAACTTTATGGCTGTGGTTCTTGGACCCCTCTGAATATCTGATGAAAGCTATGGACCATCTTTCCTGAAAAATATAGTTGCACACAACTTTCAAAATGCCATGAAGGAAATGGAAGGGGAAGGTTCACAGACTCCTCTGAAAGCTATCCATAGAACCAGCGCTTTAATGTTTGGGCTTTGTTTTGTTTTTGTTTTTTAAAATCTAGTGATATTTTTTTCCTCTCTCAGGAGAAATAAATTTAGAGAGACTGTTGTCTCTTCTGTGCAGATAAAGCCAGAGTTTTCAGGAGAACCCATGCAGAGAATTTGTGCAAAACTAACCTTTACATATTGGAGGTTTCAAAATGATATAAAAGAAAAGAAAAGATTATTATTCAAGCCTTTACAATTTTGTGACGACATTATTAAAATGACATACAAAACTGGAGTGGTCTATTCTATTTCTAATTAAGAAACTGTCAAAATACAGAAAGAGAGCTGCACTAGTTTTTTGCGGAAGAGGAGTATTCCAATTTTGGGGTGGTGAGACCGGTGCCTTCAGCATATCTGCTTGACTGTTTGGAATATTGTTCAAGAAAACAGGACAACTCATAGAGTTGTTCCTAGGTAGAAAAACTGGAAAACCCAAAATAGGTTACAATGGAAATTATGATAGGAGCTAGTGAGTTACAATGAATGAAGGGGGGAAAACAGTCCAGTCTTTGTTTACTTTGTGCTCAGATTCTGAGTTTCCCTCTAAAAGACTCTGAAACATATTCCATAAAAATAAAAGTGTGGGAGCAAATTGTCTTGCCTGAGCTTTCTGTGATGCGAGCATAGTATGGGGAATACAAATGAATTCAATGATGAAGCCATGGGAACATATTGGAAGTAAAGGCACTTTTGCTACTCAGTTAACAGAAAGTTACAGAAAATACATTAGGATAGGGATGGGTAATGAGTTTTGAACACACTATGAAAGAAGAAGAAAAAGAGTGAACATATCGTAGAAGAATTTAGAACATATTCCAAGTGAGATCCAATAAAATATACTTCCATATCTCATTCCTTTACCAAAACACCTTTATTTTTGCTCTTCAGAGGCGGGATACAGACAGGCGCTTTGCACTGGCCTGGATACATGCTAGGGTTGCCTCGGGGCATCCTTTACAGACACCTCGCAACCCTAGAATGTAACTGCAGCGGTATAATGGCAGCGCCCTGTATACACGGACGCCGCCATTATAACGTCACGACCGTGCTGTATCCAAATGACGCAGCACGGGCAGGACGTATGCACGCTGCCCCAGGCCACTTATGGCGGCCTGGCAGCAGCACGCAAAGGAGCTCTAAAACGGAGCTCCTTTTTTCCGTGTGTATCACTGGCGCGGCCTTTAAGCAACCACGCCAGAGATGCGGAAGAGAAAGGGGCTGAGCGGCCCCTTTTTCTCTTTCCCCGCAGCTATTGGGGTGTCCATGAAGCCCCAAGGACACCCCTTTGCAGGCCGCAGGAAAGCGGCATTTTGCCGCTTCCCCAAGGCCTGGAAAAGCGGCAGATCGGGGCCTCTGGGGCTGCCACTGTGGCTGCCCAGGCCCTGATCTGGTGGGGATTGCGGTGCCTACAGACCGCCAGAGAGCCAACTAGCAAAAGCCATTGAGTACTTGTTCATTCCTGGAATATACTGCTTCAATGTTCCTCTGTCAAGGCATTAGGGCCGGACATTGACTCCATTCATCATGATTTGAAACTTGAGCTGCTACTCAAAGAATTGAAGCACCTTCTCTACCTTCCCAGCTACCAACTTTCTTTACATATGTAGCTTGGGGGAAAATGTCTTGGCTTTTGAGAACACACTGTACATGGCGTTTATCGCACTGCCTTTTCCCATACTTTCCTCCCAAGCTAGGTGCAGGATGAAAACTTTTAAATGTGGATTTTATTGCATGCATATTGTACCTGATCCTTACTTCTCCCGCACCTTGCAAAGAATGGGAAAATCCTATTCTTTCAAAAAGTGAGGCAGGAATCTAAATTGGGTATGGGATGCCATATTCAGGTATAGGATGCCTCCTGCCTGGGCATGGAAGTGTACAATAAAATCTGCATTTAAAAGTTTACCTCCCCACACCTAGCTCAGGAGGAAAGTACAGTGCAATACAGTCTGCCCACGCCATCCATGGGTTTGTCATCCGTGGACTTTTCACATGGACGGCAAGCCCCGGAGTACAAAATGGTGTGGGCACCGCAGGCATGCATGCACCATTGCACACGGGACATGCCGCCATAGGAATCCATAGGATTCCAGCATAGGCGATTTTTCCCATACACTGGGGGGGTGGGGGTGGAACGGATCTCCTGCATACAGGAAGGGCCCACTGCAATCTCTCATGTCTCTGTGCTTTTCAAGTCTAAACTACTAACAAATCTTCAGGAGTGTTCAGATTCATATTTAGTCCATTTCAGAGAAGTCCAACACATATTTGAACATCTTGTGAATATATCTGATTCAGCGTGATTCATTTCTGGATTTGGGGTTTGCCTGAATCCTAAGCATAACCTTACCAGAAATGAATGTAGTAGCTGACTCCATAAAAGCATTATGAAAAGATAGAGAGAGTGAATTAGCAACATGCACTGTATGTCACATTGATAAATAATGTTCCACTGTTCTGTCTGAAAAACTGATCATAACTGAGTTCTGCATTCAGTACATTAAAAGCTATAAATCAAGCCAACTTCCTCAGCTGCAATGTAGGCTCCTCAGGAAGTAATCCAAAGGTTCTATTCTGCCACAGATATTTTGCTATGAATCTAAAACTATATGGCTATGGCTGACATTATGTTAGTGTCATATGCGAGCATATGTCCAACTTGTGTCTGTGTATCTTGGGGGACGG
This sequence comes from Sceloporus undulatus, assembly GCF_019175285.1. Taxonomy (NCBI): domain Eukaryota; kingdom Metazoa; phylum Chordata; class Lepidosauria; order Squamata; family Phrynosomatidae; genus Sceloporus; species Sceloporus undulatus. Next base: position 275,446,223 of record NC_056523.1, read on the forward strand.
AGGTCATTGTGGAGGTTGGAATGCTCTTTCTTCCTTGAGCAATGACCAAATCCTTTCCACAAAACTGGCTTTTCACATGCGGCACCCCCCTCCCCCCACACACCAACAGAGTCATTTACTGGCCAGTGGAGGGTGGGGCAGCATCCAGCTCTGTGGCTATGATCAGACAAACAACAATGAGGAATCATCCAGGACCACCGAGGGAGGGCTCTGGAGATCCTGAAGAATCACATCATTGGTCTACATCCAGCAACAGATTCATAGATGGATGCTTCACTATCCCACCATCCTCAGACAGTAAATTGCCTCATTGAGGGGAGGTACATAATATAAAAGATACATTTTTGAGAGGAGACTGAGGAGATGAGGTGTAGTCTGAACTATATATCCCATCTCTTTTTTGCAGAATTACACCCACAGTTTTAATATGAAATCATATCATGATAGTCTCAACACTTAAAGTACCTATCATCTTGCCTTCTTACATTCCATAACTGGAAAAACATACAGTTAGAAAACAAAGGCATATTCATTATATGTAAGTGTTTACACCCAGTGTGTGCACATACATGGAAATATAAGGAACGGTATGGGTATCATTTAAAAAGGCATAGGTGTTTGTATGTGTATGTAAACATGTGTTTAACGGTTGTAACATATGTAAAGGGCTCTTGTAGCATCTTTGAGACTAACAGTGGCGCAGTCTAGATGGCGCTTTGCGTCGGTCTCAACATGTACTAGGGTTGCGCAGGGGTGGAGCAACCACACACCTCACAACCCTAGTACTTGGCAGTGGCGTAATAATGGTGACACCCTGTATACATGAGCATTTCCATTGTTATGTAAGCGCCGTGTGGTATCCACACGTTGCCACACAGTGCTTATGTAACTAGTGCGCCAGCGGCACACTTGTTATTCCACCCCTGCGGCTTTAAAAGAAACTGTTTTTCACAGGGTTTTTTCCACCAGAGGGAAGCTGCATGGTTTAGCAGCCGTGGCTTCCCTCCAAGGGGAAAAAGGCCGCCACTGCTCCGGATATTCTCATAGGTATGTACTGGGCCAGTGTGAAAGAAGTTGTAGCATAAGCATTTGTAGACTTGGGACTTTACCGCTCAAGTAAAGAAAGATGAAACCAATTGGGAGAGTAGTGGCTTTCTCCATGCCACTCCACATGCCCTTGTGGCACTTATGTTCTCTCCCCGAAGGGAGAATTTTTTTCCCAAGGGAAAAATCGATTCAGCAAAAGACATGCTTTGATGATCATCTCCCCTTGGGAAAAATCGGAAGTGCTATGAGGGTATGTGAAACAGCACAGACAAAACCGCTACTCTCCTGATTGGTTTCGCCTTTTTTCCCTCCTGTAAAGTCCTGACTCTGCTTCTTCAAATGCTAGAACATAGTTATGCACACCATCGGCCTAGAAGTTTTCCTTCTAAATAAGTAAACCAATATTTTTGTGAGGTTTTTTTAGCATAATAGCATAACGTTTGATAACTTCTTACTAACTCTGGTTATTTTGTCATCCCAAATATCACCTACAGCAACAACAGCGTATTTTTATTTATAGTTATGGTTGACCATACTGACATTAATAGCTTTATACTTATTAGGAGGGAAACTCATGCACCATCTATCATATCCTGTAGTTACCAGCACACAACACACCTTACCCCAAAGTCCTGTATTTTGACCTTAGAAATTAGCTTCATCATAAGAGAAATTGAAAGTAATTTGGAATGTATTCTCAAAAAGCATTGTGATGCATTTACTGTATAGAGATGCTGTTTTTCCCTCTGTGCATTCTCTAAAGTAGGAATACAATCCACATTTTCTACACCATATGTTTGTCCTGCCTTAGATTGGCCCATGACTCAGTATACCATCGTTTGCATAATAACATTTTACCTTTTAGCTTGTATTGCCCATTTTACAAGACTCTCCCCATGAAGCCATATGTCACAATGCATGAAATGTCACTAAGCAACCCCTTTCAATTAATATTTCCCCTACTATTTTCTCCTCATTATTTTAGCCTGGGTCTAGTCACTGCTGGCTATGATAATTAAGGCAAGCTGCTTCTCCATAATTAAACTCCTGTAATGGTAGCTCACACAATCTGGAATGTCAGGCGATAATGTGGTGCTCAAGCCCCTCTTCCAAAATGCCTCCAACTGTCTTGGGAGCTATTCCACATAATGGGTTCCTGTTTGCTTGATATTCTATTTGCTATGTCTACTGAAAAGCAAGAAATTAGCTTCAGGGCACAGTGCTGCCTATACTGTAATCAATTTTCTGATGTTGGCTTAGCTTGTTGAATAAGACTCACAGAGGTCTGTATTTGAGACTGATGTTTCTTTTACCCTTTAAGCCACAGGATAATGAATAATGGGAGGGCCCGTCATATGGCCCATAGCTGTTATTGACAAGCCTGCATAAGTGCTTTTTGCTTGATTCACCTTCTTTAATGAGTTTCAAAATTAACTCTTTATTGAGAAACTACAGGGAGTTTAAAAATACCTAGGGAACTGGCAATAACAATAACAATCAATCAACCATGTTTGGATTTTATTTTATTTTACTTTATTTTTGCCTTCCCAAACTGTGTGGTACTAGAGCCATGGAGGAATGAAGATTTGCATGATAATTAGGGATTGGTTGGAATTTCTTTTCAGTTGATGTTTTCTAGGCATTTACTAAAATTCATAAATGTCTTCATATTCAGGAAGGAAAGAATTTAGGGTTTTTTTTTCTTTAAAAAATAAATGAATGTAGGGAAAACCAAGATTCCCCCATTTAAACCAGGGATTTAAGTACCATGACACTCATCTGACAGATTTTTCCAGAAGACATCACAGCCCTGTTCAAACATTGCCTCACCACAAGCTATTTCCAGTGGGACAATGCATTCAGCGAACAGAGAGATGGGGAAGCAATGGGAAGCCCTCTAAGCCTTGTGATAGCAAACTTTTACATAGAACACTTTGAAAAGCAAGCCCTGGAAACAGTAAACGAGGTAAAAGTGAACAAGGTTTGGCTACCAGTCCTGAAAGATAGCAAGATAAAGACTCAACAAATACAAATAAGAAATCTCCCAGGGCCAGGGGTTTCCCAGCAGACAATGAGCACTAATGAAGTAGACACTAATCCTTGTTTGCAGACACCTCCCCCACCCTGAAGCCTGCCATTAGCAACAGAACAATACACATGCAAATCACTCCTGCCTTCCCAGGTCACCCAGTGTGTATGTGTGTGTGTGTGTGCGCGCGCGCACACACACACACACACCCAACTCCTTTCCAAGCATTCTCTGAAGATGCCAGCCACAGTTGCTGGTGAAACATCAGGAATAAACTCTTCTAGAACATGGCCACATAGCCCGAAAAACCCACAAAAAACTATGGATGCCAGCCATGAAAGCCTTCAACTTCACATTAAAAATTTCTGTTTCTTTTCCCTTCCTTAAGGTAGAAATTTAGAGGATAATTATACTGTACCCCTATTCAAATATGACAGTGCTGAATTAATGTTACTAATTTTTGAATGTTTCAGTTTCAGTTCAGATGTCAGCCCATTCAACGCAAAGCTTTCTTAGTTCAAGATCAACACCACCATCCCAGGTTATGTCAAGGAAAACGTAGACCTATATTGGACTCTTAAGATTCTAAGAGCAAAGGGACTAAGCCCGCAGCCTCTAGTCTAGTATCTTAGGACACTACTGCATGTGGCTTTTAAATTGCAATTACACTGGGAAAGAAGTGGCTTTGGAGACCCATCACATGACATCACCTCTGATCCATAACTGCCCTGTTCCCAGCCTGTTCATTTTCTTTAATGGGAAAATTCGTGAATAATCTGGCAATTGCACAATTTCCCAGGTGCAAAATGTCACTACTGGGGCGGTTGTGCAATTGCCAGTCGGGTGGTGTCGGTGTCCCCTCCTCCCCTTGTCCTCTCTCTTCCTCACTATTCCAAAACACCCTGATTACCTTTATTTTTATTTTTTTTTTGTATTTAATTTCTTACTTTATTTCTTTGCTTTTTAAGAGTTAAATTATGGCAGTAGAGCTGTGGAAATGCTTGGGAAAATGAGAAAACCAAAAACATCCCTCCTCCAAAGGCAAAGGAAGGGCATAAGGAAGGGAGGAGGGGTGAAGGAAGAGGTCAGGAAGCGAATGCAATGGGGACAGTACCCCCAGTAGCACAGTTGGGACAGGTGTGGTGAGGGCTGCCCAAAAAGGGTATCTTTTACCATTTTAAAAAAATTACTGGCATGACAGCTGTGAGAATGGGGCTTGAGTAGTAAAATCCTTAGACAAATGCTTACAACAGTCAAATGATCAAATGGCCAGAACTAGATTCAGTATCAGGGAACACCTAGAATAAAGCACATTCAAAAACAACTTGAGGAGATGGATTTATTTATATGGGAGGGAGGGAGCAACATCTAAACACAGCCAGAATACAATTTGTAAAATATATATTGGGGGGGGGGGGATAAGAAAAATGTAGCTCAACTAGCTACACATATGAATTCACCAGGTAAGATTGGATCCAGGAGCACAGGAATCAATGCAAGATGAACAATGGGGAGACAGGCAGTATAGCAGATTAGATGTGAGGTATTAAGAAAGGGGCAAAGGTTACGTTTATAGCCATAACCAACAGCAACAAAATTGGTCTCAATTAAAATCAGTCAAAGAACTGAAAGCCCAGAATATCTGAATTTTTAGCCTATATGTTAATTTATATGGGAAGCTAACAGGGGGAAAAATACTACCAATTGATCAATTTGATCATAGATTGGGCAACCCTCACATGTTCTTGGGAGTATAAGTGATAATTAGACTGTATTCACAGGCCATCAAGGAACTAGAATTTATCAGAAACATGCGATAAACCTGGCTTTCATGATAAGAGCAGACACAATTTTGTGAGCTGACATCACTCAACTCTTGATAGTGGCTCCTCCTCATAACTGGCCCTAGATGGGATTCTCAGGAATCATCCTTTTTGCCTCTTTGGTGTCCCATATTTTCTTCTATATGAGAAAAATGTGAGCCAGAATTGGGACTGCCAAAGTGAAAACTGAATAGGCTCTAATGTACCTTTAATGGTTGTGTCTTCAACACAACCATTAAAGGAGCAGAAGCATTCTTTAGTTTTCACCTGGGCACTCTAGCCAGGATTGTCCAAGTACTGATTTCTGCAGAGTAAAATTTTCATACATAATAATAAAATTGTATTTGTTTTAAAGTATGCACTAGCACAGAGTAAGCAAAAGAAATGGATTAGCTGAAGAAGTTGGTACTGGTTTTGAAGCATAAAATGTGTTCTTGTAGTGATATTTTGGAAATCACCTGTGTTGATTCAGGGCTAAGCTATACATCACAATTATTTTCTTTCTTTCTTTTTTCACTCACTAGTAAATGTATGGGAATCCAATCCCAAGTAGGACAAATTGCTAGAGGAGATTTAACACACACAACACTTGCTCTTCCCTTTTTCCATCCTCATAGGAAGGAACCAAAAATACAAAAGAAGTTATATGTGTACCAATGGACTTTTCTCTCTCCCTTTTTTATACACAACCCACTTGATGCAGAACAGGGGTGATGAATTTAAAAGTAAAAGTAGCTATGGAGAAGAAGACATAAACCTCTCTGACAGTTTTTGTAGTATGAACTGATATCTCACTTACTTGTACATTAAAACATGGTGTGTGTATGGGGGGTGTCACCTGCAAGGTATTTGTTTATCATTACATGCAGTTTAGCCATGAGTGCAAGATTCTACTGGTTTCACACTGAATTCAGTGAACTGAAATACTTGGTATTCTTGTACTATCTCGTTCTCCTTTCTCACTTCTTTTTGTATCAGTAGCTATAAACAAAAGGCCAACTCGCTCAATCCGTCTCTAATGTTCCATCTTCACAGAGAAGTTAAAGAGCTTTGTATTGTTTGATACAGTTGCTCCAGAGGGCTTGGTTATAAACTCCCTCACAGTCTCCCACCCATACACATCTGCTGTAGTGACATAAATGTCGATTTATTTCAAGCCAAGCAGACCAGAAATCGATACCAAGGATCATTGTTTCAGCTAGTAAATCTCACAGTTTTCATGACTAAATGGTCAGTTACAGAAAACATTTAATCAACAGAATACAGTTTTCTATACTAAGAATCTCAACATGTGTGTCTGCGCGCGCGCGTTGCATTGACGTTATTGAAAGTCTGTTCTATATTCATGCCTATATTAATTTACATACAGTGAAGAAATTATGTTGGCTTATAGTTGTTTAAATGTTTCAGTCCATTTTCACTTGAGGATGAACGATCATCACTAGACTTATTTGTTTATTCTTCTTACTGTATTCACTGCCATGACAGCTTTTCTGACTCATGATGTGATTTACATTACTTAGGCCACCATATGGCATTGGCATCTATGGAATGATGGTCTGTACCTATATTTTTGTGTGTTCCAATGCAATATGGAACCCTGATACTACAAGGTTCTGGAAAGTATGGAGGCTTATGAGGAAGGCACTGTATATGTACAGGCTTCTGTTCTATAGGCATTTATTTTATTTGCACAAACACAATGGGGTGACCTACATAGCATGTAGGTGGGATACCTGGCAGCTCCTACTGTTCGCCTGCATGTTGGTAAAAAGAATAAAAAGAGAACCACAACCGAGTTCAGGAAGCCCTATTAATGACTGTTGTTATGTACACATTACTTCCCTGAGCTTGAATGACCACTGCAGATCTATAAAGCCTTTTTAATGTTGCTTTTATTGACAAATTACAAATTAGCTAAAATATACAGCCTCACCCAGGTAAAAACAAACAAACCATCAGTCCCATCCTAAATGGGATTGGGGAAGAATGAGAGTTTTGATAAGTTTCTGAGAAATGCAATAAGAAAGAGACTGGCAGACTATCACATCCCTTCGTTCAGGAAGCAGATAGCTATCTGAGAAGGGCCAACCCCAAGTTTAATCTAACTCCATTTCCCCTTCCCTATTCCAGCTATTTGTCACATTAAAACTTGTATCTGTTTTTTAAACCACTGGCCCCAAACTCCATCTATTATGAGTTCTGCAAATATCTTTACACATTAAGGCAATGTTCAAGTACTTCTGTTAAATACCAGATTTAGAATAGGCATCATATGCAAACCCATTCAGATACACCCATTCACAATAGTTAAAATAGCACAAACTCTTTCATATTTGTTATTTTGGGTTCCAGCAAACAAATTAGAGCAATAACAATTAAATTAATTGCACAAATGCAGAAACAAAACATTACAATTATATAAGAAATCCTTAGTTTGCAGAAGAACAACAACCCTTTTGAAAGCTTAGCAGTCTCAAACTGTCACACAGTTCTGAGGAAATCAGTCTGGCTGCAGACTGATAGTAAAAGTTACATTCTCTGGATTCTTATTGTTCACCACCCCTTTCTTTTCCTTTCCTTTTTGTAGTGGCTGAAGCTGTTTAAACACTGCAGTTTAGCTCCAAAGCCTGCAGCTTTATATAGGTTTCTGTTAACTTGCTTAATTCTGTTTGCCTCAGTGGCAACTGGCTTATACACATTTCTTTGCTTTCTTTATTCCTAGTTATTATTCCTTTTCCTCTCTTTCATCTTCCATGTCTATAAGCTTTTTTCATCCCTGTGAGTAATGGTAAATGAAATGGAGAAGAAGCCTATTTTAGATTAGAACTCAGCTGTGCAAGATTCTATTTTCCAGTGCATGGTAACGTACTTAGATATTGGGGGGCATCTACCAAGCTGTAAATAGAGAGAGCCAAATTTAACTTTTGATATTCTGGGCACAGATAGAATTGTGGAAGACACAGACAATAAATGGTTGAAAGTACTGAGTAACACAGAACTTTAAACCATATCCAGGAGTAGCCATGTTGATGATAGAGCAAAATACAACAACATCCAAGATCCACAAAACAGCAATTGGGCCAACAGAAATGCACAAAATACATCATGCAAGCTTTTGAGGCTCCACTGGCAAGGTGCATTTCCTTGATGACTATTAGAACAAAAGCAACATATTGATAAAATGTAGGCCTATGACACTAACATTGTCATTTTTTTCCTTCTCCTGTATGATATTTAATACCTTTGCATGTCAAAGACGCCGGTGGAGCTTTGTAAGCACCACCAACCCTGATTTTGTAAATGTGAACAAGCATTTGAAGATGACAGCTCATTCTGTATCCTACTTGGCAGGAAAAAAAAGGCCCCACCTCCACAAGGCAAGGCAGGGCATGACAACAATGTTAAGAGGATGAGTGTAGACTATGCCAAATAAACAGCCCCCTACTCATATAGAGTTGACCTGTCCCTTCAATTTCTGAATGCTTATTGTATAAAAACTTCCCAATGTGAGCATGAAAAGCTGTGAGAACTAAGAGCCTTGCTGGCCTAACAGTTGTGGAATAAAAGAAGCAATACATCTTGAATTGAGGCATAACAGGTCTAAGTTATGAGAGATATGGTGGTATGCAGATTGTTTGTGAAACACAGAAGATTTTAGCAGACAAACAAAACATTAGTGCAAAATGTTTGATATTAACACAATATCAAATATTCCTGTCTGGACAAGTTAATATCTTCTAAGAATGAACCGAACTAACTATTTTGTCCCATTTTAAAGGGGCAATGTGATACAACAGTTGTTGGACTTACCAGGAGGACATATCTATGGTGGGTTCCAGACCGCCAAAAAGTACATGCTCGGCACGTACTAGGGTTAGAAAGGGGCATCCTTACCAGACGCCCCTAACCCTAGTATGTGCCGAGCACATACAAAATGGCGGCACCCATTCTACATGGGCTCTGCCATTTTGACGTAGCGGATGCTTAGCACCTTGCGGCATCATTTCCATGCCGCAAAAGGAACCCACTTTTTACGGGTTCTTTATGCTGCATCAGGGAATTGTGCGGTTTGTGCGCTGCAGTTCCCTGATGCAGCAGACACCGGTGCTGGCAGACCGCCCTTTTGGGCGGTCTGTAAAGTGCCTATGTTTAGCAACCACATACACCCCAGCATTTCACAGATGAAAACTGGAATACATGTGGCCAAACATCAAAATGTAGTCAAGATGGCAAAAGTTATTAATCAGGAAGAATATACAAACTAAGGCCTTCTTCAGACCAGCCATTAAGGCCAGCCTGGGGGTGGAGTCAGGTTGTTGCGTCCAAATGTCACATGCCCTGACTCCACCCCCAGGGCACTACGACGCCATGCACTACTCCACACAGCACGCAGCATCATGGCACTCCTCTGGTGCTGTGTGCATATGATGCAGTTCTGAAGGAGCACCGTATAGCCCCACCGCCACAGCTATAGCACCCTGTTGAGGGCGCAAAAAGGAGCCGCTTTTCGCAGCTCCTTTTTGCACCTTCAAAAGGCCACATCGGGGCTGTGGTGTGCGGTTGTCGTTGCCCCAACCCGGCTAGGACAGGGCCGCATCTCATTGCCCCTTAGGGGCTGTATGTACAGCTCCTCAGAGACACTATAGCAGTTTACATTTGCCAGTGCCTACTGAGAAGGGAAAATTCCATTCCCCCTCTCCCTTTGCTGAGTGGAAACTACCTTTACACACTGATGTCAGTTTAGAGAAATTCAAGTGGATTGATGAGATAGTAAGGGGAGAGAGAAAATGGGATATTTAAAAGCAGCTGAAAAGTGGGATGGCAGAGGATTAATTGGGAATCCCTCTGTCAAATCAGGACAGTTGAAGAGTATGTAGCAATCTTTTCAAAGTGGCCTAGAGCCAACTTTCAGCATAGCGTATTTCGGGAAATTCTTGTTGTGAGGAAATCAGAGCTCTTTTGAGAAAGGGTGGAATAAAAATGAAATGAAACAAAAGGGGATTCAATTAATAGCAGCTATTTTTAGGAATGAACAGTGATAGTAACTCCTGGGCATGGACAGCAGCATGCAGGACTCAGAGGGAAAAGAGAAGAAGGCTGATTCAAAGTGAAGCAGACAGAATGGGCTAACAAAGAAGTATGGAAAAGGTGGAGGGAGTTAATAGCTCCTAAGAGGTCTGAACAGACAGTGAGGGGAAGAACTGCAAGTACCTTGACCAAAAGGGAAAAAAAGCAAGCCTCTAGAGAAAGAGAAGAGGTTGCTAAGGACTAAGGCAAGGTTGCTACGGCAAAAGGTTGGTCAGTGTTGCCCCTGTGAAAAAGACTTGTTAGAGTCTAGTTTCAATTTCCCAAATTTGACCCAAGTGGGTGGGCAAGTGTGCGCATTTCCTAACAGTTAAGAAATTAAGAAAATTAAAAATCTGTTGTTGGTGTTTTTTTTAATGTAGTCATCTTAATAAAAACTAAACTTGGCAGGCTGAAAACTGTGGAGAGCTTCTGTACCTTAAATGTTTGTGTGGAAGAGGAAATTTCAGCAGGTGTTGCTTGTCATGCAACTAGGTAACAAGCAACATTCACTGAAATTTCCTCTTCTACACAAACATTAAAGGTGCAAGAGTCCTCTCCATTTTTTACTCTGGCAATCCTGATGTCTGTTTTGTTGGCAAAGACCCTCTGCTAGATGAACAACACGACTGAGAATGTAACAACAGAAGACTAGGTAACCCTTCATTTATTTTGTCTAATACATTCACTCCTTTGGGCATCTATGTCCACTTTCTGGAAATTAAGAAGTTCCCACTGTAGGACATTTCCTAGGCTCTTCCTGGCCTCACATGCAAAGGAGGAAACATTAATTTGATCTTTCCATGTTTTCTTTCCATATTTTCTTGAATATTTGTCCAGAAAGGAGGAGAGAGATGGGAAAGAATTAAGTAACATATTTTTTCTCTCTCCTAAAAACATTAGAAAAAATGAATGAGGCTAATTTACTTACAATGCAGCCTATGAACACTAACTTGATCATTAATTCTATTGCATTCATTGGCTGCGTCTGCACTGCAGAAATAATCCAAGTTGACACAACTTTAACTGTCATGGTTCAATACTCTGAAATTCTGGGTACTATGGTTTTGTGAGAGAGTTAGCCGTCTCTGTCAGAGAGCTCTGGTGCCACAACAAACTACAGTTCTCAGAATTTCAAAGCATTGTGCCATGGCAGTTAAAGCCATGCCAAACTGAATTATTTCTGCAGTGCAGTGCAGATACAGCCATTGCCTCATACTCTCTTTACTCCATCTCACAACAGCAATTATACACACACATACTCCAGAATATATATATATATATATATACACACACGCACGCACGCACACACACACACATATCTGCTATGTGTGTTTGTGTATATACACATATATTGCAAATACCTAGCAGATTCAGCAGTTTAACAGGCTATGAAAGCCTAAGTAACATTGTTATAATGGCAATCGCAAAGAAACAGTCTTCAAATTCAAACACATTTTGTCTTTTGCACAAATGCATAACTATTGGTACATTCAGTTTTTTTAAACTTACGTGTCCCTTTCCTCCATTGTGAAAGCCATCATGGTGTAGTATGAGTTTGAGTGTTGGGCTATTACTCTAGCCTGAATTCGTGCTCAGCTATAGAAACCGACTAGATGAACTTGGGCAAGTCAACTTCTCTCACCCTAAGAGGAAGGCAATGGTAAACTTTCTCTGAATAAATCTTGCCCCTTTTTTCACCCCAGTCAACATAAATTGGAATCAGTTTGAAGGCTCTATGAGCTCCTCCAATATGCTTTATTGACCATTTTTTCTGATTCTCTGTTTTTCTCAACAGAAATATCTATACTTTGTCACAGAAATGATTTTTTTTCTACAAAAGGTACAGTGTGGAGGAAAGTGAAAACAAAGACACTAAAACAGGCAGGAGGAAATTAATTTTAATTAATCTCTTTTTAAAAAAATTTTTGAGTAGAAATCAAATTTTCAAATGAGCCTGGAGACACTTGAGAGTCAAATCCTCTTGTTTACTTAAAACAGCAGAGTAACAGGCATGCATAATGCATGCTTCTCCAAAGCTGCTTTGCCAAGTTCCAGTTTTTCCTGCCAAGTACCATCCATTTGTTTCACAAGAATTGTTAGCTTCCTTTTTCTGAGAATCCTGATTTGGGAAACATTTTTAACAGAGAGGCAAGATTGCTAGAGGCTAGTTCTGATTGCAGATACATTGTACCAAGGGGTTAAACTTGCATTTTGCAACATCTTACTTTTATGAAGCAAAATGTATGGTTTTTTCAATGTCACAAAGCAGTCCAGTTTTTATTCTTCTTTTTATTCACAGATGCTGTGGCCTATGACAAGCCAAAGAATTTCAATTTCATTGTTACTTTAGTTTGTGGGTTTTGTTCCATAAAGAGTATTTCCATTTACAACATTGATTTGGGATATTATGCTGCTTAACTAGGTTTCCATTAAGACTTTATACTGTAAGCTTTAGCAACAGCAGCATAGCAACTATATTTTCCTTTGAAGCACCGTTTTAAGTAGACCTGTCTTTTGACTTCGTAATTAAAAACAAAACAACCAACACTCTGACTGGAAAACACACTCTGTTATTCAGCCTGACAAGGCATTAACAATTGGCACTGCATTAAAAATTATCCTGAAGTCAACATCTCTTTACTTTTGTTTCTCATACTATCTGCATTTAGAATATCAAGATACCCAATCACAGGTCTGTCTCTTCTTTTAATACAACCCCCCCCCCCCAAAAAAGAAAGAAAGAAAGAAAGAAAGCACAGGTTGAGTCTCACTTATCTGGAATTCTGGAATCTGAAATACTCCAAAATCTATAATTTTTTCATGAGTGTCAGAGATAGTGACACTTTTGCTTTATGTTGGTTCAGTGTACACAAACTTTGTTTCATCCACATTATTTTTAAAATATTATGTATAAAATTGAGGCTATGTGTATAAGGTGTATGAAATATAAATGCATTTAATATTTAGACTTGGGTCCCAACTCCAAGTTATCTTATTATAAAATTATATATATGCAAAAATTCCAAAATCTCAAAAAGTCCAAAATCCAAAACACTTTTGATCCCAACCACTTCAAATAAGGTCCACCAACAGACTCTACAGAGTCAACTTGTAGATTCCTTTAATCCCAAATTGTACTACTGGAATGGACTGGAATTCTGGTTATTATCCTGTTGTGATACAAGCAGCTTCCTAGACCAATGATCTGTGTTCCTGGATTAAGCAAAGGTTAATCTAGGCCAACACTGTTGGCTCTTTGGCCAACAGTGAACAAGAGCATCTGTTGAGAATGAACATTTTTAGCTAAGACCCATTGGTAGACCTATCATATACCCATTAACATTTCAGAGTTGAAAACCAGGACATGCATAGCTAAACAACAGCAAAATATGGTCAAGATGACAAGAGTTATTAATAGGCAAGAATACAGAGAGGCTACAACAGTTTGCTTTTGCCTAAGCCTACTGAGAATGGCAAGACTTTTCACTCTGCCCTCTCCATCCACAGAGAGCCTGTTTGCATGGAGCAGAATAGTCTGGGAGCAGCCTAGAATATTCTGACCCCAGAGCTGCCCTGACATCCCCCCCCCCTTTACCTGATACTCTTGTTGTGATTCTGGGTATCTTCCATTGTGACACTGGGGACAGTTTGTACATGTGTTCTGCTGTGTCACCCAGCACAGCAATCACTGAAGCAAGTTGCTCACTCTGAGGTCAAAAAGAGGCATCCAGTATTGATCACATGGCTGGGCACCCTGTTCTCACCTCAGAGTGAGTGACTTGTGACAGCGGTGGCAGCGAAGAGTGGCACAGTATGACACATTGTAAACAGCTGCCTAGTGTCACAAAAGAGGGCTCTGGATCTTCCAGGACCTTTTGGAGCAAAAGGTGAACTGGACAGATGTCATCTGAACTGTTTGATTTGGCCTGATTCATTGTCCAAATGCCAAGAGCCATACCATCCCCCTTCACCATGCTAAGGGAAAGGGGATGGCCTGTTCTTGGAACTATTGACACTGCTTCCTTGGAGGCAGGATCTCCATGTAAAGCTTGCATGGTGCACCACCATTTCTGCTCAGGACAGAAATGGGCACCCAAACATGATCATCAAGGAGACTGGGTGCCCATTTCTGTTCTCAGCAGAAGAAGCAGCACACCAAGCAGGATTCACACTGATCTCCTACCTTTAAGTGGCAGTTCCAAACACAGGTGGCGGCTGCCGCTGCTACTTCCTCACAGGCAGGATCTCCCTTAGAGAGCCTGTCCAGCATGCTATTGCTTCTGCTGAGCTCAGGGCATCCCTGCAATCAATAAGGATGGAGCAGAGCAACCACATTTTTGATCATATGGTGTGTTTCCCTCTTCTGACCTCAGCAGAAGCGATGGCACACCAGGCTTGTTCTCTCAGGGACTTATTTTGCTAGTGAGGCTGCAGCAGTGGCAGCACTGGAGAGGGGGATGGACAACCAGCAGGGCTTTTCTGTACAATGTGATATCACACCAGTTTCAGTTTGGTGTATGAAGACATAATGCTCTGGACTGGCCCCAGGTTAAGCAGCTGGTGTGGATGCATCTTTAGACCTCAGCTTGAAAACCAGAGACTTCAAAATTATAGATCTTTATCATTTATCTCAAAAGTGCCAAAATTTATGCCCTGCTTTAAGCTTTTTGGTAAAACAGCATAGTTGCCTTGGATTTTCTTCATGGTGTCCCACTACAGTGAAATCTGTCTATCTAAGGTCCTTTCACTCTGCAATTTTAGTACTATGATTCCACTTTAATTGGCATGGCAAAATCCCGTGGAATTCTTGGATCTGCAGTTTCAGAAGCTATATTTATAATTCTCACCTAGAGAGCTCAGTGCCTAACTGAACTACAAATCCCAGTACTCCATATTATGTACCTATGGAAGTTAAACTAGAAACATAGTGTTATAGCTATATACGTAGTGTGATATGGCCCCATTTGTTTAAAGAATAGATCTAGTTTAAGAGACGGATGATTTCATCAACACAGTACAGTATACAGTAGCTGTGAATCCTCACAGCTACAAGTGTATGTTTACATCACAGCATCATTGTAAATAGTTTTATCCTCAAAGTACATTGCTGTAATGATTTTTAATCTGTTTCTATTGATCTGGCAGACCATACTTATCCTTAGGGTAAATATTAACGTGCAGCACCCAGCAAAGATATTCTTTATCTAAATTAGAGGAGTTGCAAGCTTTCATGCTTCCTTTCTTTATTCCATGTAACTGAAACAGTTCCCTTAAAAACAGTTTTGCTCATTACTAGATATGTATTAGTAGTCAAGTAGAAAGAAAACTGTTCATGCTTGGTTTTTTTTTAAACTAACTGTGCTGGTATTATCATTGGAGAACTGAACACAATTTAAAGCAGGGCTGGGTAACTACCCAAGGTTCAAATCCAGGATATAAATTCAGGTTAATTTCATTCTCACATGCAAGGTTGAATAATTTCTGCTGTTTTCTCCCAGATGAAGAATGAAGAATGAAGAAAATCTGTACTTCTTTTCAGTTTATACCCAGTATTTGCACTTTCAGAATTACCAGGGGAAATTATTCTTCACAGAAATACATGAAAGTTTTTTCCACAAAAACTGTGATGTTTGTTGAAAAAGCATGTTTTTCACACACAAAAATACATTTTCAGAAATACATACTGCATAAAATTCTCAGTTCTATGTTACTGTTCCCAAATGGGTTTCCTCCATGTTGGAAAATACATAAAAGCAAATGTTATTTCCATCCCTAATGCAGATGCCGCATTTACCCTTCACTATTTTTCATGTCTCACATCCTCAACAATTTTCATTTTTTCCTCTTAAAAATATTCTCAGTGTCTCCCTGAAGGGCATGTTGGAAGCGATTTCACCATTTTCTCCACACAGGCTGCCCTCTGGACTGCTGTTTTCAATCCAGGGGTGAGGTTTTTAAACCATCAAGTAAACCAAGTCTTACTTCTGATTTGAAGCCCTGCCTTCAGACATAAAGTAGCCCAGAGGCCAGAAAAACATGTTACTAGCCCTTACAACTGCTGAAGAGCATAGGAGTCCTTTGAGGTGTTTTTTTTAAAAATAATAATACATGTTTCTCCCCTAAAACAAATATTGGTGAAGGGGGCCCCTTATGGGCTTATAATCCTGTGGCCCCTATACCCAATTTGAAGCAAATGTGGCCAGTTGCTTCAATCTGAGAAGCCATGCTCATACTGTGCAAACTGTTTGCTGTTCAAGCAAGACTAACATAAAATCATATTCTCTTCCTTCATCACATTTCTTTAACATAATAATCCTATCAAGCATGTTCAAGTGCATTGATGCATAGTCAGTACAGGTACTACAAAATAGAACCTGTCTCCCTTTCTCTCCCTATACGTCTTATCAGATTTCATTATTCTAGTCAAAAAGGGAACAAGATAAATCTTCATTCTGTAAAAGGGGATCAGATTCTGTTCTGCATGTTATTTAATACCCAAACAGGTCTAAAATACAAAAAGACTACAGTTTTACTTAGCCAAAGACAGCTGTGGTGGTTTAAAAAAAAAAGGGCCTGGAGAGCTGGTATAAGAAGAGCATATTGACTCTCTTCCTCTATAACTATCGCCTGTGTGTTGCTCATGATTTTTCCTTATCTCACACCAGCAACCACATGCTTGGTTATTCCAAGCATGTGACTGGACTGTTATTAAATTCATCAGAGAAAACCATTTTCCTCTCTCTCTTTGAATGTTGCACTGTAGTTTTCTTAGTTCTAGAACTTGTTATATGCTGCAGTTGAAGAGACATTTGCTATAGGCCAGGTTGGTACACTGGCAAGCTTTATCCCATCAGGGTTGTTGAGTGCTCTGCCTTTGACCACATGCAGACATTTGATGGCCTCACCATGTGAGAACTATTCCATCAGAGCTGTTTAGGTTTGCCAAGCCTCATGAATTTTGACCCCCTAAATGAAATTTTGTTGGCTCAGACAACAGTAAAGTTTATGTCAGTATTGAAATATGACAATGTACAGAAAAACAATACCCATGGACTATCTTAAAATATTCTGGATTTTTTTAAAACTAAGGAGGACTGGTGCTATGTTGATCCTGCAACCAGGAAGAATGAGGCAGGCAACTGTCATGAAAGTCATCAAAATGTAAGCTATTTATTTGGGCATTCACAACCATTTTCATAAGGATCAAAAAGCTCTTTTGGTGAATTCTGAGAGGTGCTGCGAAGAGATTAAGTGCTCTTTTACTTATAAGCATTGCCATTACCCAGCAGAAGTTTCATTTTCCATCAATGGTGATTGGCTATAAAGTGTTGTGATGTCTTCACACTCATTGTGTGATCCTTGACTGGTTTCAATTAGTCTATAAAGGACAAGAAAGTAGCATCCTTGAAAAAAGTAGTGTAAAAGTAGCCACTGATAGTGGATAAATGGCAGCAAGCAGACGGAAAAAAGCAAACCTCGGCACATCTAAGCAATTTTACTTGTGTCCTATAAATTTGTTTAATTCCATCAGAATAAGTGGTTGGTAACTCATGCTGTTTCCCCAAAATATGCCTGATTTCCTTAGGATGAATTCAGAGTGCAAGGCCAGCCTAAAACACTCTATTGTCTGAGGTAAAGGTCAAAATGGAACCCAACACCACTACTATTCCAAAAAAGGTGGTGCCCAGACTGGCAATTGAATATTACTTCAAGACTGCTGATGAGACAACTTCCTCCACTACATTTCAGGGCAGCATACTAGCTTACAGGATATAAAGCAGTCTTTGTGTGATCAAGCTGTGATCAAATTTGGAATTTGGAATAGCGGTATATAAATAGTAATTATTATTATTATTATTATTATTATTATTATTATTATTATTATTATTATTATTATTTGTGGTGCACACAGACCCCTGTTGTCTAATACCTTGCAGCTGCTTTGTTAACCCACATTTGGACTCCAAAATAAATCATCTTATATTTCATGCCAACTCTATGATTCTATGATTCTGTGATGTCAACTTCAAAGGGACTCTGATAGAAGGTGAGCAGTGAATGAACTAGGATTGCCCCTTGAATTTGCCAAGGTGTGAGTTTGCCATTTGTCTTAAGAAATAACACCTAGTTCAGAAAATTTACAACTCTCTGCTCATGATTTAAGAACATTTGCTGAAGCCATCAATCTTTTGTCCAAACAAACATGGACACATCCACTGCAACTTCCATCTAATATTCCTTTCTGAAAACCTTTTGGTATAGTTAATTATTCTAAGTCTTTGATTTCTGCCATCAAAGCTGTTTCATCATATAAATGTTGGCCTTTGGCATCCAGTTCTTTGGATCTAGTTTGACTGCATTCTGTCATGCTTTTGGTCTTCCTCTAGTTCCCCTCAGTAGTCAACGCTACCCCATGTTTCCAGGTGGCTACTGAGCCCATTCCTGTTCCTTCAATTGGAAGCAAGCTTCATTGTTAGTAAGTATTGCCATTAGCAAAGCCTCAAATTTATTCACCTTTCACACATTTGATTCTTAGCTCGTGCATTTGTGTGAGTGCATGTATTTTTGTGTGTATGTTGTTCATTCCCTTAATAAACTGATTTGGATTTGCCTCTGGAGTTCTGTGTGATTTGGACCTGGTAAACTTTCAGGTTGCTATCCTAAGTTGCCTGTTACCACAACCATGTTAGAACTCTCACTTGAGCTATTATTAAAATTCTCCTATAAACATATTAATTTGTGGGTGCACTCTTGAGACCCCAGCATTTCGGGTAACAGCTTAACATCTCCCAGCACCAACATTGGAGAGTATAGAAAGGCTGATGATAACAGAATTGAACAGTTGTTGAGTGCCTGGGAGTTGTGTACTGCATCAAGCTGGATATCTGCTTTCCTAGTGGTAAACTAAGGAATGAAGAGTCTCGTCTTTCAACATTTGGAAGTGGGTGGGAAATTTCTATCTTCACTTTTAGGAAAATGGATATAAGCAACCAACTTCACAACTTGACTGTGTTCCTGAAGCTGCCCTGACATTATCCCTCAGTTACCTGGGGCCCTCTGTTGCAAAACTGGGAAGCTATTTGTTCATGTGTCCTACTGTGCAGCCCAGAGTGGCAGCTGCCGGTGCAAGTCACTTGCTCTGAAGTCATGACAAGGTGCCAATTATTAATTACATGGCTGGGCTCCTTGGTCTGATCTCAGAGCAAATGACTTGCCATTGCATTAGGCAACACAGCAGAGCCTGTTGTAAATAGCTGCATGGTGCTGCAATAGAGGACTCTGGATCTTTTGGGAAGATTTGGAGCAAAAGATGATTTTAAGGAGGGCATATATTGGGTTTGGTGCTGAACTGGCTGGATGTCATCTGGAGTGTTCTCAACAGAACTGGAGTTTGGGCCCGTCATCACCTTTAACAATATATATAGCTACTGGAACCCATCTGCTGTTATAAATTCAGTGTGACCTTTTCTTGAGTTATTTTAATAGGCAAATAGGAAATCTGACTCTCTCTTAGCAAACTTTCAAATCATTAAGCGTTTCACTAAGTTAACAGAAGCTGTGCCTTGTGAGAGTGCTGATTTCAATAGGTGATCATACTGAGTTACTGAAAACTCTGTTAGAAATCCAAAACAAAATGTCAAGATGGAAGTAGAAACATTAAAAAGCACCAATCTTTTTCTCACATGGAATTTCTATGGTGTCTTTATCTAAAGCAAGATAGGATGCAGAATGAGAAGGACTCATTTAAAGCAATCTAAAAAATGGAAGATGGCATTAACCTTTATGACTAGACATCCAGTACTCGGAAATATATATAGCCATGACAGTACACATGACAGTGTTGTCAGCCCTGCTGCATGCTACAGCAGACAAGTATAATAATTTCTACAAGGGTATTTGTTGTTATTAACTGCCATTGAGTCAGCTTGACTTATGGTGACTCTGAGAATGAGAAATCTACCAATAAGTTATATTACTAATACTAGTATTTGGTGAAGCAGATTATTAAGACATAATAAGGCTGAGAGTCAAAGAATTTTGTACATGTGTTCAAATGGATCTAGATCTTCAAGACTCTGAGATGTTAAGAAGGAAATACCAAGAATTCCTAGAACAAGCATATAAGCTCCATCTGTGGTGTTCTGGTTTCTGTTCAGATCTACAGTGTTATACCATTATTACTCCATTGTAACTGCCTTGGCTTCTTCCTGTGGAATCCTAGGATTTACAGTTGAGAAAGGGGCACTTATAACTATGAGCAAGAGAGCTCTTAGACCTCACTGAACTACAAAACCCAGAAATTCATAGGAGGCAGCCATAACAGTTAAAGTGGAATAATAGCACTATAACAATGTAGTATAGATGAGATACATTCCTTTAAACTGGTTTAACAGGGACAATCCCAGGTAATCCTCTGCTGCTTCACTTTATGTCCCAGTTTATCTTTCCCCCTCCCACTTTCCTCCTTCCTCCACAGCTCACTTAACTCTGCCAGAGAGGGAGGAATAGACTCTTGCTCTTCCCAGTAGGCTCATTTGGGGGGCCCTACCCAGCTTTCCTAAATTCAGTACATAAATGCTAGGGCTTCACTTGTTAAAGCACTACGTGTGTGTGTGTCTTATTAATAACTTTTGTTCACTTTTTGCCTGGCCACATCCTTTGATCACACTTTCATGTTACTCAGCTACATACATCTCAGTTTTGATGTATGAAATATTGGAGAGTAGGGATGTAGCTAATTGTGCAATATTTGACAATCTTTCACACAGAAATTACTTGGATCTCTTTCAGGTGTTCTATCCCACCACACAGAGGGAAATGTGTGAAGATGGCCCAGCCTTCCTTGCCCATGTTGGGTTCCCACCAAGCTTCATTCCCAACATTTCCATGTTTAGGGAAAGTCTGAAAAAGAGAGCTGGAATTACATGTTTGGATTCTTCACTGAGATGGACGCTCTGTGTGGTAAGTAGAGGCAATGTAGCTTTCAGAAATTTGGCAGGTTATAAACCGCCATGAAAGTACGGAGTCAGTCCGTACTAGGGTTAGGAAGGTGCGGTGCTTCCGCACCCCCCTAACCCTAGTATGGACTGAGTCCGTACAAAATGGCGGCTCCCCTTCCACATGGGGGCCGCCATGACGACGTCACGACCGCGTCGCCTCTATACGGGGGCGGCGCAGACATGATGTCGTCGGTCCGCGCCAGGGCACTTAGCCAAGCGGCCCCTTTCTCCTCCTCCCCGCCGCCGCGGGGTGTCCTTGGGGCTTGAAGCCCCAAGGACACCCCTTTCCAGGCTGCGGGAAAGGGGCCTTTTGCCACTTCCCCGCAGCCTGAAAAGCGGCAGATCGGGGCCTCAGCGGCTGCCGTTCTACCAGCTGAGGCCCCAATACACCGGGGAAAGGGGCGGGTACAGCCCGCCCCAAATGGGCGGTCTGTAACCCGCCTAAGTCTACTGTAGAAAAACTGGAGCTGGGTGAAGATCATCATCGAGACAGTACAGATCGGCACTTTGTACCGGCCTGACTGCATACTAAGGCTGAACTTGGGTGGAGCATTCACATGCTCTGAGCCCTTGTTCTGCCACCCCACTGCCATCATGGCCCAAACGGCGCTGGTCTGTGACGCCCCTTCGAAGAAGCTGCTCAAAGCAGCTTCTTTTGGGGTGTGGGTCAATGCCGCATCATGCAGCTGCTGTGGCACTGACCTGGGGCAAACAGGTGATGTTTAGCCAGCCATCTCAATAGCCCCATCATCATCAATTTATATCTCACCTCCCTCCCAAAAATAGGGCACAAGACAATCTCAAATTGAAAAAATTTCTAAATTTTAATAAATTCTCCAGAAAAATGAGTGAAAACTAAATTCTCATCCATACCCAAACCCTACTCAAGAATCAACTTGGTGACAAAGTTATTCTTATTACACGTCTGCTGACTTGTTAGACTGCATAGACACAGTCAGCTTGTAAGGTAGGGTGATATGTTCCAAACATGTCAAAATTACAAAAACAAAAACAAATCTGAAGATGACTAGAGGCCCACATTTTTAAAAAACCAAGTATTTTTAAAATATTAAATACTGTAGGTATCTCTGTGGAGGATATCACATAACTGAAATTGGAAGTATAATCCAGTGTCATCTTGAACGCAATCATGTGTATTCACGTTATTGCGCAAAAGGTTACCACATGTGATCACTAGCAGTCCGAATGCACTCCGAATGCAATCACACATCAATCCACAGAAGTAAATTCAGTGAACTAGCGAAGTCACAAACCCTATTCTTAGGCAACTTCACACTCAGTGTGCTGTTGTTTGGTGTGATGTGCATGTCTCCTTTGGTCCTGGTCCCCCCCCCGATCCGGAAGGGGGGGGTCCCATGAAGCCTCGCTGCAATTCCGCTTCAATTTTGCTTCCACTTGTCCTTCAGCATTGCTAGGGGGAGAGGGCTGCTGCCTGCTAATTAAGAGGCATGGACCAGGAGCTATTGGATAACCATTATATTCACGTTTTAACGTGACAAGAGTGAATATATGCTCGTTTTAACGTGAATAGAGCATGTTCTTTCAACCATTCTTCCTGCCCCCCCCTCCTCCAACCTCTTTTGTAAATTGTGGGGTTCCTTGGTTCCTCTCTCTCACTCGCATAAATATGTTATGCTCCAGTCATCTAGAGTCTCACTGAGCATGCGCAAGGGTGCCAATTCGCAATTAAGAACCTACCGATGTGATGACTTACTTCGCACAGAATCTGGGTCGCATTCAGGGAGACCATTACAGCAAATTTAAGGTGTGATAAGTAATCATGTAATTGCATGATTTTTCGAACTGACCTCACTATCTTCTCTTTCACAATTGAGAGCCTCCCGTCCTGTGTGATATCCTCCTGTGTGTATGTGTATATATCTACAAATTGCCTGTCAACTTACGGTGACCCTATGAATTTCACAGAGTTTTCTCAGGCAAACAATACTCAGAAGTTGTTTCATCCAGTTCCTTCTTCTGAAATATCACAAACACCACCTGGTATTCTTGGGTAGTACCCCATTCAGCGGTGTCCCACTATGTGGTGTTACCTGGTGTTGGGGAAGAGGATTGAGGGCAGAGCCAAAAGGTACTCATCCAACATCCTGTCCCACATAGCTTTACTCAGAGTAGCTTTACTCAGGATGTTGCAATAACTTGCTATATCCAATTTTTATGCTGAATCAATTATTATGATATAGTAAAGCATACGTGAACATTTTCTCTATATACAAGCTTTTATATCTATAACTTGGAACTGTTGCTTTGGAGGGCCATGCTTGCTGGCTGGAGATTCAAGAAGTTGTAATTGAAAAAAGTAACCTTTCCTAGATCTAAGGATTTCATGGCTAGTGTCTATAGTTTTTTGTGGATTTTTTGGGCTATGTGGCCATGTTCTGGAAGAATTTATTCCTAACAATTCACCTGCATCTGATGCCAGCCACAGATGCAGGTGAAATGTCAGGAATATTCTTCCAGAACACGACTACATAGCCTGAAAAACCAACAAAAAAACTTTTTCCTAGATCTGAATATATCTTTTTTAGAAAATATTATATCTTTTTGAGAAAACTCTCTAGCTTTACTCAATCAATTGGGACAAATGTTGGAAGCAATATGGCAACATCAGAAAGTCAAAAAGAAATAAAGTTTTGTTTCTTTGGCTATAAACTGTTACAATGGTGCTAAAATGGCAATGCAGGATGAAATAAAAAAAATCAATAGATTTGTACAGCTGTAATAAGTATAAATATTTGGTTGGCTTTTGGTGTGACAGAACTCATACTTTTATGTTCAGCATCCATAACATCAAAACTGACACTGTCCCAATTATTAAAACAATCCATCATGTGGATATTAAAAAGTAATTTGATATTTACAGTTTTCCTTGTAATTATGTTTTACATTCTCTCTTGCAGCTGATCAATAGAAATTCATGCTTAATATAAACAAAAAGCCAGAAAGAAATTGGTCTAGCAGGTGGGCTGACTTCAGAGTTGTGATATCAGTTTTTGGAACCCTGAAATCCACCAGTCTAACCCATATACAAAAATATATACTTAGAATTGAAAAATTATGTGAATACCAGAACTAAACAGAACTTACTCTGCTTTTAATACTAAAATCCACTGTGATTACTTGTGGATCAAACTAAACAGCTTATGTTTGTTTCCTCCCTTCTTTAAGCAGAACAATTTGCAGTGTTTAGGAAATTTACTGTTGTTCACTACAGTTCCTAGAATCCTCCAGCCAGTGAAGGTAATCAGGGCCATAATCCACAAAATTAATTTTTCTGAAGTCTAGGGGAAAATGGGATGGGGAAACATTATGCAAAATTGCATAATATGTAAATTATTTTAAGCAGATTTGGAAAACTGGACTATGGAAACCCTAGCTGCAACTGCCTCTTACAAAGGAGGGAATTCCAGTCCCCAAATCCCAGGCTGCATCCACTCTGCAGAAGTAATCTGGTTTGACACCACTTTAACTGCCATGGCTCAATGCTATTCCCAGAATTCCATAGCATTGAGCCATGGCAATTAAAGTGATTTCAACCCAGATTATTTCTGCAGTGTGGATGCAGCCCCACATATAGTGTATGTTTCCTTACAGACTGCAGCAGACATGTTGCAGGTCTATTATGGAAAGACACACAGGCTTAAAGGAAAGGAAAGATTTACAGGCCTACCCAGGTTTTAACATCTTTGGAGAAGTCCCTTCTTAGTCATTAGAGGCACTTTTGGTGGAGGAAGAATTTTCTTTTGTGGTCTGTTCCATGCTCTGGAATCCCCTACAAAGGGAGTTGATAGGCTGCCTAGCTGGGTGGTTAGCACCCTCTCTGTTATCCTTCTGACTGTAGGCAAATTTTAAAATTCAAATACAGTATGACTTTGAAATCTAAGCTGGGTTAAAAGGCATATAATTGAAAATTGGTACAGTTGAAAGGTCTTACCGTATTTCTTTTTACTGGTACATTTCTAATTCTGTCTAACTGATATGTCTCTAATTATGTGTCATAAATCTGTTTTATTTGCATTTATTTTTGTTTAAACTTTATTTTGTTGCCATTTTAAGTTGCTAGTCACCTCCACCCACTTCCTCTTCCTCTTTTGCACAAAGAATGTACATTAATAAACAAGGCCATTAAATATAGTACTCAGTACTTCGTAAGCAACTCTTCCTAGTATAATTTAAAATATTATTTCATTTATTCATTTTTGTGTGGGCTTCTGGCTAATATATACATATTTTATGGATCTGCACCTGGAGAACAGCATTTCAAAATTCAGAGAACTGTGAATCCCAAAAGCAAATTATATTTTGTTTTATGAATAGGTTTGGGAAATCTGAATTAGATAGGCTTGCATTGAAATGGACTGAGCAAATGCCTCTCTAGTTGTTCTTAATCCCACATCATGATTATTCTATGCACTGGTAACTTGCATAAAAGTTGTAGTGGTTAGAATAGATGATTTTCTTGTAGGAGATCTTTCAAGTTTTCTTTACCTTGAAACCTTGAAGGTCTATGATTTCATCAATGTTAATAGTCCCGTAAGTAATGCAGATTGCATCCACTCCATGTATAGTTGCTATGGCCAGTTTGTTACCAGATGGCTATCCTTCTGGTATGCAACTTCACTGGACCTAACTAAGATGCTCCTCCAATGACAGGTGCACAGTTTGCCCCTTGGCCATTCTCAGACTCTCACCAGCCTTGCAGAAACTTCCAGAATGTATGCCTGACTGGCAAAGCCTTCAACAACCCAGGATGATATCTGTTTCACAATGAGGTAGCACAGTAGGACTTTGTGAAAGTTGTGCTCTACTAATAGGTACAAATGTCAACAATGTGTTCTAGGAGTTAATTGAGAAGGGATGAGTAGACAGAAAGTGTTACTGAAGGGGGGAAATCCATGCTAATTTGCAGAAATGGAAAAAAAATACCTTCCAAATTTTGTAGATGCAGGCTGCAGCACACCAAAAAAGGAGGTCAATTGCTACAATCCTCTTTGTTGTTGTTTTTCCTCTTTTGTTGAACAGCATTTTGTTCTGGCAGGCTTTGCTATATATGTTTTAGATTATTTTAAAATATTTTTATTGTTATTGTTTTGTACCTTCAAGTCATTTCCAACTTATGGTGACCCTAAGGTGATGAACCTATCATGGGGCTTTCTTGGCAAGTTTACTCAGAGGGGATTTACTATGGCCATCCTCTAAGGCTGAGGGAGTGTACTTTGCCCAGGGTCAGCCAGTGGGTTTCTATGGCCGAACTGGAATTCATACTCTAGTCCCTAGAGTCCTAGTCCAACTATCAAACCACTACACCACACTGACCTTTAATATTGTGGTTTATTTAATTGGTTTAATCTTTTTTATGATTAGGTTGTAATTCATGTGATTAGTTCTGATTCATGTTGATAGCCATCTTGGGTCCCATTTGGGAGAAATAGATAATGACAGAGATCCTATTGGCCAGCATAACTATGCTGGAATAAGCAGAGATGGGATGCTGGTGGCAGCTGAAATATAAAGGTCGCCATGGTACCCAGGGAAAGCCAGAAGGTTTCTCCTTTGTTGTTCAAAGATAAATTGGCAATTTCCTGTGAGTTGTTTTTTCCTCAGTGCCTGGTTTCAAGGAGGATAGTTGAAGCTGAAACATTTTCAGAAGAGTGCCTTGTAGTACTTCCTGTGATCAGGGCTGTGGAGTTGAAGTCAGAAAGAGTAGATAGATATGGACTGAGCATCCCTAATCTATAAATCTGAAATCTGAAAACCTCTAAAAACTGAAACTTTTACCCACCTGGTGCCCACTTCCACTTTTGGGGTAGTTTCTGTAGTGCTCCTGCTCATTTTTCTTGCAGATACTCAGTCTCTCTCCAGCCTTGAGTCTCATGCATAACACAAGTAGTGAATGAATAAGACATGAGGCTAGAGACACAAGACTTTGTGAAATGGTGTACCACAGTCTCTCTCCAGTCACATCTCTCTCCAGCATTGTATCTTTCACATTTCTCTACAGCTGCATCTCCCTTCAGCTTCACATTTCTCATCTCTCTCTGCAGCCTCACAAATACTGCATCTACTATGTTGCTTGTGTTGTGTATTGTGTATCATGTATATATACTTGGAATACAAGAATTCCAAAATCAGAAAAATATCCAAAACACAAAACACATCTGGTCCCAAGCATTTCAGATAAGATAAGGGGTACTCAGCCTGTAATATTATAGCAATATATGGTAAATCTATAACTTAAGACTTATATTTTACTTTTTAAAAAATTACTAAATGTATAGTTTGTTGGATATGCACCTTCATAGGGATTTAAGAAAGTTTTCTTGTTGACATTTTAATCAAATAAATGTTTTTGTTGTTGTTGTTGTTGTTTTATCAGTCTAAATTGATAGATGGTTCACAGTGGTGCTGAAATGCCTTGTGCTACCATTTTACTTCAGTAAATTTGTAATTACTAATTACTGTACATTTGCCATTTATGAAGGAGTCAGACTTGGACAATAGAAAAATAGAGGAGTCAGAGCTGGAGCCTGAGTGAAAGGTTTGGCAGACAAACTCCACAACCCTGCCTGTGATTTTCAGCTTTCCAAAAGTGCTTTTAGCTTCCAGGAGACAAAAGGAAGCCAGACACAGAGAAAATGAGCTTCTGGGGAGACAGTAGCTTTTTCTTTAGATGGTGACAGAGAAAGATTTCTCTGCCTTTCCCCCACTGTCACTGCACCGCTGTGAAAAAAGGGCACCATTCCAACATAATGGACCAACTTATGCTGGTGTAGTGCACTGCCCAGATTTCATGTTTTGGTTTTAACTGCTGATCTCAGGTAAAATTCAGTATTCCAGGAGGAAAGGGGAGAAGAGAGAAAAGAAGCTCTATTTTGTGAAATGAAGTGAATTTCTGTGATGCTGGATATCACCCTCTGTTTCTTCAGATAATTGTGCTGGACAGGGTAGGAAAGTGTGTTGGACAGGGTAGGAAACTAATTTTAAAATCTTGAGAGTCATTATATGTGTTGTTTTTATAAAAGAAGAATGGGACAAAAATGTTTTAATTAATGAATAAAATGGAAATAAGTAACGCTTGAGAAATGGTCTTAAATTATGGGCTATCCTCTTTAGCTTAGGCTGCAGCCCAATAAATTCAAATGTATTGTAAAGGAAGGAAGCTAACTAATTAAGAGGAAATTAATCATTTCTCCTGTAGACCCATGGAACAGCAAGCAACAAAAAAAAATGTTAGCTGAAAGTGCATGTTACTCCTGAAAGGGCTCTCCTTTCCATACTATGAGATGCTTTCTAATATCATCAGCATGAATGAACTGCTAGAGGCTTATGCTATGTGTGCTATGCCCCACAGGGAACAAATTGATCATCCATGTGGAGTCATGGAACAAAACTTTCTAGGTTTCCACTTACTTGTAGTGGGAACAAGAGGCAAAATAATATGCAAAATTCTTCCCATACAAGTACAAATTGTGGAAACATACAAACATGTCCTGGCTTTGACGCTGTTGAACATGCTGTACCACATGTCATACCTCCTAGTATTGGTACTCACAAACACCATGGATTGCAGTGGATCAAAACATATGTTAATAGAATTCCTAATGTTCTGTGGTATTGTAGTATTAATATCCCACCAGCCATTCGGCTGAGACAGAAGTATGGTGTCATTTGCTCAGGAGCAGACATGTTTATTTCACTGTCTGCTTCATAATCAGATTTCTAAAGGGCAGGATTGGATTTTCCAAACCAGTCCACTAATTTACTGCTCTTCTGATCAAACAAAAACATATAAGTGATAATTATAAGAGTAAATCCTGTTTGCAAACATGGACTTAAATCTGAATTGTTTGAAGATCTGCTACAGCTACAGTTCATTGCATATTGTTTGATAAAGAATGCTTTGGATAATGTGGAAAGAATAAATTATCCCTTTAAAATGAATGATGTATGGCATTTCTTGTGAAAAGGTTTATCCAATTTCTAGAACCCCATGAGAGATCTTTTAACTGATTATTAATATTCTTAAGCTTCTTCAGATGTTCTCGAGGCATGTCAGTTAAATGACTCAACATACAGTAAACTAATTTGATACTTCTTGTATTTATCAAACCACACTTAATATATTTATCTGTGTCTTGGATTTAATTGTAGTATACTTGAGAATTCAAATTTGCCACATGAATTATGTATTTTCTCATTTTCTAATGCAGTGTTCCCCAAACCTCTGACACAGATGCTTACTCCCCACCTGAATTAAAATTAGAGAAACTATTACTCATCCATTAAGATTTATTTTTCAGATTGTTGAATATAACTCAGCTGCAACACAAAGACAGAAAGAAGGGCTCCTAGCTGAAAATTAGAGTCTACATACAATTGTTACACTGAACTAGAGTAGACCATTTGAATTAATAGAAACTTGGTATAGCAACACAGATTAAGGCCTGGCTTTTAGTTGCTCTGAATGAAGAATGAGAAAGAATTTTTTAGGACTCAACAGCCTTCACAAAAGTACACTTTTCACACCTCTTAAGACTTGTGCAAGGAAACACAGAACACTGTAAGAAATCACACATTTGCAAAGCACGTAGAGCATTTTTTTTTGGGGGGGGGGTCTTTCCTTGTCATCTGAAGAAGATTTCTCATGGTAAATACAATAAAATTAAGACTGAAAAACTTTCACATCTTTTCTCACTTTAAATTTCAACAGTAGAAGCTTGAACACGCTAACAAAGCTAGGTAAGAAAAAAGACATGAAACCAAAATCCTGTTGGTGACATATGCAATGTTAACCTCCCATTGTGTGATTTTAAGTAGGTATTTAGTGCCTTCAAACCCTCTCAGTGCAACATTTTCAATGCTAGGGCCCATTCAGACTGACCTTTTTTGTGCTGGAAGGAACTGGGAAGCTTCAGTTTTCCCCTCCCCGAATCCCTCTGGAGGCAAATGCTGACTACCAATCAAGATATTTTAACCCTGAATGCCCTCTTGGAGAAATCGGGTTAAAATGAAGGCGCCTTTCCTGTCAGTCAAATTTAGTTCCACGATTGTCATAGGTGGCGTTTCCTACACTCATTGGGCAATCAGAAGTGTGCTTCCCCCCTCCTTTTTTTTTTTAAAGAACCAGGTGCCAGTATGCACAGATTTTGTCAAATTTAAAAACCTCTTGTGTGTGTGTGTTGTGGGTATTTGGGTCACTGCAAGTTATGATCTTCCCTTGGATCCATTTTCAACCCCAAAATGCAAGCTAATGCCATCTCTGCATCCTGTATCCTCCCTCCTTGCCACCCCAGAATGCCTCATACACATGTAATAATAATAATAATAATAATAATAATAATAATAATAATAATAAATTCCTCACCATGCATTCTTTGCTTTCTCTAGGCTACCCCTGAATTCCTTAGAGACAGTAGCAAAAGCATTCTATATCAATTTGCCAATTTGTCAAATTGGAAAGAGAAACATTGTAACATTCACATTGTAGCATTCATTCATTCGCAAAGGTAAAAAGCGTCTTGCAAAGTGCTCTTTGCAGCATTTCCCCTTTGCTGGAAGTGAGGAAATGAAAGGGAAAGTGAACTAGCAGCTAGCCACGTTCTATCTAATATATATCTACCTGAAGCAAAAACCATGCACATAGACTGCCAAAAATAATTTTAAAAAATAATTTTAAAAGGGAAAGCTCCCTGGTGCGAAAGGGAGGCTTGCTCTGTCCCTCTGACCTGCCCTGAATTCACCCTTCGTCCTGCTTACATTCTATCTATATATCTATCCTATTGCAAAAAACATGAGGGGAGAGAATGCCCTGCTCACTGCCCTCCCTCTGACCTAAATCCCTCCCATGAACTTGACCCGATCATGACTGGGGGCAAGTTCATATTCACGGAACCCGGGTTTTTTCAAAAGAGACGGCTTTTGCCTCGATTGCAAATGACCCACGCTAAGTGGTATTTGCCACGAAACGCTTGTGCATGCCTCTAAATGGATTGTGAGAGATTTGGGGCCAATATGAACTTCATGTGCATGAATCGATTTCTGATCTGGGGTAAAGTGTAGTCTGAATGGCTCCCTAGTGTATGTTGTGGAGAGGAGGCAGAATAGGGCGAGCTGGAGGCAGTCAATTAAATCAAAGGCTGAAACTGCTAAATGGTCTATTGGTGACAGTTGGAAGTCAGATAGGGTTTCAGTTAAATCCAGAGAGGGACAGTTGTTGTGTGAGGGTTCCAGTGTGAGATAGGGATGGTAAGGGGTAGAGTCTAAAAGCGAGGGACTCCCCATTGGTACACATCCACAACTCTGAGAGAGAGAGAGAGTTGCTGGAATGGGATAAGTTAGCCTGGTTGAAGATAGGTTTGAGAAGGGAACATAATACAAAGATTGTGTGAGTTTTAAGTGAAAGTACTGTTGACCCTCCTTATCCACAGATTTTTTTATACACGGATTCAAACATCCACGGTTTGAAAATATTAAAAAAAAAAGTATAAATTTCAAGTATCAAACCTTGATTTTCCCATTTTATATAAGGAACACTATTTTGCTATGCCATTGTATTTAATTGGACTTGAGCATACATGGATTTTGTTATTCACGGGGGTTCCTGGAACCAAACCCCAGTGGATAACAAAGGTCCACTGTAGTAATATATATATATATATATATATATATATATATATATTCTGCTTAATCTCGAGGAATCCAAGTGGATTACAGCAGTAAAACAAGGTACAATTAAAAGAAAAAAGCATTAAAAGTTCCAAGATCCTCATCCCTCCCCCTGTCATAAAAACATAATAAATGCTAAAAAGAGATTAAACAAAAAACAATAGTGTACAATAACAATTAAAATGAGATAAAATTTCAAGCAGAGACCAAGTAGAGTAATAGGTAAAGATGGAAAATAATGGGAGGGGGAGAGAGGGGGGAGGCAAGTCAACAAGGATGTTCTAATCCACATGCACGCACGCCTCCATTGGGGACAAAAGTCCCTGGTCTGCCCTCCTCTCCTCCCTTCCCTCCCTCACATCCCTCCTCCCTCCCTCCCTCCCTCCCTCTTACTTACATTTCGGTGCCACCACTGCGAGAAAACCTGGGTGGCGGTGGCAGAGGCCAAGCCTCGGTTTCTTTGCCTCCCCCATGGATGGGCCCGATGGCGATGCTGGAGGCCTCTTGGCCCCCAACAGCACCGCCATCGGGCCTTTCCCGCGGCGGCAGTGAGGAGGCAAAGCCACCACACCGGAGGCCTTCAAGCGCCGGTACCCGGTCGCCACCGCGGAAGGGCTGGATACCGGTGTTGGAGGCCAAGAGGCCCCCAGCACCGACATCAGGCCCTTATGTGGCGGCGGAGGCAGCGAGAACACGGGGTGACGGTGCGGGAGGCCTTGAAGGCCTTTGGCACTGCTGCAGGAAAGGTCTGGCGGTGGTGGCGGTGGCAAGGAGGCGTGGAGCGTAACTGCGCCAGAGGCCTTCAAGGCCTCCTGCACCATCACCCACCGTTATCGCCACCGCCGCCACAGCAGAAGGGCCTGGTGCCGGTGCTAGGGGCCTCTTGGCCTCCAACACTTGTATCTGGCCCTTCTGCGGTGGCGGAGGCATCGAGGAGGCTGAGTGCTGGTGCTGGAGGCCTTGAAGGTCTCCGGCACAGCGGCTTTGCCTCCTTGCTGCCACCACTGCAGGAAAGGCCCAGTGGCGGTGCTGTTGGGGGCCAAGAGGCCTGCAGCACCACCATCAGGTCCTTCCACGCCGGTGGCGAGGAGGCTGAGGCTTGGCCTCTGCCGCCGCCGCCTCCACCCGGCTTTTCCCATGGCGGCAGTACCGAAAGGTAAGTAAGAGGAGGGGAGGAGGGAAGCGAGGGAGGGAAGAGAGCAGAGGAGGGCAGACCAGGGACTTTTGTCCCTAATGGTGGTGCGCGTGCACCCGCACCGCCATTGGAGACAACTTCTGGGTTTGCCATCCATGGATGCTCAAATCCACGGATGGCAAATCCGCGTATAAGAAGGGCCAACTGTATTTGAGTGGGTGGGACTCACCATGACATATGTCTCCAGGAACAATTAGTGATGTGGGTGGAGGAGGTTAGAAGGTACCTGTGCATCATCTTATTGCCCTTCCACAGCTAGGAGAAAAGAGAAGAACTCATCTTTTTAGATCTTCAGTGAGAAAACATGAATGCAGTGTTTTTCCAGAAGGGAGGGTTGTACTCTGATATGAAACAGTTTTTTTTGTGGTGGGGAGGCAGAATAATCTTCGTAGATCATTATATTCCACTAACTGATGTAGGATCTTGGTTAAAATCTGACAATAAGACCTTTTGTTATTAGAGATAAGGTCCAATCTATACAGCAGGGTGAATTCAGACTTAAGAACATCATCCTAACATGTAAAGATGTCCAAGAAGCAGCTGAACCAACACAAGGTTAGGTAGGGCTGTACTGAATCCAAACCACTCTACAGACTACAGATGCTGAAAATTAGGTAGGATTCCCCTGCCAGTTTGTTTGCATTGTGGCTCTATCCCTGGGCTGAAGGAAGATTGATTCTGGCCAAAACCCCTCTCTTCCCCGTCTCCAGCCCAATTGGTTCTTCTATTAATCAGCAGAACATCTCCAACCAGATAACTCTCTTCGTTATCTGCAAATAGAAGAGGGTTTTGTTTTCAGATGGGCATTTCTGCCAGTTGGAGAAGTTTACGGATGGGACTTTCTTAAAAGGGAGATACTGAAGGCACAATTTCAAACAGTTCCAGTGAGAAAGAAAAACGGGAGGTGTCTCAAGAAACCAGGATGGATGACTAAGGAACTTTCAACCGAGCTAAGTTTGAAATGGAACATGTATAAGAAATGGAAAAAGGGGGAAATCACAAAAAAGAAATTCAAAGAAATAGCAGGCATGTGTAGGGGTAAAGTCAGAAAAGCTAAAGCACAGAATGAACTCAGGCTTGCTAGAGAGGTTAAGAACAATAAAAAGGGCTTTTTTGGATATGTCCGCAGCAAAAGGAAGAAGAAGGAAACGGTAGGGCCACTGCGTGGAGAAGATGGCAAAATGCTAACAGAAGACAGAGAAAAGGCAGAATTACTCAACACCTTCTTTGCCTCAGTCTTCTCAGAAAAGGCAAAGGGTGCTCAACCTGAGGATAATGGAGCAGAGGACAGGATAGGGGCATTTCAGTACAGAATAAGTAAAGAGATAGTAGAGGAACACCTTATTAATCTAAATGAATTTAAGTCTCCGGGACCAGATGAACTCCATCCAAGGGTATTAAAAGAACTGGCAAATGTAATATCGGAGCCATTGGCAATAATATTTGAAAACTCCTGGAAAACAGGAGAGATCCCAGCAGACTGGCGGAGGGCAAACGTTGTCCCCATCTTCAAAAAGGGGAAAAAAGAGGATCCCAACAATTATCGTCCAGTTAGTCTGACATCAGTACTAGGAAAGATTCTGGAGCAGATCATTAAACAGAGAGTCTGTGAACATCTAGAAGGCAATGCCATAATCACAAAAAGTCAACATGGGTTTCAGAGAAACAAGTCATGCCAGACAAACCTGATCTCTTTCTTTGATAAAATTACCAGCTTGGTAGATGAAGGGAATGCTGTGGATATAGTATATCTTGATTTCAGTAAGGCCTTTGACAAAGTTCCCCATGACATTCTTGCAAACAAGCTTGTAAAATGTGGGCTAGACAAAGGAACTGTTAAATGGATCTGTAATTGGTTGACCGGCCGAACCCAAAGGGTGCTCAACAATGGCTCTTTTTGATCCTGGAGAAAAGTGACCAGTGGGGTCCCACAGGGCTCTGTCCTGGGCCCAGTGCTATTCAACATCTTTATCAATGACCTGGATGACAGAATTGGAAGCATACTTATCAAATTTGCAGATGATACCAAATTAGGGGGAATAGCTAATACCCCAGAGGACAGGATCAAGATTCAAAATGACCTGAATAGACTAGAAAGCTGGGCCAAAGCTAACAAAATGAAATTCAACACAGAGAAATGTAAGGTATTGCACTTAGGGCGGAAAAATAAAATGCACAGATATAGGATGGGTGACACCTGGCTGAATGAAACTACGTGTGAAAGGGATCTAGGAGTCCAAGTAGACCACAAGTTGAACATGAGTGAACAGTGTGATGCGGCAGCTAAAAAGGCCAATGCTATTTTAGGCTGCATCAATAGAAGTATAGTGTCTAGATCAAGAGAAGTAATAGTGCCACTGTATTCTGCTATGGTCAGGCCCCACCTAGAATATTGTGTCCAGTTCTGGGCACCACAATTCAGAAAGGACATTGAGAAACTGGAGCGTGTCCAAAGGAGGGCGACAAAAATGGTGAAAGGTCTGGAAACCATGCCCTATGAGGAATGACTTAGGGAGCTGGGGATGTTTAGCCTGGAGAAAAGAAGGTTAAGAGGTGATATGATCGCCCTGTTTAAATATTTGAAGGGATGTCATATTGAAGAGGGAGCAAGCTTGTTTTCTGCTGCTCCAGAGAACAGGACCCGGAACAATGGATGCAAGCTGCAGGAAAAGAGATTCCACCTCAACATTAGGAGGAACTTCCTGACAGTAAGGGCTGTTCGACAGTGGAATGCACTCCCTTGGAGGGTGATAGAGTCTCCTTCCTTCGAGGTCTTTAAACAGAGGCTGGATGGCCATCTGTCAGGGATGCTTTGATTTGGATTTCCTGCATGGCAGGGGGGTTGGACTGGATGGCCCTAGCGGTCTCTTCCAACTCTACGATTCTATGATTCTATGATTCTATAAGACTAATTCTAACCGTGTATTGCTACCATAACTTTGATTTAGGATTCTACCAC
Organism: Sceloporus undulatus; assembly: GCF_019175285.1. Classification (NCBI taxonomy): domain Eukaryota; kingdom Metazoa; phylum Chordata; class Lepidosauria; order Squamata; family Phrynosomatidae; genus Sceloporus; species Sceloporus undulatus. Next base: position 275,482,050 of record NC_056523.1, read on the forward strand.
ACATCATTTTTATTAAGAAAATGCAGTGAAATAACATAGTTCCTACTAGTTACCATAAATCCAATTGATTTTATTGGGTCTACTCCAACTCTATTTCTTCTTCTAGAATTACATCATTATATATGCAAATATTTAAACATTGAACAATTATCCTTGCCATCATAAGTAATAATCAGAGTCTCCTTTGGTCATTTTGGGTTTTAAAAACATATCTTTTGTACATGCATACTGCATGCTTCAACAATATAATAATCTATTAAGTTTGCTTCATCAGTACTGTATATGTATCCATGACAACTCTGCTGCCTTTCCATTATTTGCATGTTTTTTGTAGTTCCTGTACAACATTATTTTTAAATTAAAAAGAGCATATAAAAATAGAGAATTAAAGCTTTGAGTATTGTAAAACAATGCTCAATAGATCAGGGGCAGAAGGAGGAGAGAGAGAAGTGTGATAGGTTTGCAATGATATTTCGCTGCCTGACTGTAACACTTTATATGAGTAGATGAGTGTTAAAGAAAGCAAGCATCAAATATTGCTCTTATAAATCAGTTAAAGCTTTGTTGTAATGGACAGATCACCACTTGGTGGACTTTACACACACTAGGACTTAGAGCCCCTGCAGAGGTGGGGCTCAGTTGAGATTATCTGCCCTGGATAAGCAATCTGGTTGATCTTTGGAATGGAGAAATTACTAGAGCAATGGGCATGATTGCCCTTGAGTGTCCCCTCCTATGGAGCTAGGCAAGTTACCTGGTTTATTAGGGAGCTGGCAGCAATGAAAGAAATGGAACAGAGACTAGAGCAAGAATGCAGGTAATTCAAATCAGGAGCCCATTGGAAGGCCATGGCAATGGTGGCAGCAAAGAAATCACACTTATCTGACACCATTGTATTGGCACAGAGTCTCACAGTGGAAGCTTCATGAGTAGTCAGGGGCCTTCTGTGTTCTGCTCTAGAAGTATGCTGTAACAAATTTGCAAAACATGTTGCAGATAAAACTGCTTGGATCTGCTCTGACTTACATCCTGTATTTGATACAGGCTGGTACATGTAACCTTGGCATCTGCTTTTCATTTGCTGTTCAATAGCTTTCAATTTGTGCAGCCTGAGGATGTGGGCAGGATCCTTAGAGAAGTGAGAGCTTCCACTTGTATGCTTGATCCTTGCCCTTCCTGACTTATTAAACTGGCCTGGTAATCAGATGGTGGGTGGATGCCTCATTGAAGGAAGCTGTGGTTAGGCCTTTCTTCTTCTTCTATTTTTAAATCATCCATGAATCCCACCATATTAGACAATGTTTGGTCTCTCTCTGGTATCACTTTTTTGGTCAAGGCTCTGGAGCATGTTGTAAACCCCTCAGCTCTAGGGGTTCCTGGATCAAAAGTGTAAACTACTTTCACATTCAGTTTTCAGCAACTGAAGTAAATTGAGAACAAAGGGAGAAATTGGGAGGAGAAGAGTGAAATTGGGACCTTTAAAAAGAAGCTGAGATGACAGAGAATATCAGAGCTGTACTTGCCAAACTGGAACAGTTGGCCTACTGTTTGATTACTGTGAAAAGGCAGAGGAACCTACCATTTTGAATAGTCTATTCTGCCCGGTACAGATGGGCCAAAAAGGACGCCCTCATCACGTGCGAGGGGTGGCACTTCTAGATGCCCCTCGCACATCGCATGTGACGAGGGCGTCCTCGCTGTGTGGTGCTGAATAGATGGTATGTGTAACAATGATGTCATTGCTGTGCAGCCTCCAGATGGAGCTGCGCAGCAGTGACGTGCTCGCGCCACTGCCAGCTGTTTGAGGCGGCGTGAAAAGGAGCCACTTTTTAGCACTCCTTTTTTCCTTGCGTAGCCGCATCATGCAATTTGGTTACTGCAGTGTGGTTACACGGAAAAGAGAGGCAGCTCCCGGTCGCCTCTTTCTGGCAGTCTGTATCCCGCCTTCATTAAGATTAGGTGAGCTCCTGAAGTTGGATATTTCTGCCATTGACTGAAAATTTGTTTAGTCAAACATTTTCTTGATTATTTTCCTGCTTTTTAACATTACCAGTTTCCCCTGGGTTTTGAATGAATTTAATGGAATATTTTAAATGAAAAAGAAGTATAGAAAAGCAGAGAAATACTGTATATACTCATGTATGTCTAGAAATTTCAGTCATAAAATTGACCCAAAAACCTGAGTCAACTTATCCATGAATCAATGTGTAAATACTGTACTTTAACTCTTATTTTAAAAAGTAATCATCTCCTGGTGATAGGCAAGAGTGTAATCTCTCCCAGCAGCACTGACCCTACTCTATTCATTCATGCATGCAACCGTTAGTATGAGCACAAACATGTCTGCTGGAATTTTGTAACTTTTTTGGCATTGTTTTCCTTTGCTTCATTCTTTAGATCCTTTGTTACATGTGTCTAAGTTTTACCCTTGACTTATCCACGGGTCATGTCAAAATCCATAATTTTGGCCCCCAAACCTGCCTTCGATTTATACATGAAGTCGACTTATAATTGAGTATATATGGTAATCAGAATTGTGGGGGAGGAGGAGGAGATGATGATGGTGGTGGTGGTGGTGGTGGTGGTAGAACTTTATATGCCCTCAGGGGCTGGCGATGCTGGTCTAGCACATTTTTCAGTATAGCTGCTGTTCAGTTACATTATTTCCAAAGCATTCTCAACTGGCTGATGTTAGAAACAGGATACCAAGTTCAAAATAATATGTTGGGAAGATAGAGCAGGAAGGGTCAGGGGAGCAATGTATCCTTTTGTTTATTCTTCTGACAGTGTCACAGTGACAAACACAAACTTCGGTTGCTAACATATTGTAATAGACAGCCCTGGCCTCATGGGTTGATTGCTTTTATTGATTAACAGTACAGTTGATTTACTAGCCACAATCTGCCCTGGATAATACTTGGGTTTTGAAGGAATAAGGTCAAAGTAGTTGAAAAATACTTGCCAACAATTGTCCATCAGGAGGAAAGCAGTTTTCCTTGTGGTTGAGCAGAACTTAATGTTCACTTCAGCAAGTGCACAGCCAAATTTAAATTAAATTAAAAATCAACAAGAGCTGTAAGATTGTTTTCTTCAAAAAAAGAAAAAGAAAGGAGGGCAGGGCTAGAGTGTGACCTTTCAAATTTGCCAAGAAGCATTGGACTGTGTTCTTTACAATAAATATTTTCTTCACATGGCATTTTTATTTTCAATGTAATAAAAAATTATTTGTGGCAGTTTTTACAGTTCTGGGGAGTTCTGAAACAATGCAGGCCACTCCCAAATCATTTCATTCAAAATAATAAAAAAAACTTAATTGTAGTTTCTTGATTAAAAATGTGAAGATATTTTTACTGAATGCTACAGAACACAGCCACGGTAGTTGGTGTGTAATTGCAAAAATAATTCACATCATCTGAGGAAGCAGACCAAGTCTACGAAAGCTTATGCTACAAATTCTTTTGCTCAGTTAGTCTCAAAGGTGCTACAAGATCCCTTTGCATACAAAATATAAATGTGGATTCTATGGTGGTGCAATATTACATTCATTCTCCTCTATAGGCTAATGTAAGAATGTGTATCGATAAACATCGCAGAAGATTCTTTTGTGTGGTGTTTTGCTAATGTACACAAGTATTATTATCATTATTAATTATTGTATTTATACGCCGCTCTTTAGAAATGCTCTCAGAGCACCTTACACATTGTTAATTTGTCAGATTCCCTACCCTCAGGTTAAGTCTAAAAAGATATAACACAAAAGGACAAGGGAATGGCAATGGGGAAGGCGATCAAGTCCAGTGATTCTTCCCTCCCTCTGAGACCAGGGCTGTGGCAGATGGAATAGGGAGAGGGTCCTTCTGTCTCTTGGCTAGGTCTGGTGGAGCTGTGCCTGCCCTTTTGTCTCCTCTGAGGCCAGAGCCATAGCAGATGGAACAATATAAACTTGCTTACTTGCTAATTAGCTTACTTGCTGTTCACCGCTATGATCTTTGGAGTAGCGGTATATAAATAAAACAAATTATTATTATTATTATTATTATTAACAAGTCTAGATTACTCATCCTACCACAGTGTGTTTTACTAGCACTCAGATGTGATTAGGAAAATTAAGATGTAGAGAAGAAAAGCCATGGAAGCATTGAGGGACTTGAATACTGTAACTAACAATGCATTCACTTCAAACTGTACAAAATCTGGAAATAAAAACGTATTTCTATGTCCCCATTCCATTTTTAAATGATTATCAAGCAATTTGATCTTAATAATAATAATAAGAAGAAGTAACTTTCCAAAAATTCAAGGAAGATAATTTCAGTGAACAGGGTGCAGAGTTCTTTCACTTCCCTTTGCTATGAATTATCAAAAGGGCATGTCTAAGTGCCACACAATCACTTATTTAGTGGTGTGCAGTATTCAATCCAAGCCCTGTGGAAGAGGCCTCACAGTAACATTCAGAGCCTTTTTCAGTTTAGGTCAGTGGTTCTCAACCTTCCTAATGTCGTGAACCTTTAATACAGTTCCTCATGTTGTGATGATCCCCAACCATAAAATTATTTTTGTCTCAGTTCCTAAGACCATCAGAAACATGTGTTTTACAATTGTCTAAGATGACCCCTATGAAAGGGTTGTTTGACCCCCCCCCAAGTGGTCATGATCCACAGGCTGAGAACCATTGGTTTAGGAGCTGGGGCAGCTGGGGATACAGGAGGCTGGGGAAGAGCACCTGTGTAGTTGAAAGAACACAAAGCACCAGGAGCCAGCTCATAATGATCAGATAATCTCCAAAAGTCCAGCAAAAGAAATTCAAAGGAAATTCTAAAAGCCCATCGTAATGAAGGATAAAAAAAGAAGAAAATGTTTCTACAAAACTGGAGAACAAAGCTCAGCAGAATGCTATGGCTGAAATCCTCTGGCTTCCTTATACTGTTGGAGTGTTCCATGACTGAAGGCACTTTTTGGAGTGGGGTGTAGCAGTGGCAAGCAGGTGGGCAGAGAAATCTATCTCTGTCATCAAATAAATTTGCCTTGCCTGCTCCCAAACACCTCAGGAAGTAACACAACAGCCATTGCTCCTGACAGATGTAGTTTTTGCTATTGTTTCCCAGCACTGTGCTGCTCATAACCATATTATCCATGCAGCTATGCTACAAGGAGAGCTGATGTGATGTTGTGGTTTGAGTGTTGGATTATGACTCTGAACAAATATCGCTAAGAAAAAGCTGTGATAGGGTCACCATAGAGTTGCCATAAGTAAAACCAACTTGAAGGCAGACAATAGCAAACTATGCTACACCCTACGCTGCCACTGCCACCTAGACAAATGTAGTTGTACAACAGGATCATGGGCTTAAATTACTGCTACGAAACAGCAGTAACAAAAGAATGGCAGATTCCTAATGTCCTGCTTCCACTTAGAAAACAAGATGAGACAAACAAATATCTCTCATTTTGAACACTTAGGGTTCAAATAACTAAATACTCAATCAGTAAGGTCCAGCAGAATGAGAATGGCAGGCCAAAGGACATTTAGTGAGTTCCATATTTCAATGGAGACATTGAAAGTGGATCTCCCACAGTCTAGCCTAGCAGTAACGGCTATACACCACACTGTGCAACCAGTACACAGTCTAATCATTATACTTTGTAGATTGCTGTCCAACTTGAAATAAGAGACCAGACACATATATGGGTTGTAATTCAACTTTATTGAATTAACCTATTTAACTGTCTTCTTGAAAGCCTGTACAATTTTAATGGAGCAACCTGGTGCAGGAGCAGCTGTGGCAGGTGGTCTCTTCCTCAGACCGCCTCCTCAGCTTCCCTTGGGCGAAACACCTGAGCTTCATGGAAAAATCCATGACTGGGTTGCTCCCCAGCCAGCTTGCATCTGGAAAACCAACCTGAGATTTCCTCACTCAACTCATAGGATTTGATTGAGGATTATATCCCAGGTCAGCCGTAAGGAAGGTCTCTTTCCCTCTCTCCTTAGTCACAAGACCTAAAGAGAAAGTTTAAGAGCCCTAACCTTCACCCCAAGTGGGTGCCATAGGTGTTCATCTGACAACTAATTCTCTGCCATCAACAGCCAGTGACCACTTATTTAAGTCCACACCTAAGCCAATTTTCCAAGTCCCCAAACAATAGTGTGAGGTAGGTGAAAAACCCTTGGAAAGGGGAGAAAATTCCTACCCAGCCCTTAACGCGACCAACACAGCTGCACTGAAGTCGAGGCAGGAAGGTGGGACAACAGTTGCAAAGAGGGACAAGGAAGGATGGTGCTGGCTTAAATAGCTCCAGCTCCACTCCCAACCCTTCCCTGATGTGGGGTAGAAACACCACTTCTAATTGGCTGCTGGCCTCACTCAAGAGGGCAGCAAATGCATGTCTCCAGCCATGGTGGCCCAGGGGATGTGGGTTCTAGCTTTTACTGGGACCGACTGAAAATTTGGGTCCAGTTCAGTTTTTACTTTATGAAAACATACATATTTTTTCATAAGGAAGGAAAGAACTGTTTTTATAAAAAAAAAGTGTGGGAGAAAACTGACAGATTTTCTCTTCCTTAGTTTTTGCATGACAACATATCCAGATCTGTCAACTACAAAGCCTTACTCATCACTGTGTTTCTTATAAAGTAGAAAGAAAATGGTTTAAAAAGTAAATATAGAATATAGACTCCTTTCACAACAATAAAAATAATTTTTGCCATCATAACATTTGTCTTCTATAAATCATCATATATTGTTGTAGAGCATCAGAAAATAAAATGCAAGTTTGATCTCAATGTTATGAGTGCATCCACTGCCACAAGTTCTGAGAAATAGCTGCAATTCTGTTTCACAACAGGGGCATCCCTATTTAGCTTATCAGCAGGCCTTCTACTCAATTTGAAGTAAGCTAAAAGGTCTTCTTAGCTGAAAACACTCTTCCTTGTTATGGCAACAAAAGTGATCCCCTAAACTTTAAAGCTGACTTTACAAAATGACAGCCTGAAAGAATCTTCTGAAAGGCCCCTCCGTCAGTTTAATCTTTGTACCAGGGAAGCAGCTGGGGATGTAAAATGCTGAAGTGCTGGCTGTATCTATAACCTAGGTCAGCCAACTGAGATAAAACAATTTTCCCACAGCAAGCATTAACTTCAAAATCCATTACAGCTCCATTTCAATCCATCTATGATGATTCTGAGTAAGCCCAATGCATTAGCCAAACATCTTAACTTAATTCTCAACAGCAGCATTTGAGCTGTGATAGGACTTGGGGAGTGGGAGAATGGAAGAGGAAGACTCCTTAGAATCAGATACTTTGCTATTTATTTATGACTCTTGAGTTTCAAGATAAAAATGCAGAAAGCTTTCTGACAGGCAACAGCAAAACAAGCATATCAGGAAGTGGTTCTGCTTCTGGCTAATAGCTAAATATTTTTTCTGCTGATCCTACTGCATTCTACCTCCTATGTTATTGTTTAAAACATTGACTTCTGCAATTTTCTTTATTCATCATGCACTATAACTTTTTCCAACAAGACTGAGCTAAAATTTTAGCAAGCTAAACACCACTCCATTGTATGTGAATTTCTTTTCACAACAATCAATTATTTGCATTACTTTAGAGTACAAAGGGATTCTATAGCTCATTTGAGACTAAGAGACTGTGCAGACTGACCATTAAGGCCAGTCTGGGGGTGGAGTCGGTGCATGGCATTCATACGATGCACACCCTGGCTCTGCCCCCTACTGTGTTTCCAGGGTGCTTTTTGAGGCTCCTTTTGTGCCCTGGAAAGGCCAGATTGGGGCCACGACTTGTAGTTGCCATGGCCCCAATGAGACACAGCAGGAGGCAGCAGGAGGCATGATGCAAGAAGTTGTAGCATGAGCTTTCATTGACTTGGCCTACTTCCCCCAATGCATGGAGTGATATGTCAAACTAACATAGCTATGTCTCTGAATTCTACCCCCATGGATTGTAGTAATGTAACTCTAACAACAAACAGGAAAACTATTTTCAAACTACTGTTGGGTCTTGGCTAAATTCACGGCTGGTTTACATTTTCAGCATAGTGGGGGACATAGAATCATAGAATCATAGAGTTGGAAGAGACCGCACAGGCCATCCAGTCCAACCCCCTGCCATGCAGGAAATCCAATCAAAACATCCCCAATAGATGGCCATCTAGCCTCTGCTTAAAGACCTCCAAGGAAGGAGACTCCACTACACTCCGAGGGAGTTTGTTCCACTGTCGAACAGCCCTTACTGTCAGGAAGTTCTTCCTAATGTTGAGGTGGAATCCAGGTCCTGTTCTCTGGAGCAGCAGAAAACAAGCTTGCTCCCTCCTCAATATGACATCCTTTCAAATATCTAAACAGGGCTATCATATCACCTCTTAACCTTCTCTTCTCCAAGCTAAACATCCCCAGCTCCCTGAGTCGTTCCTTATAGGGCAAGGTTTCCAGCCTTGTTTGAAGCCTGGATGATCTGCTGGTCTGGAGTACCCCTGCTATATCCAGACCACACACCTAACCCCCCCCACACACACACACACTTTGAATTGATATTCTGATAACCATGAATCAGAAAGATGTGGTTCTTTCTACAGGGATAGGGAGGGGTACCCTTTGAGACCAGAGCTCTGTCTCTGATTTGAGGTAAGATTTCCAACCTTTCCAATGGCTTCTTGGATGCTGTGCCAAAGACCAAAGGATTGCACTTAGGAGTCCTTATAATTTTAATAGGAGATACTTAGAAATCATTAGGCTAGGGGAGGCATCACACAAACACATTTTTCATCATGGCAGCTGTGGACTACATTTGGGTTTTTATATTTTCCCATCATTATGGAAAGAGATACCCCCTGCTTAGTCCATGACACTGACAGTTTACCCCAATTTACTTTAATAAGACTTGATTTATTGGAATGGGGACAGAATGTTTGGTTGGTTTGTTAGTTGAATAATTGATTTTTTAAGAACATTTCTGAACAATTTTTCATTTTAAAAATCACAAATTAGCTATTTAAAACATGTACAATAAAACTAGTTAAAGCAATGATACCCAGTGAAAACAATTAATTAAAAACCAAGGGACTTTAACATTAGCAATCATGAAAATAACAAGGACATAACTAGGCAGCCAAGTAGGTTTTAGCTGACTTAATTTCCATGGGAAGAGCATTCCAGAGGGTGGGAGCCAGACATTGAATGTCTTCCACCATACCACAACTAAACAAACCTCACTAGGCCATGGTACAGAGCTTGGACTAAGTAATTTAAACCAAGGCAGCAAGTGACATGTATTTAATGGTTTATTCAATATATTGCTTCAAGACATTTCCGACTTAGGATGATCCTAAATTGATTTGAATGTTGGAAAAAGACTCCTGGAGATGGGGTTTGAATCCCCACTTGGCCATCAAAACCCATTGTGTGCCCTTGGGCAAGTCACATTCTCTTGGCCCCAGAGGAACACAGTGGCAAACCTCTGACTAAATCTCACCAAGAAAACCCCAAAGATGGCTCAGTGGAGGCTTCACCTTGCACCAAGTTTAGCTGATTTGTCTGACATGCAGTGGGGCCGAATGGTTGCAGGATGAGCTCCCCCAGTGCGTTAGTGCTTGTTGGGTCAACACAGTAATTGGGCCAAATACTGGCAGGATCTCAGTCAGAGGTCTGTGGGTATCTAGGAAATGGCAGGACTTTGTCTGGATTTCCATTGAGGATGGTATCAGCCTAGAATGGGAGACAAACTGCTGGACCTTGACACTGGGGTGGCCAGATGATGCTAGAAGTAGTTCCCTAAAGTTAGATTGGACAGTAGAGGTTTACAGGATGGCTAGGGAAAAGTGGCTAGGATCTACACTGGACCTGCCCCTTGTCTTTCCATCCATCAGGTCTGGATTGGGATAACTGCCCCCATTGCCTGTCACACAGAAACAGGGTTCTGAGGGAGGACTGTTCTCTCCTTATTAACCCACCCTTTCTAGCTTCAGTAGATGGTGAAGAACCAAGTGCTGTAGGGTATATGACAACTAAGCCTCAACACAGCCAGAGCAATAGCTTTTAGCTTTCTTCACCTGTCCTATCCAATAAGCTGTCACAGCACACAATTACTAAATAAATGAGGCAACACTGCATGGGCCACTGCATCTGGCTATGCAAGTAATTCTTGATGCTGCTACAGTCAATCATCCAGCAGAGGTTCCTTTAGTGGCCAGTGCTCCGGTATGTGTGCCCCCTCCATTGGTGGCATCTCTCATGTCAATCATATGTTGAATCTATCATAGTCTTATGTTTAAAGAACTGTCCAAGGTGCATGACTTATTTTGCAGAAAAGGTTCAGGACTTGGGATAGCTCCTTTCAAGGCTGCACTGAAATCTGACATTAATTCATCACTACTGATTTGAAAGCTACTTATGCCACAGTGCTTCACAAGGAAAGCAAGCCTAGCCAATGAATCTTAGCCAGAAAGAAGCAAAGGCAGACTAAGCATCATGGCTGCCTCCTTTGAAACATGTCTTGATTACATCTCACTTGTGCTACTGTAACACACTAAGCCTGAGGGCAGGGAACCGTCTAATTAAAAATAATAATTGTAAGCCGCTCTGGTAGCCTTTAGGGCTGAAGGACAGGGTATAAATACCATAAACATAATAATAATAATAATAATAATAATAATAATAATAATAATATGTGGGGCTGCCTTTGGAAACTATTCAGAAATTTCAGCAGGTCCAAAATGCTGTGGCCAGGCTGTTGACCAGAGCTGGGTAAAGGGATCATGTGAGTCCCCTCTTGGAACAACTGCTACTGGTCCATTTCTGGGCAGAAATAAAACTGCTGGTTTAAAGCCCTACACAGCTTTTGTCTAGACTGTCGGAAAGAATGTATCTTGTTACGCGAGCCAGTGCAAGCAATACGATCTGCAAAAAAGGGCTTTCTCTAAGTCCCACCAAGGAAGCTGAGATGCAGTTGGTGAGGACTTGGGAGAGAGCCTTGTCTGAAGCTGCTCCCAGGCTGGGGAACTCCTTTCCATGGGAGCTCTGGTTGGCCCCCACCTTGCTTGCTTTCTGCTGAAGGTGAAAATGAGTTTTTAGGCAGGTTTTTGATTTGTATTTATGAAGCTGTAGGGTGTGTGTGTATGTTGTGTATTAATCTTTTATTGAAACCATGGGGCTGGATAGATGGGGGAAGGGGGCAGACCGAGGCCGTACCTTTATCCCCTGCATCATTGCCATGGCAACCGTACTTTGAGGCAATGATGCGCTCAGAAAAAGGAGCTGCAAAACACTGCTCCTTTTTCTGCTGCTGCCAAGGTGCCATTAGCGCCCTGGAGCAGCACGGTGATGTCCGCTGTGTGCCACGCTATTTGGATGCAGCGCATGACGCACATCATCGGGGTGTGCACCGTCTGAAGGTGCGCACACCAAAATGGCACCGAGAGATTGTGGTAGAGCTTGGGAGCAGGGGGTCGCTCCACTATCCTGGTACTTAAATCGGCCCCAGGATGGTGCTTTTTGCCTGTCTGTATTGGGCCTATGTTTTAAATATGTTAAGTGATTTTAGTGTTTTTAGCTGTCTTTTATCATTTGGTATTTAACTTCTTTTTAACTTTTGTAAGCTAATGTTTTAGCTGGACCTTTTTTAAATTAATTATTAATAAACCAGTTTGAATTCCTTTTTTGGCAGAAAGGTAGGGTATAAATTCAATCAATAAGTCAATAAAGGTCAAAGGAATAACAAGATTCCCTTTTAGTCCTCAGAGACTAAACAAACAACTCATTATTATTTTCTTCATTTATATCGTGTCTTTTCTTCATTTATTATAAACAATACAGATTAAAACCATACAAAAAATCAACAAGCAATATACATTTTCACTTTACTTCTGTGATTAAATATCACATTCAGACTTCTATTACCTGAAAAACTGTTTGCTGTTTACCGTCTATCCATAGCCATTTTCTTAAACTGAAATAAAAAAAAATGTATCACAGTGGTACTTCTGGAAGTATTTCAGGGACACTCAGGGAACTGCAGAGGAAAATCCCTGTTTTTCAACAAACAGTGAACTCTGCAGGAGGCTTAATTGATATAGCTTCATTATTATCTTACCAAATAATGAATCCCTGGATAGCAGCTCAGGATACCTCACAGCTGGCCACTAAATATGAATAAATATAATATATACTTGGTATTTGGAAAATCATTTAAGGGACCCCATGCTGTTTTAATACAGTGATGCTTTATCCGTTATTTATTTTGGAAAGAGCCCCACTGAATTTAGTGGGCCTTACTTTCAAGAAAATCTGCACAGGGTTGAATTAGAATGATCAGATTAAGTTAAGGGAACCTGACAAATCTTCCACAGATGCTTCTGCAAGTTTGATCTAGCTTTCTTTTCTCCGTTTTCTTTCTTTCTTTCTTTCTTTTTTCTTTTGCAAGCACTGTGCACCACAATGAAATTAACATTCATGTGATCACATTTTATTTAAAAACCATTCTTAATTCCCTTCCTCAGGTTTCCTTTGCTTCTTGGATTTGGCTTTTCCTGATAAGGATAAGTAGTACTTTCCTGGAGTACTACTTGCTTTGCATGTATATTCCTCCCCCCTCCCTGCCCCATGCAGACACATTACAGTAGTCATTGGCATGAACATCAGATCCAAAACAATAGGACAGAAGAGCCCTGCAAACATTAAAAGCAAAATGATCTGTAAATTCACATTTAAACTATGAACAAACCTACCTTTATATGAAACAGACAACTCAAGGTAGCAACTGATTACAGACTGATCATGGATTTTCTTTTTTGTGGTTTCACACTATCTTTTTTCTCCACCCCCCCTCCATTTCCCACATTCAGTTTTGTACTTTTGAGGTTAAGCTGTACAGACTTGTAGCCTGGAGCACTTGGCCCTCTCAGCAAGCTGGAACGTCAGAGAGAGATGCAGCAGAGCAAAAAGAGAAAAATGTGTTGAAGAATAAACTGAACTGGCTGAGGTGTTGATAGCCTTCTCACATTTTGAGCTGACATGAAGAGGAAAGCTGCATGGATGTATGGCACGCACGCTGAGATGCTGATAGAGTTTTAAAAGTTATGATTTTGTTCTCAAGGAGGAGAAAGAAAGAGAGCGAGAGAGTTATCTGCATCAAAGTCCTGATACAAGTTTAGTTTTAGTTTGTTTAAATATATTTATTACCCCTTCACCCGATCCAGTGCTCAAAGGGGCAGTGGCTAACCATCTATTTGGGGCCATCTATTTAGCCCTGCATGTCTTCTAATGTCTTCTGGTCCAAACCACTCAAATTTTGCCAAGCATAAACTCCACCCAGAGA
>NC_056523.1:275495385-275504672 GCF_019175285.1 Sceloporus undulatus
TATTATTATTATTATTATTATTATTATTATTATTATTATTATTATTATTATGTCCCGCCTCTTCCAAGGATCAAAGTGGGATTACATCATTAAAATAATACAATGCAATTGAACAGTCAATAAAACACCAAACCTCAATTCATATACCATCATACTTAAAGGGGGGGGCCTTAATCATCATCTGTATACCAAATCCGATGGGAAAGCCCGCCGGATAATACTCTGATCTTCACCCAAAAGGCTATCAGAGTGGCTTACAAATTGTTAATTAGACATCTCTCTATATAGGTCTCTTCAGCTGGTGTTTGGGGCAAAAGACGATAGCATTTCAAGACTCCTCTCACCAGTGAGCAAGATTGTGACAATTAGAAGCAGGATCCTTGCTGAAATTCCTTGTGACAGCCTCAGTTGTGACTATGGGCTTGATCACACCAGAGAAATAAAATGGCAACATACCAATTTTATAGAAGCCATCATTAAATTGTTCTGCTGCCCCCATCACGCTTCCTTTCTGTCCTTTCCCTTAATTCTGTCCTCTCTCCCTTGTGCTTTATCCAGCATGCCTTTAAGGTTTTTTTTCCAACTTTTCTCACACAATTCTGGAGCTTGGCAGCCCTGATTTAATCTTCTATTTAAAAACAACAACTTGAGGCTGCAGAGCTCCAAAGTTGTGTGAAAACCCAAGATAAAATAAAATTTAAAAATAGTGAGCAGGCATTGGGAAAGGAAGGAGGAGAGGACAATCACACCACATGACTTCCATGCAAGTGCCCTGGGAATGGCTTTTCACACCTGGGGCATTGCACGATTGGCAGTTCATTCACAGACTTCTCCCATGAATGAAAAAGGATGGCTGGGGAATGAGGCCACTATGGGTGGAAAGTGGTATCGTGTGACGAGCATCACTGATGCTGCTTCCCTCCCAGGGAAATTGTGGTTTGAAAGCAAGGTGTGATAATGGCCTACATCAGGAACGTAGCCAAGGGGGGGGGTCCTTGGGGTCCGCACCCCCCTTCTGTTAGATACAATGAATAGTGCATGCTGCCACACTGCCCAAGCCCCATTATAATGGAGGCACTTAGTCTGGACCCCCCCTTCCCAAAATCCTGGCTATGTCCCTGCCTACAAAGTATTAATAAATATAGAACATTTTCAGATCTGTAACTCTAGGTTACAAATTGGTAACTGCAATACAGAACACCAGCTTTTAATTTTATAAAACAAACAAAAAAAACCCACTAATACGAATTTCTCTTTAATATGGATTGTTTTTGAATTCTTTTTATTCCCTATAAATATTGGTGCCTTTCCAACAATCATACACCACATGCAACCACACACTGTCACAAGGACTAAGAAATACTGTACAAGGTTGTTATGTTGGAACCGAGTAGGCTGAACTATCAGAAATACTACACCTGTTAGAGGCAGACTGATATCAGAGGCAGATTGATAAAAAAATGGGGGGGGGGAGAGAAATACTACACCTGAATGGATAGTCATTCTGCTTGTTACAGGTACAGAGATGAAACAAGGAACTCAATCGCTCCCAAGGCAAATTTAGGTTGGCAAGCGAGAGAGGGGTTAGCCAGGCAAACTGGCAGCACGTCTGCCTATTCCTAGACTAAGCAAAATTATGCTCAAAATTCTGCAACATAGAATCCAATAATACATGGAGAGGTCCAAGTGGGGTTCAGAAAAGGAAGAGGCACGAGGGACCACATTGTAAACATATGATGGCTAATGGACTGCACAAGGGAATTCCAAAAGAAAATCAGCATGTGCTTTATAGACTATAGCAAAGCTTTGATTGCATAAATCTTGAAAGTCTATGGAACATCCTTAAAGACATGGGAGTGCCAGCACATCTAATAGACCTGATGATGAATCTGTGCTCAGGACAAGAGGCTACTGTCAGAAAAGAACACAGAGAAACAGAATGATTCCCAATTGGCAAAGAGGCCAGACAAGATTGCATCCTTTCACTCCATCTGTCTCATCCACAGGGTTGCCATGGGCCGAGATTGACTTGAGGGCAGTTAACAACAACAATAAATTAAATTATTATTTTTAAAAAAGAGCTAAAATGAAATTCTTCCCAATCCTAAGTGACAAAATTCTATTTAGTAAAGTGTATGGGCTAATATTAGTCATACCAGCTTGGGCCACAGCTGTATCTGTGCTAGAAAATTATACTATTTTAATACCTCTTTAATATTAACAGAATCTGGTAGTTTTAGTTTGATGAGTTACTTAGAAATCTATGCTTTAAAGGTCTAGTGCTGTATTCTTAGTGGACTAGAACAGTGCTTTTCAACCTATGGCCTTCCAGATATTTTTGAAATAACTCCCAGAAGCCCTAGAGAGCTAAACTATTACATCTTGAGAAACAGACTAGAAAACTCTCATCCCTCATCAACTTACAAATTCCTGAATTCTTTAGGATGATGCTATAGCAGTTAAAGTGGTATCAAACTGCTATATTTGTACAATATGGATCCACCCTCTTTCTCTCTCTCCCTGCTCTCTATCTCTGAGTTGGGCTATTTGCCCACATTTCTAGTTTACCATTCAAAAGAGATGCTTTCTCATATCATTAAAATAGTCATGTCTTTCTTCAGTGTTGTTTAGGATAGCAATTAGCTCATCATATTACTAATTCAATGAAAATTCTCCCTTATTTCAGGACTTCAGCACCCAGAATTCGCACAGCATCCTATCAGAGAAATTTTGTCCCCTTGTCTCTTACAAATGTCATTTCTCTGTACCACTACTATACTGCTACCAGTTTAGGCTGAGAAAACAGAAACAAAATTTATTGACACAGCCACTGTTACTTGAGGTAACTGAACTATCCTAGATTCATGACACCAAACATCCCATCCACAATCCCCATGGTGTTTTTGCAATGCATTTAAAACATATTTTTGCAAATTTGAGGTCAATGACAGTTGTAATGCAAATTTGTTAGCACCCTCCTGATCAATATCTCTCGTGGCAGTGGTATGTTGTATATATCTGAAGAACATATATAAGTAAATAGAAATATGTTAATGAAGCTGGAAATCTTTATCTTTCAATATAAACCATTTTTATCCTTTTAATATCAGATATATATCTAGATAGATAGATATTGCCATGTATGCCAAGATCAATTATCTTTGTTTGGACTGCAGTCAGAAATGCTGCCAGTTACTACCTTCAGTTTTCAGCACTCCTGTCTAAAACATTCCCAAACTCCTGCCAACTTTCTGTCCTGTGCTCTCAGAAATGAATAAAATATTGTCTGTTAATTTTGGAACACTGCTATGGTTGTAAGAAACATTTGCAAATTTTATCATCTTCAACAAGAAAGGGTGTCTGGAGAAATCGTGTTGAAAAAAATGTCTTTCAGGAAGATTTTTCATTTTTGCACAACAGCAAAAGGGCCATCTCTTTTAATCATAAACTATATATTTTTAAAAGCTAGGGTTTTGATCCCTATACCTTCACAAATTTTTTTAAAATCCTGAAACATAATATAAACATAATAGTTTTTTAAAAATGTACAAAATCTCAAAAGTACAAAATCCAGTGGATTTTCATTCTCATACAACAGAACAAAGTAATGAGAATGTACATCCCTAAACCCATCGCACTATCTGTTCAGCACTTAACACATAACAAATCAGGTAAGGTACTGAGGGATGTAATTCAAGGAGCAGGGGCTCCTTGCATATATGTAGTATTTTAAAGGAATGTGCCATTTCAGACTTAACATTTGAAGTCTTTTAACTGACTCTCCTCCAACCTTTAGAAGAATCACATCAGAAATTATACATTCCAATGTACAATTTAGTGCCATCCAGATATTGTTTTACTACCACATTCCTCCATATTTGGCTATTCTGGAAAGACTTGATGGGAATGGCAATCTAACATTTTCTGAAGTTCAAATTTGCCCACCATGATATAACTAGCTAGATATCTAGATGATACAGAGAAATATGTATATGACTAAGAAGCTCCCCTTGAATGATCTCTAAAAAAATACGTGCTGATATTCTACATCAGCTGCTTGGTTATGGACAAGCAACCAAGTAATTTCTTCACAGCTCACCTTAATGGCCAGCGGCCACATCAAGTGAATGAGATCTGTTCAGATGCCAATTGGAGTGCAAAGAGGAGGCTGATTCCATCTCCTTCCCACCAGTAACCAAAGCTATGACAAGAAATTAGGATAGAGTCCTGCATCTGATTGTCACATCCTTGCTCACTGATGGGAGGGGCTGGAAACATCCTCCTCCTTGTATCAATGGCATTGTTAAGGTTGGTGTCATCTGATGTGGGTGCCTGGAAAGGGCTTCTGGGTGCAGTAGTGGCCTTATCCTCCTTCCCTCACCTCCTAGTGCCTTGCTCCCCTCCCCTCCTGGCTCACCCACTACCCAGTCAGATCCAGACATACCCCTTCTTCTTTGCTGCATTGGCTTCTTCCTTATGGATAGAGCCAGGATAAACAGAGAAGCCATGAGGGATGTTCACTCACCCCTCCTTCCGTGTTACCTTGGCTTCTTTCTTGATGAAGAAAGCCAAGGCAGTGGAGAAGAAGGAGTGGGCACTGGCAGCATCACACACACACACACACACACACACACACAGAGAGAGAGAGAGAGAGAGAGAGAGAGAGAGAGAGAGTTAGAGGAGGGCCCAACCAGGTGACACCCCTCTTCTGACATGTCACCTAATGTGATCTGCCTTGCGTCCTGATCAACAGCTGAATAGTACTCCTTCGTCTGATATGGTTGTTACCTGTTAAGGTGGACTGGGAGGCATTTGTATAGCCTGCCGCTAAGACAACATATTTGTTTTACTGGATATGGAGCAGATATGGGTCAGTAACTGTAGTTACAAATTCATAACTGTAGTAGAGAATGCCAGCTGAGATCTTGAGGACATTGGCATAGTTCTGAGTTATACATTTGTGTCCAATAAGAAAACAGTTGAAATTTAAGAGGTGTCTGGAAACATTACATGCTGGGAGAGAACTCTCAGACAATAGACAAGATCATTCTGGAAGCTTACTGAGAAAGCCTGTAAGTATCACCCTGATACCAAGCTGAGCCCCAGGGAAGGTATCCATCAGTATCAGAAAGCAGGCAAGCAGCTCCTTTCTCTGGCAAGCTGCCACAACAACACAGAGAGTGAGCCAGATGCCAAGCAGGCATTCCAAGTGTAGCAGAAGTTGATTTGACATACATTCTCTGTTCAGGGGGGCGGGGTAACCTCACAATCAAGAACATAAGAAGAAGCTTGCCAACTAGAGTCAAAGGTTCACCTTATTTAGCATCCTGTGCAAGTGAACAGTCAGGTGTTTTTGAAATGGCTAAAAGCAGAGCATGAAGGCAGGAGTCTTGCCTAGTAGCTTTTTTCCTCAGTGGCTGCTATTTAGTGGCATGTCTGGAAGTTCTTTTTAGCTATTAGGTAACCGGGTGATTAGCCTATGGTCACCCTATGAGTACAGATGGGTAGAAACTAGTGGAAATGGGAAAAGTTTTCTTTGAGGATGTGAAAATAACAAATTAGTTAAAGGCAGCAAGGTAGTCCTTTACTTTTAGTTATCTATCTAGCTTTTAAAAATACACATATTAGTGGTTTTGTTATGTGCCTTCAATTCAACTCAGACTTATGGTGAACCTGACCTATGGTTTTCTTAGAAAGCTTTCTTAAGGTTTGCCATTGACTTCCTCCAAGGCTGAGAGAGTGTGACTTGTCCAAGGTCATAAAATGGCAAAAGCTTCAAGCTTAACAATAACAGACTAAGGCTGCATCCACACTGCAGAAACAGTGCAGTTTCACATCACTTTATCTGCCATGGTTCAGTGCTATAAAATTCTGGGGGTTATAGTTCTGGTGCCACAATGAATTACTGAATTCCAGAATACTGAGCCATGGCAGTTAAAGTGATGTCAAACCAGATTATTTATTCAATGCGGATGCAGCCCAAGATTACAAGCATAAAAAGTAAATAAAGATAATGATATAACATATACAAATGTGTATAGTAGGCATATGAAAGTTGAACTTAAAAAAAATCTTTCCTGTATCATAAATCAATTAATTTTTGCTTAAAAACAAATTAAAAAGTGTTAATTCCCCGAAGTTTTAAAAAAAGTCACCCCCAAATCAAAAATTCATATTACAGTATTAGTGCATACAAGGTATATTATGTAGTGTAGTACATATTGTATAATTGGCTGTACAAGTATACAGTATACGCAATTATATTCAATTATTCATAATTTTACAATTTATACATTTATAGAACTCCTATTTTGAGCTGTATAAACATGATTTAAATGGTTTAGAATATGTTTAAACCTGGGGGTTTTTTGTATTCCTTTAATAGTGTAAAGCAATATCACACATGAATAATTACAATACCATGCAGAAGAACAAACACACTTGGACCAAAAATCTTGTTCTGTTTCAACAGTCACATAAAAGAAGAAATAATGTGCCTTTAGAAGAATTTTCTCTAGAAAATAAAAGCAAAATATCACTGCAAATACAAATTATTGGGAGATACCAATTTCTTGGAGCAGAAATTAAAGATAGAAAGGATAGAGTAGTGGAAAAAGGTAATTTTCCTTTCATCAACTTTCACAAAATCCCAAACGTTAGTAATGCCAGGTGGAATTCAAGAGCAATTCTTGCTATCCTGGCATTTATTTTAATACCATCAACAAAACCTACTTTGCAGAAAGTTTGCAGATTTATTTCATATGAGTGGGCAGATTATTGGTTCACAGATTAAATATACAGTGTGCCCACGCCATATGCAGAAGCACTATATGCGACTTTTAGCTTATGCTGAAGCTGCGCAAAAAAAGGATGAATGGTGTGCATGCCCACAGCGAGCGCACTTTGCTGTGCCATGAGCATGAGCCCCATTATATTGAATGGGGCTCGAGCATACGCGCTTTTCACCTTACATGGGGTGGCGGAACGGATCTCCCGCGTAAGGTAAGGGACTACTGTATAATGAAAGTGATTTTGAAAAATTGTCTGTTGTACTGACACCTTGCAATAAAGCTCTGCAAACATTGACAAATCACTTGAAACAGGAGCCATCAGTTATAGAAACACCAGGAAGTAATCAGTGCACAGAAAGAACTATTAAAGTGATGCAAGAACTGTATGAAGTTTGCAAAGACAAGGACAAACTGCAACTACGGTTCATCTTAAGTAGCAAGAAATGAAAAAATGTTGGTTTTTGTAAAGGTATAGTATTTAAACATTTATAGTACAACTGTACATGTTTGTTATGTGATAAATAAATAGGCTACTATGTTATTTCTATGGAAAAATCATGTATTTCATTCTTTTTTAATTTGGGGATGACCTTTTTTAAAGACAGGTAAGAATTAATAGGTTTTTTAATTGTTTTTAGACAAAAGTTCATCGAAAAATGATACAGGAGTATGAGACTGTGAAACTTTCATACCCCCAGTCTATAGCTTTTATGACAGAGCAGGACACTTATACACTTATATTTATACTAATATTTATTTATTTAATTAATTTTCAAATGGTAAGTGTCTTTAGATATATAGAACAGAATCAAAATTACACATACAATAACAGGAAGTACAACTACACAAACAAATTGCCAAGGCCTACTAGGATGGAAGCCGCTGAGTGGAGAACAAGGCTGAGGATGGAAGAAGAATGTAAAGATGATTATCTTCAATTTTAAATATCTACCTTGATAAGTTTATTTTTGTTAATAAAAATTTAAAAGAAAAAAAAAGCCCTGATGTGGAGGGAGGGGTTAAAAGAGCTGCTGGAGAACTCTACTGCTTCACCAAACTACAAATCCTAGGATTTCATAGGAAAGAAACATGGCAGTTAAAGTGGAGTAACAATGCTCAGCCTGGGTTATTAGGTATATCATTTCTTCCTTATTGTAGAAATGGAAAGGGGAATAGAAAGTTGTCATTCCTTACACTACATAACTGAAGTGAAATAGAATGCTGAGCTTTCTTGCCCTATATCCCATCCCAACTCATTTATTTTTTGCTTCATTTCCCCCCATTTTGGGAAAGCCTTCTTCCAATGCACAGCCTGCAGATGAGATAGCTGGCAGAGACATTTCTCAGACACTATAATTGAAGCCACTTCCACCGTACATGAGTTGAAAATGTCTGTTTGCGGTCATGCAGCTAGCTTGTCTAATGGAAGACCACCAATGCCTTAAACCAAGAGATATACGGTGAGAGCTTTCTCAGGGAACATTTCTTACTGGTAAATAATGAAAGACAAATACAACAATGTAGTCCTTGACTATTTTTCTTGTTTGCAGCTACTGTTTTTCTCTGATAAGGACAGAGTCAGAGTCAGAAGTGGAAGGGATATAAATACAAGAAGACTGGGTCAGCCTGGGGAAACTATCACCACTCATAATTCTGGGCACTACTTTAGCAGCATTTCTTTGTTTTTTGTTTTTTTAATTTCCAAATATTTCTCTGCAGGTTCTCGGAGAAAGTAGCAAAAATGTCTGCCTTTAGATCCATTAGCTCATTCATTTTTAATTACATTTGGGATAAAATAAGCTTGTGTAAGACTCTCTGCTGCCTGCCCAGTTGCCTAAATAAACAAATTAAGATACTTGCTGATAAAACCTGGCTCTGCGAACATTCATTATCAATTTGCAAATATTACCACAGCACTGCACGCATTTTTATTAATGTTCTGCCTGCCTTGCTCATAGCCACAAATCCAAACAGTTCTGAGAGAGAGAAAGGGATTTTTAAAATAAGCATACTGCAGGAACATGAATCAAAGTTACGTGCCTTTTTACCATATTAAAAATATTTAGCCTAGTGGCATTAATCCTGATTCTGCCTGTGGAATGTTTTGAGGTCATTTGTTTGATGTATCATACCCTCCAGCCCTGGAACTATGAGGCTGAAATTCACCAACTGCTGATAAGGTTGTGGAGTTACACGGAAGAGCAAGGAGAAGCCTCTTGAACAAGGTGGAGACAGATACATAGGGGTGAAGACCAACAACAAGTAGTCCAAACAGATATGGCATCAACTGAAGGGTTTGACTCTTGGCATTTCAATCTCTCTCTGAATGCACTTAGATGAGGGACTGTCATCAGCAGTAGGGATTTCAAGGAACTTTTAAGCATTGGCCTTAAGCATCTTTCATGGGATCCAGTGACTTAACCTTTTCATTTGAGAGTGTCTTCTGAATCAGGAAGGTGCAAGTGGTGACAGAGCCATTAAGAATATTCTCCCCCC